>NC_054603.1:11864709-12175094 GCF_004785595.1 Juglans microcarpa x Juglans regia
CTAGGAAGTTCTTCTTTACAACTCTCGCTTACATATTTTTCCTGGTAAATTGAAATCTCGATGGAGTGGGCTGTACATTGTAAAGAACGTTCATTCTCAAGGGGCGGTAGACATTGTCAATCCGAAGAATGACAATAGCTTCACTGTCAATGGACAACGTCTAAAGCCATTTATGACTGCCTTTGATCCAAACAAAGAGATCTTGCTTGTGCAATCCAGGGAAGTGTTTTGATCTTTTTCCCCCTTACAGCTTTGTTTAATTGCATTTTGTCTTTTATATTTATTTGTTGTTTTGCTTTGATTTTATATCACATGTTTGGTTGTTTGTGTTGCTTATTTATTCATGTGCATTTTGTTTTCTTTCATTCGATTCATTGAGGATCATATCTCTCATTAGTTGGGGGTAGCGTGTGTGCACAGAATTAAAAAAAAAATTGCATTAATGTGATGTGCATTGATACACATATGATTGACACACACTCTACTTCTAGTATTTTGTGAAATTTGAGCACCTTGGTGAAGTAGTTGAGCGGAATCATTTTGTGAAAATTTATTTTTAAACTTGAGCATAGAGCATTATTTTTTATGTTTCATATTTTGTTGATGTGTAGCTTGAAACACAGGAGTGCTATGCTCATTGAGATGAGACTTGGTGTGATTTTTGTAGAACAAATGACAAGTTTTGAAGGACATTTTGCACATGCATACATTTGTAGTATTTCTCAATTTACTGTTTATTGATTCAACACAGGAGAAGTAAATTGCAGGACTACCGAGCCTTTTCTTTTTCAAAAAAAGAAAAAAAACAAAACAAAACAAAAAAACAAAAGAAAACAAAAGAAAGAAAGAAAGAAAGAAAGATGAAAGTGATTTATGGGGCTCTCTTAAATTAAGGGCTAGAAATAGTTATCTAAGACTTTGGAGGTTGAGTATTCAACCTTTAAAAACAGAGCTGGCATGAAAACTGCTAGTCCCTTGGACTTTGAGGTAGTTATAATCTGTAATGAAAAATCCTATGATAAATCATGGCTAGTAACGAGGAACATACAGCCAGTTTAGCTCTACACACACATTTAAGTTTTGAGATATTTGCCTCAATTCTATGTGAAAGATTGTTGAGATAATCTTGGTGGGTATAGCTCGTGGGGGTTGAGTAGTAATGTGTCACTTTTGTGAGAATTCAAAATTGTGTTTGATTAATTCTGTTTAGATTTTGATCTTTATCGAATATTCATCTCAATTAATTTTCACTATTTTTCTCAAGGATTAGCAAAACGCTAGTTGGGGGTGTGATTGAGCTGAGTTATTGCATATTTTATACATTTAGAATAAATATATTTTATTTATTTCATTACATTATTATTGATTTTAGATAGAAAAATGATTAAGATACATAAATTCGAGTTGTGATTTAAATTGATTTATAGTATAGTTTATACTTAATTTTATAACTTGTGATTTAATTGGACAATATTTTTTTACATGCGGAACACATTTTTGATATTCAATTTTTTTAAAATTTTAATTTTAATTAATTATTTTTTCTTTCTAAACCAAGAAATTCAAAAGAATGAAAAAAGTAGATGAACAAAAACAAGTAAAAGAAGCACCAACTTTCTCTTGGTGTTTGAACGAAAGTAATTTTGGATTTTTTCTCAAAACCCAACTGGGCAGCACACGGAAAAGAAAAAAAGAAAAAGGACACAAGCTAGAAACGCACGCACGCGGAAAGGGGCAAAAGAGGATCAGGCGGAAATTTCAAACTTTGGCACGTGGGATCCAGCAAAAGGGTTTTTTTTTTTTTTTTTTTTTTTTTTTTTTTTTTTTTTCTAACTTTTGCTTTTGAGACAGAGGAGGTACAAATTTTTATTGGGATTTTTTCATACGGTTGCAACTCGTAAAAGAGTAACGGGCGGCATGAAGAACCTCGTGGTGTCCATACTCCAGCCTCCTTCACTGCTTTTCATCTCTATCTCTATCTATTTAGTTTGTTATTTTCTTTTCTTAATCTCTATTTAATTTTAATCTAAATTTTATAATATATTTTTTAAAATTTTAATTTAGAATCATTTGAGCTTGGATATTTTATTTTCAGTATATTTAAGTTTGATACAATTAAGTTTGATACAATTATTTTTCTTACTCTTTTAAGTTTTCGTTTAACAATGATTAGAATTGCTATATAATGATTTTGAGAATTTGTGATTTGAATATAAGGATGAACTCTAGAATCTTGATTTTGGGACTTTTCAATTTTCAGTTCGTATTTTATTAATTACTTTATAATCTAGTTTAATTCTTAGCTTAATTTTATTAATCTCTTAGTTCCATTTCATATTAGATTGATTAAAACTTAATTAGGATTTAATTAATTTCGGTTTTATTAATTAATTTTCTGATTAATTGAGATTGTTTAGCTTAGTTGATTCCTTAATTGTTAGTTTTAATTTGTTAGTCTCATACATTTCATTTCGACACTAAACAAAATTTAAAAATATGAATCTAGTCCATGACTAGTGTCATTTTCATTCCCGTTGCAGTCTTCAATTCATTGCACATACCACCATTTTTATTTTCTATTTGTAAATAATTTTACCATTTTAAACGAGTTTAATTTTAAGTAATTTTTTCTGATGAGACGATCTAAAAATTTATTCTTAATTATTACACGATATCCTCCCGCACTTGAAATATCCATTGTGCTGCTATTTTTGTGTGAGCCAAATTGGTAATTAACGTCATTGCATCGAACAATTATGACCGACAGATAACCATCTTCATCAATATGCTACAAATAACAACCTACATAAATGCACAATTGGCACACCAGGAATTAATGTTCTTGTTTGCATGCATTCATGCATGTTTACTGATACATAGAAGACAAGCTAGCTTGACTTTATAAAGGTTGACGATCAACTTCATTTTGTGAAAATTTATTTATATTTCATGTCATTGTCTCGATCGAGTTCTAACCCCACAATAAATGTTCACTTCGAGATACTGTTGATCATTTGGATAATCTTGACAAAATGTATTCCACGGTTCACAAAAATATTGAAATCTTACAAAATTTTATATGGGAATAAGGAAATTATAATTTTTTTTTTTTTTTTGGGAGGGGGGGAGGAATTTCTATATACATGGAATTATGAATAAAATTTAGGGGCTATTTCGAATTTAAAAAAAAAATTGGGGGGCCACTGCCATTAATTAAATAATGAACTCGTTAATAATAAAAATTGGAGAAAGTATATATAATCTCAATAATGAAATGTATTTTCCCAAAAATGAATTAATCAACTAAACAGTAAATTCAAATTCGTTTTGAAAAAATAATTTATGAATATATGAAATAAAACCCAATAATAAGCCAATTCAAGTTAACTTGAATACAGCTCAAGCGGTCTTTCTAAGGGTTTGGATCATTAAGAAAGTCTTTCATTTTATTATTGTAATTTTTTTAAATTTTTACACAAAATATAATAAATAATTTAATTTTTTCAGATTTTAATCTAATTTTTTCAAATCTTAAAATAATAATAATATTAAAAAATAATATTCTATAATATTTTTTTAACTTTCATCTTTCATTTAAATTATCTCATCTCATCTCATCTCATTTCAGAATCCAAACCAAAATTAGCTATACCACTATCAAATTCTCAACTTTAAATGAAGAATCCAAAATACTTGAGGGCTTTGGAATTTATGGGAATCGGTAATTTGTGAAATGATGTTTGGAATAAGGCCAGCCTTGCATGGAAGCTGTCACCTGTGATAATGGCAGAAAATCCGATTCTTTGAGAATCCCTCCATCACTACGAAATATCATAACTTTTGAAGCTGAAAAGTTTACGATTAAATTATAAGAAATATTTTAGATATAAATAAATTATATAAAAATAATTTTATAAATTAAAATAATTTTATATAATTCATCAGATTATAAAATTATTTTTATTATAAAATAAATTTAACAAATCAAATAAAATTACGTTAATTTATAATATTGTTTTTATATAATTTTTTTATAATTATATAAAGAGATTCTTTATAACTAAATTATAGACTTTTTTGATTGCGTATGCTACACGAAACTCAAGCCAACGGCCAATAAGTTCTTTACTCAATAGCAGGGTCACCATCGTACATGTGGAAACATGTTTTCAACGTCTAACAAGACCGAGTTAACTCGACTTTTAAGTTTGCCGTGCACCATTTAAGGGGTTAGAAAATGTAGATATTCCACCCAAAATCAACCACAACTTTTAATTAATGGGCATGACTTTTGCATTCACCAGAGGTCTAAAAATCAAGGATATTGGAGTAGGTAGTCCCCATGAATTTGACAACCTCCTTTGTATATTATTCCTGCAGGCTTTGTCACACAAGCTCCATTGGCATACGATCAATAACCTTATCATTATTTAATTAAGGGGCTAGAAAATGTAGATATTTCAATAATAAATCAACCACAACTTTTAGTCTCCGTTTGAATAGTAAGATGAGATGAGATTATTTTAGATTAAAATTAAAAGTTGAATAAAATATTATTATAATATCAATAATATTTTTTTTAATATTATTATTATTATTTTGAAATTTAAAAAAGTTGAATTGTGATCATTTGAAAAAGTTGAACTATTTATTGTATTTTATATGAGGATTTGAGAAAATTATAATGATGAGATGAGATATATAAATTGAGATGGTTTTTCAATCCAAACGGGACCTTAATTAATGCGCATATCCTTATATATGCCCATTAATAAATCAACCACAACTTTTGGTCCTGGTTTGAATAGTGAGATGAGATCGGATGGTTTTGGATTAAAATTAAAAGTTAAATAAAATATTGTTATAATATTATTAATATTATTTTTTAATAATATTATTATTATTTTAAAATTTAAAACAGTTGAATTGTGATCATTTGAAAAAATTGAATTGTTTATTATATTTTATATGAGAATTTAAAAAAATTGTAATGATGAGATGAAATAAGTTGAGATGATTTTTCAACTCAAACAAGGCCTTAATGGGCATATCTTTTGCATTGACCATATGTCTAAAAATCAAGAGGAGTAGGTTGTCCTAATGAATTTGACAAAACGGATATGACAAAGGTAATGCCTTGTATATTAGTCCCACAATCTCCATTGACATGTGATCACAACCTTATCATCATCAAATTAAGGATCAGACACAATCCGTCGTGACCAGAGCATAATTTGTTTTTAAATTTTTTTTGTTTTTTTAAATTTTATGACATGTTTTAAAAGATTCAACTATTTTTTAAACATCTTTAAATATTTTTAAAAATAAAAAAAATAAAAAAAGATCTTTAAAAAATACTTCATTAACCATTAACTAAAAAAATTTAAAAAATTAGGTCATATTTGGACATCACCAGAACCAGTGCAAACAAATTCATGTATCCAATTAATTATTAGGGCCATCAGCATGCCATAATATCTTCTGTTTCTTCCGTTTTTTTTCTTATTAATTTCTTGATTAAGAAATTTAGCAATCTTATCAAGAAGAAAATCGAAAGAGATAAAGATAGAAGGAAGACTTTAAAAAACAATTAAAAAATCATTTTTAAAACAATTTTTATTAATCAATTTTTATTTGATACTTTACAAAAAAATTACGTTAGAAAAAAATATTGTAATCCGGAAAATATTATTATTCACTATATTAAAAAAAATAAAAATTAGGTAGGTAATTTATAAATTATTATTACTTAAGGAATAAATGTATTTATAAATAAAACAAATTTATTAAAAATACTATACAATAATTTGTAGAATTCACATCTATCTTATCTCAAAAAAATTAAAACCATCTCAACTCACTCCCAATTCAAACACACAACATTTTCAAAAACTATCTTATCTCAACTCATCTCAACAATCTCCCTATTATTCATAATCCATCTCAATTCATCTTCTAATCCAAACAACGTCTCTAAAAGAAAGAGATGCTATCTACTCTCCATCATTTTATCATCTCTTACTTAACATCCAATGATTAAAAGAATTTGTTCTTTTCCACTTATTTATCAATGATTTGATACAATAGGATGATTTAAAGGTTGGTAGAGGTGAACTCGTGGACTCCATATTTTTGTGTCAGAGATTTTGTATTTCTGAAAACGCAAACATTGCTTTGGCTATGCACGCGACCTTCTCCCTATATTGCAAGAGATCAACATCAGTAATCTATGTCAAATACATCGCATCGCAACACATGGAAAGAGCAATGCTACTCTTCCCACCCCCACAGTACCAACTTTCACATGACCAATGGGCCTGCATGTATTCTTCCTTGACTTTGCTTTTCATACAGTACTTGGTCGTTTTCACACCGTGATTTATGCAATGATTTTAAACATTTTTCCTTCTTTCTCTAGAAAATCCATACCCGGTTTTTCTTTTTTCTTTTTTCTTTTTTTTTTTTTGTCTCTTTCTTCAACTTACTGCCAGCTTTCACATGGCCATGGGCTATGTATTCCTTCTTGACTTTTTTTTTTTTTTTTTCTAACTTTATTTCTCTATTTCTTTCGATTCCTCTTATTTATAATTTATTTTTTGATTCTGAAAATATACAAGCTGTGAAACTAGTTCTTTGGAAGACAGTGTTTACATACCATGCATATCATGATATTTACAAGCATGTCATTCATCATATTTCATTCCACATATTATAATTGTGTATGTATTATGTATCTCACGTTTCATAAAGCACATAAGCTATCATAAGTTCAAGTTCAAGATAATATCAGATTAGTTATTCAGATGAATATTTAGATGCATGGTACCAATGTAGTTTTAGAGTAGGCGTGCAAGCCACAGACTCAAACGTGGTCCACCGTAGTATGCCAGAGTACTGCACAGTCAACTTCCTTTACTGCAACAGGGAAAGTTAGTGCACAATCTTGCACAAGGGATTAAGTGTGTTGACCAGCCAAATAAGTTAGCTCAGTCAGTTAAATCAGATCAATCAGTTAATTTAGATAAATCAATACACGTCATGCATAGCATAAGCATCAGTATGATCAATCATAATTTTAAGTTCTCAGCATAAAATGTTTTATGAAAACCTTATGTTAAGTATGTTTACGTTATGATGGGTTTCTTATTGAGTCATCGACTCATTTTAGTTTGTTTTTATGTTTTTAAACCACCCCATGTCAGAATATTTACGAAGGTAAAGCTGCAGGATAAAACTTAGTCCAGGGAAGCATGACAGTAGCCTAAATCATATACAGAAATTTTAAGTTACGATTTTTATAGCACAGATTTTAAGGAATTTTAATAAATTCTTCTGTGTAATCTCATTGGTGATTTCAGTCTTTTTAATACAAAATGACTATATTTATTATAAGGAATTTTTGTACTTGATGCTTCTTAATAAAATAAAAATATTTTTCAATCAGATTCGGTAATAACACTCTGAATTTTCGAGTGATTTTTTTCTTAAACCTGAGGAGCGGGATGTTACTTATAGATAACTAAATCTAATTCAACTTATAAGTAGTTTATCTTCTCGGCAAGAGATAATTTAATAGTTATTAAAGTGAGCCCAGAGTCAATATCTTCATGCCACCGATGCTATTGTTCTTATCTCGCCGTACCCAAAAAGTTTTAGATTTTGATAGCTGCAACGTCTCTGAAGAATACAAGCTGGGCCGTGGTTTAGGTATTAAACAAAGAGAGTAATGGCCACAATAAGCCTGGTTTGAACAATGAAATTAAATGAGATAATCTGTTAATAGTAATTAAATATTTTATGAATAGTAATAAAATAGTTTGAGTTAAGATATTTTATAGAGTTTTAAGAATTGAGAAAAAAAATTGAGTAACAATTTTATAAAATTAAAATATTATTGATATGAGATTGGATAAGATTAAATGAGATAAGATGAGGGCTTCACTATCCAAACCAGGTTCAAACAAATTCATATATCCAATTAATTAGGGCCATCAGGATGCCTTAATATCATCTGTTTCTTCCGTTTATTTTTTTCTTATTAATTTCTCGATTAATAAATTTAGAAATCTTATCAAGAAGAAAATCGAAAGAGAGAGAGAGAGAGAGAGAGAGAGAAGTGTGGTCATTTTCTTCTACTCACATGGCTTAGACTGCTGACTGAATAACGAAACAAAAACAAGAGACTTTATGTTAGTCTTTGCCCTGCCCTTTTCTCTTTTGTTTTAGGAAACAAGATGCAGGACTTTTTAAAACATAAATTGACTATCTATAGATAGATGACCATGCATGCATCATGCTGAAACATATTGCCAATCAAATCATAATTGTGATTTCTACAAACTTATTAGTTTGTTTAATATTGAATCAATAATGGCAAGTTATCACTCCCATATTAAGTCAAAGAATTCTGCTATATACAGTCAGTCACTTTTGCATATTATTTATACACTTCACTGATGTGATTGGTTAAAATAATTATTTTATATTAAGAAAAAGTGATGCAGCTAATCACATTAGTAAAGTGCGTAAAGGGTGCGCAAAAGTGACTGGACATAAAATTTTTGTAAGCGAAATATCATTCTCAAAATTCTTAGAATATTTAGAGATTTAGACACTCGGTAAAACAATGTTATTTAGTTAAATTCTCTCGAAAAACTACTAAAAACACTATTGCTTAACTAACCAAAATCCTTTTCTTCATTTAATAATTATGCGACACAGGTAAGAGTTTTTCTAGATTAATTTGTAGAGAAAGAACTATTATTAGAACCCAATTTAGTATGTTGACAGTTCACTACTTTTATTCCTAGCCTACATGATATTGTGGGTTCAATGTCACGATGATAAATGAATTTGGGCAGGGGACAACCAAGGAAAAATTGAGACGGAAAAGGTCAACAAATCGTTCCCTGATCAATGTTTCATTAGGACATTATATTTGGTCCCATCAATTGAATCACATGAAAAAAGCCTTGAAGCGAGGAAGTCTAGCGCCACTGAGATTACTATTTAATTTTCCATTTATTTTATTTTATTTTATTTTCTTTGGGGTAACCAGTTGAGATGATCTCAAAACTTCTCATATTTTTTATTTTCAAATATCGTTCAATCACAAAATATTTTTAAATTTTAAATTTTCAAAATTTTCAACTAATCATTACCAATCATTATCTAAAAATAATAACCAATACAACTTTTCTAAACTTTTAAACACAATACAAAAGTCAATACATCTTTTTTAAATTTTAAAACAAAAATAATATTAAAATTATATCCAAACAACTTTTAAACTTTATAATATTTTTGTTCAACATTTTCTCTCTTTTTTTCCAAACTCTCATAAAACATCAATTCAACCTATTTCACCATTAGTCACAAATTATTTCAATACTATTTACAAATCATTTCAATTCACAAACTATTTCATTACTATTCATAGAATTCTGAAATACTATCCAAATGATCCATAAAACATCTAAATAAGAAGATTGAATTCATTTCCACTGTACTTATTCCATTAACTTCATCATTTCTATTCTTTCATCTTCCATTTTTCCTATTTCAATCTATTAGAAAATATATATAAATGCAATGTGGATGTGATTGTTAGATCACTAATTACCACAAAAGTTTCAATAGATGTGACAAGTGATGATTTAACATGATATTAGTGTGAGGCCTAATCCAAAACAAGGCTCATGCCCTCTAAAAGGGCCAAACCCATTTACTAATAGCGACGCAGTTTTGGTACCCCCTACACACAAAAACCCTAATTTCCCTTCCCTATCTCCCCATGACCAAATTGCATGGCTTGAACCCTTGCCTGCACTGCAGCCAGGCCGTTGGTTGAGCTTTGCCGCCCCTGAGAGTTGCCCACCTCCACCAACTGGGACCAAGACTATTCGACCTATGAAGGGCCTTCTGCTTTAGAAATGGTGTGGAAACCATCCCCTTCCACCACACTGCTTAAGCCAAGACCCCTTCCTCGTTAGTACCTCCTCCCTCTTGGTTTCCCTTCTCTTTTCGCTTGGTTTCTGTGATGCCCCCAAATTCTGCTTGGGATCGGACGGACATTTGAAGCGTTGAGACATGCAACACAAGGTTATCTGCTCCCGTTCATGACATATAAGATGTAATGTTCCTAACATGCATCTAGCATTATGCAATATTCGCAGCGAATAATTTTTTTTTTCTTTAGCAATTACTATGCACCAAACTGAAATGTCTCAAATACTTAAAACATATTTCATACATATTGACATACTAAATAATTGAGATCACAACACTAGTCTAAAATGATTGTGATCAAAAGAGTGCTGGAGATTGAACTCCATAAATGCAAGTAGTAATCTGAGGTAACTATTATACTATCACATATGTTGCACTATCGCTTAGTCGACCATTTTCAGTTGGTCGATTCCTGATTCTCCTTCAGATCTTGTAATAAGATTTACCATTCGTGTAAGACCCAGCCCGCTACAAGCCTAGGCCCGTGGAAGTGTTTCCAGAACACGTCGCATGGTTCCACGCCCTTTTGCCATTTTCATGCATGCCATTTTCATCCTCTTCCTTTTGGTTTTTCTCTTTACTATTTATATCTTACATATATATATATATGTGTGTGTGTGTGTGTGTGTGTGTGTGTGTTTATCATCCTTAACCCTAGTTTATGTGCCGCTCGTCCTCCTCGTCAAGGATCATCAAACGAGAACTTCACTTCACTGAGCTAGCAAGGGACCTTGCCGTCAACCACAACCTCCATCACCGAAACAGAACTTCACCTGCAGCCACCCAAACCATTCGGTCATCCACTCTCCACTGTGAATCTTTGTCCAGACCTCACCACCGTGCTCAGCCACACGAAGCTGCCGCCCAACGCTGCCGTAGCCTCTGTTTGCAAGCCACGAAACTCCCCTGTTTTTAGCCACCTGAAACAGAGGTCCTACCACCAAACCACTGCACCGCACTGCACCGCACCAGCCACTCCAACCCTTCGCCACCTGCAAGGAAAAGGGCGTTGGACACCCACAGGCCAGCTTAGCCGTAACCACCCCTCACGGTGAGCATCTCTTTCGGTCTACACACTCCTTTCTCTTCGCCTCTCGCTCGCTCACCTTGCCCTCTCTTTTTCTCTCATGCTTAGCCCAGCTCGACAACATCTCCGCCGCACTCCTGCTCTTCAGCTGTGCCACCACTATCCCACTAGCCAGCCCCGTCGCGTCGTGCTCCTCCACTCTTGCCTTGGTCTCTTTGGGGTAAGTCCCTGCCGCCACATACTGAGTTCTAGTCCGTGTGTTTTGTTCCTCTAGCTTTGTTCTTACAAGTTATATATATATATAAATCATTAACCTAATAGTTGACTGGTATTACCAATTTATCCTTATTGTATGTCTCAGATATATTTTTCATATGAACAGTCTAATTGGGTTTATGTTAAAATGGGTTTTGTTGTTAAGTCACATGAAATATTGTATTTGTGTATATAATATTTTAATAATATTGTTAACTAAAGGAAGTAAACCTATTTTTAAGAGAGGAGTTCTTTTTCATGACGTATTTTAAAAGATTTTTTTTTTTTAAGAAGTCCTAGTATTCTATTAATTTATAATACGTTGTTGGTATTTTAGATATTTTAATATTAGCATTTATTGAGTTCCGTAATCATCATAATACTTGTTCGATTAAATTCTTCTTCGGTACGAATTCGATTAAGAGGATATTGATGGTTTTGAAAAATGATGCTATTTTGAGGTTATGAGGAATTCAAGTTTCGAGGAATTAAAATAGGTCATTTTAGAAGCTTAGGCTTAAATATCGAAATACGAGATTGAATGGAAATTTATGAAAATTTACGTGATTATCTTATAGACGACGATTAATTTTATTCGGCATTGTTGAGGAAAATTTTTGAAAAGCTAAGAAGTCCAGGTAAACGGGGTTCCTATGCTAGATTTGCATAAAAAAAAAAAGAAATGAACTGAGGTTGGTTTGTAAAAATGTGCATGTTATTTTAAAAAGAAAAGGTGAAAAACAACCTCAGTATATATTTTGCATTCACTCATGAGATACGTATGAAAGAAAAAAGAAATATTTTTGACATGAAATGTGTAGACATGAGCAATATTTGACATGTTTTTGAAATGTGCAAAAGAGCGAATACGATATCTGTGAATTTTTGTACATATGATATGAAAATGATCTGGGTTTGTTTATGATCAAATGGAAATGATATGAATATGTTCAGCACGTGGTTTGATATGATATGTATATGAAAAACCTTTGGCATACTTATCTGTTCTGATTCTGATTCTGAATATGGTTCTGATATGATGATACTGGTTCACGTGATACGGTTGGTACCAACATGATATGATATGATATGAGTGCACCCACTTTGGAAACAAAGTGGTGTTTTATGTGTTCTTTCCTGTGTGCACACTCGGGACTCTAAGATTGAAAAAGGGAAAGTTTCACAACATGATACTGTCTAGTTTGGCCACTAGGGATAGCATAACCCTTCCACGGGGGTTAAACATGCTATATGACATAATACGATATGATATGACATAATAAGATGAAGATGTGCAGCTATGTTATGCCGAAGCGGTTTTGAATATGAAAATGGTTTTTGAATATAAAGATGGTTTATGAATATGAAAAGATTGAAAAGTCGCTCTAATTTTTCTGATGATACGTTTTGAGATGTGCATATGGAAATGAAATGTTTTGTTTTTGCATACCAAACTTTCTAAAAATGGCTCATGTTTACATATTAGTATATGTTCTCTGCTTACTGAGTTATTGATAACTCACCCTTTATCTTCACAATATTTTTCAGATGATTTGAATGTTCCAGTTGAGGATCAAGAATATGAAGCATGGGTGAGAGGAGTTAAGAATGATGGTTTAAGAATAGAAGGTTTATATGAGTATTGGAGATTTTTATTCAGTAAGCTTGTTGTGCTCTGATGTTGTGATTTGTTGGGAGGTTGATGTTTATATTAAGACTTTGTATTGTCTTAGAATAATTATAAGGAGTATTTGATGTGAATTAATGAGTATTTTGTGCGATAGAGAAAAATAAGTGTATGTACTATGTGGATGGAAAATGATTTTTAAGTGATATGAGTTAACTCTCTGGACCCTTGGGGACGAGGAGTTACAATTCAAGGGGAATGGTAGTTGGGACTATCACAGTGAGATTTGATTACAAATCTCAGCAAGTTAACAGGAAACTCTCACACAGGTTAATGATGCATGCATGGCAATAAAGGCATGAATGCACAACTCCACTCAATAGTAAACAAAACATAACTTGACATAACATGGCATGAAATAATTAGCGTAACGTGGCATGAAATAATAAGCATAACGTGACTTGACGTAACATGGCCTAAGATAATAAGCATAACGTGACTTGACATAACATGGCATGAGCTGACATAACTTGACCTGAAATTGCATCTTAGCTTGGCGTGACATAAACTTGAAACTTGACATGAACGTAAACTTGAACACAACATAACGTGAAACATGACTTGAACGTGAAATATATAAACTTGGAATCTTATTCAATAGACTTAATTAATAAAGTAACCATACGAGTGCTACACATGTCCCCTTGAGCCGTGTGTCCCTGCTGATTACCGCATCACAACACATGTTCTATAGTAGCTGTGAGTGCGTTAATACGTACTCCACATAACATAAAGTGTGGCTCCATCGGCACTCCAGCGTAAACAAAGGAGTTCCACTAGGATTTTACCCTATCATAGCGCTTAGGGTCGTGATTGACATGAATAACTTAACTGGCATACAAGACATTTCGTAACGTGACGTGACATGAACATGACATAAAAGACAGAAGTCCTGACGTAGCATAACATGACATGAACATAAGACGACAAACATGACATAGTTTGAAACATAAATGTAATAGACAACATTTCATAACATGGCATACATGTAACAGACAATATTCCATAACATGTAACATATAATATTTTTTTAATATGACATAACATATGACAGTGAATATTACGTGACATGCAATACATGTAACAGATGACATACTTAACTTAACATGACATACCTACAATGTATAGCAACGTATAGCAATACCTGACAGAATATCTTATATAACAGATGCATAATTTGTGACAGAATAAATTATGTGTAATAGATGAATATGTAATGACTTGGCATGGCATATATGATAACATGCATACATACACTTAGTTCACTTACTCATCACTCATACACATTAAACTGATAGTAAGTTAAAAGCTAACTTACCTTGGTCTTTGCGCTTCTAGACAAAACTCAAGTGCGATCAAGAGAAATTGAAAGTAGTGATTTCTAAAAATTAGAATTTAATCACTAACAATTAGGGATATGGAAAAATATCAACTAATAAAATTACCATTTTATCCTCTACATGTGAGAAAATGACCATTTTACCCCTAACTTAAGGATTTTGCATCCTAACTCCAAAAATCACCAAAATTATGTAAATTTTATCCTAAGCTCAAATATCAATTCAGAAAAATTTAAAACTAAACACAACCATTAAAACTCTATAAGGCCGAAACTTACAAAGGCTATTTCCTTTGATTTTTGTTGTAATTCTTTCAAATTTCAAAACTCATGATTAAACCAAAATTTTTCTTCTACTATACTCATAACATATTCCTAAGAATAATCATGCTTTGAATCTTGAACAAAAGTCATCAAAATCACTAAAACCATACTTGAACTTTTTGGCTTTTCTTCTAAGTTCAAAACAAATTTTTGTTTCTAACTTGTTTTGATCAACCTCTTGATCCAAGACTTATAAAGAAGTGATCTTCAACCAAAACATCACATGGTTTAAAAAGGTGTCCTAAAACAGGTCCAAGCTTCAAACTCAAGATCACATGGTTAAACATCAACCAAAACATAAATTTAGCTTAGAACATCATCACTTTGGCCTAACCGAATATCTCATTGCATAAAATTTCATATCTTCAAAACTAACTTCAAATATCTTTAAAATAACATTCTAACATTTATATAAGAGGCTTTGGATCTTCCAATAAAAATATCAAAGCCATTGGCATAAGATTAAACCATAAAATATTTAAATTTTCTCAAAACAGAAACTGTTTTTCCTCTTCTTGTTTCTAAGTTTGTAGATCTAAGAAAATATTTCACCAAAAATTTTTATCATGCAACAAATCCTCAACCAATAATCATATACACATGTTAACAGTACTCCATAAAAAGTTTGGACCAAGATCTATTCATTAGCTTGGTAAAAAACTCCAAAATATAACACACTCTCTAGTTTATCGCCCAGAATGACCTTTATGGGGTCTAAACAACTTTTTACCAATCAATGATCCTTAAATGGAACCAATAAGGTATCCACATAAACTAGACTCCAAAAGCAACAACTTTCATGAAGGGAACTTTGCGAAAAAAGATTTGCAAAAGCTTCGAATCAGGTGTGCAAAAGAGATAAGAAAAACTGTCTGAGAGTGTCTTTTGTGTTCTATGAAGGAAAAGTGTAAAGGAGGGATGTTTTTCGTTGGAAGTGGACTGGAGAGCCTCTTACACATGTTACGGAAAGTGATAGGACTGAAAGAAAGGTTGAGTGTTGGCCTTTTCTTTTCATTACAATAAACAAAAATCAGCCCAAGATCTTTTCTCAAGTGGAGTGTAAAAGTGAAAGAGTGAGGTGACCCTTTAGCTTAGTACTTCAAGAACCTTCTAGGTCGTTCTTTATAAAGGTCTGGCCAGCCAAGTGGGGGTAAAAAATCTAGCCATGAAGCAATGCTAATGTGGTCAAATTCGTGGGCCTTAATGGGCCTAAATTTTCAGATTTTAAGAGGGTTTGGATTGCTATCAAGCCTAAATCCAATATCACTTGGCCCAATCAATTTTTCAAGGTTAACAAGGTTGGATAATAATGTTCTAACACAAATTTGAAGGATTAATATCATGTGGAAGTGATTTAGTCAAATGATTAAACACAATACTAGAAATCGGATTAGAAAGAGTTTGAAGGCCAACTTTAGGGTTTGGGGAAACCGTTTAGGATTCCGATTTCAACCATGATTTTGGGCTTTCAATTGGATTCTCACCATTTAGGGTTTTGCTAGGATTGAAACCTTATTTGGTCTGGCACAATTTGGTTGATAAGATAAAACAAAGTTTTGCTTAGGTGGCATGATCTCACACGTTGATTCCTTCAAATCCATCAAATGTTCCTTATGGTGCTAAGTGTCTAATATTATTCACTAAGTGTGGCTAAGATCTTGCCAAGTGTCCAAATAAAATTTCTCTAATCTAATTTGGACATTCCACACTGTGATTTTGAAACGCTGCAATTGGTGCGCTTACTGAGGTTACTATTCACTTCGAAAAAGTGAATCATAAACTTATCATTAAAAATTCTTAAATATTCATGTTAACTTATAGTGAAAATCGTTTACCAAAATTCAACCTCGAAGTGCCCCTAAAAATAATTTCATAGTTTCAAACAGGCGTTTCGTTCGAAAATATGAAAATAAACTTATTGTGCCATAAAATCATAAATAATCAATTGAGTCTAATGGCCTAGACCAAAACACATTCTGACACTTATAACTACCTCAAATAATTAGAATCTCATTTTGGCACCATAGTGAGTGATAACACTGACTACGTTGACAGACTAAGACTTATGCGATTAGTCGATTCATGAAAACTCACGGGTTTTTCACGAGGTTCCTAAAGTCAGTAGAAATTTCATCAGTGAATTTCTAGCGGGCTGTTACAGTTTCCCTCCTCTCTCTCACACTCTCACTTCCCTCCTCTCCCTCTGATTTGGCATCACTGCCACTATCTGCTGTCTGCACGTTGTTTGAGCAAGATTGCTTGTAACACCCCGCACCCCTAGTTTAAGAATAAAATGACTTTTATAAATTCTCAGGGAAGCCAGAGTGCTACTGCTGAACTTGACTTAAAAATATTTTCTTTTATTCTAAAAGAAGTGCTAGGTACAAAGATTCCTTATAGTAAATAGAGTCCTTTTGTATTAAAACACTGAAATCATAAATGAGAGTGCACGAAAGTATTTATTAAAATTTCTCAAAATCCATGCTATAAAAGTTTTGATTTTAAACCCAGTTCGTGCCATAAAAAATCATAACTTAGTACACCCAATTCGTCAAAAGAATTGGGTTTTGCTAATAATAATACATAATTAGCTAACTTATGTTAATCCTGATTTATGATCAACTTACTTATCTTCTAGTGTTGCTTCCTAAAATCGCTTATGAGTGGTACACAAACCGCTTGATGCCCCTCATGGGTGAAACTTTGAGGTACGCCCAATCTCCTTCTTCGAATGACAGGTCTCTTCTTCTTGTATCTGCATAACTCTTTTGGCGACTTTGCACTGCTGCCATCCTGTCTCCTATGATTCGAACCTGATCCTTCATCTCTTGAACTAACTCCCAGCTCGTAGCATGTCTTCAAGAGTCTGAATAGTGCGCTCTGACTGGCCATCTGTCTGAGGGTGATAAGAACCGCTAATCTTCAACTTTGTGCCCATGGCTGCCTGTAAGCTCTTCCAAAAATGGGATGTGAATTTCGGGTCTCCATCTGATACAATAGTCTTGAGTATCCCAAGCTATCGAACTATCTCTTTCACATACAAGCGCGTCAGCTTCCCCAAGGTGTCGGTATTAATGACGGGTGGGAAATGAGCAATCTTGGTCAACTGGTCAATAATCACCCAAATTGAATTCTTCCCGCTGGGAGTTCTTGGCAAACCCACAACAAAGTTTGTAGCAATGTCGTCCCATTTCCATTCTGGAATTGAGAGGGGTTGGAGGTTACGACAGGTCTTTGGTGCACCGTTTTGACTTGTCAGCAAGTGGTACATCTCTCAACGAACACAGTAATATCCCTCTTCAATCGTTCCCACCAAAAATCCTCTTTAAGTCCCGATACATCTTCGTATTTTCAGGGTGAATTGAATAAGGAGCCACATGAGCCTTTGCTAAAATTCTTTCCTTAAACTCTGAATTAGTGGGAATCACCCTACGATTTCGGAACAAAACAATAGCATTCCTATCCAAACTTAAGTGTGAAGGTCCTCTTGACTTTCTGACTCTCTTCCGAATATCCAGTAGCTTCAGGTCCCTCCTTTGAAGAGTTTTCAATTCTTCAAAATCAACAGCCCGGACTTCTTGCTGTGAACTCTCTACAAGAAGCATTCTCATCCCACAAAGGAAAGAGTCTAACCCTGACGGCTTAGCTTCAACTACCAAATGGGACTTCCGACTTAACGCATCAGCAACCTGGTTCGCCTTCCCAAGATGGTACTTAATCTCACATTGGTAGTCGCTGATTAACTCTAAGCACCTTCTTTGCCTCATGTTGAGATTTTTCTACATGAAGAGATGCTTTAAGCTCTTATGATCGGTGTAGACCTCACATGCCTCACCATAAAGATAGTGCCGCCAAATTTTAAGAGCAAAAACCACTACTACAAGCTCCAAGTCATGAGTGTCATAGTTCCTTTCATGATCCCTTAGTTGGCGGGATGCATAAGCCACGACTCACCCCTCCTGCATGAGAACCAAATTTGGAAGCATCACTAAAAACCACAAATGGCTTGTGCGGCTCTGGAAGTGCTAACACAGGTGCTGAAGTCAATCTCTTCTTCAATTCTTGGAATCTTCTCTCACACTTCTTAGTCCAGACAAACTCAACATTCTTCTTAGTCAGGGTAGTGAGTGGTCCAGACAATCTAGAAAACCCCTCCACAAATTTCCTAAGTACCTGGCGAGTCCCAAGAAGTTTCGAATCTCGTGCACTGATGTGGGACGCAGCCAGGCCAAAACGGCTTCCACCTTATTGGGATACAAATCCACACCCTCTTGAGAAATGACATGCCCCTCGACTTCATCTAGCTAGAACTCACATTTGTTGAACTTTGGATACAACTGGTGTTCCCATAGCTTACTCAGAACTGACCACATGTGACTATCATGCTCCTTCAAATCTTGAGAATAAACCAGGATATCATCAATAGAGACCACCACAAAATAATCCAGATAGGGCCGAAACACTCGATTCATGATGTCCATAAAAGCTACAGGGGCATTAGCTAGCCCAAAATGCATCACTTTGAACTCATAATGCCCGTACCTCGATCTAAACGCAGTTTTGGGTACATCCTTGTCTCTTATTCTTAGCTGATAGTACCTGACCTCAAGTCAATCTTCGAAAAAGTAGCCACACCTTGAAGCTGATCAAACAAATCATTGATCCGAGGCAGTGGATATTTATTCTTTATGGCTACCTTGTTAAAGTCCCGATAATCAATGCACATCCTAAGTGTGCCATCTTTCTTCTTAACAAATAGCATGGGCGCTCCCCAAGGTGTGGAACTGGGCTGAATAAATCCCTTGCCTACTTATTCATGCAATTGGGTCTTCAACTCTTTTAGTTCAGCTGGTGCCATTCTATAAGGAGCCTTGTGTATCGGAGCCGCTCCAGGTTCCAAGTCAATAGTAAACTCAACATTGCGAATCTGATGTAATCCAAGGAGGTCAACTGCGAGGACATCAGAGAACTCTTCAACAACTGGGATTCCTGCTACATTAGATAGTGCTTGCACCAGATAGGCATCTGCCCCACTAGCTAGGTCCTTCTTCACTTAGATCGCAGATATAACCGTGGATCTTGACTTCAGCTTGCTACCCATAAATTCCATATAATCCCCTTTAGGGAGATGAAAACTGACCACACAACTCTAACAATTGATACTTGCAAAGTGTCGAAATAGCCAATCCATACCCAGAATGATAGTGAACCCAAACAACTTGAACACTATCAGGTCGACATGAAGTGTCCTCTATCCAAAATCCAAAGGACAGCCTAAGGTGACCTTTGAACACCAAACTGTCTCTTTATTTGGAAACGCCACGACCATGGACTGAGGCAAGGGTTCCGTGACTAAGTTGCACATTCGTGCAAAAGTGGCAGACACAAAAGACTGGGATGCTCCTGAATCAAAGAAAGTACAAGCATAGTATTCATACAATCGAACTCTATCTGATGAGATCAAACAATTCCAATGAAGTTCTAAAAATTAACCACACAATGAATTAACTTAAAAAGACTAGATCAAGTTCATACTTGTGATGACCCTCGCATCCTGAGTCTCCAATGCCTCATCATCGACGTCACCAGGAGTCAGAGCGTACACTCTTGCTTGCACTGTCTGCCTCTGATTCGCCCTTCCACCGCTCTATCCTAGTTGATTTCCTTGAGTAGCATTAGGGCACTCGCAAGCAAAATGCCTTGCCTGACCACACTTGAAGCATTAGGTCACACCCTGACGACAGTCACCTTCATGGGATCAATTGCACCTTCCACAAACTGGGGCTCGGCCCCCATGTGCACACCAGTTAAGGCCTGTGGTTTGGTCCCCGTCCTCAGAATAAATTTCTGATGCGACCCCGAGCTGCTTCCCTCTCCTGTAATGCTCATCCTCTTCTGGCTTGTCGGAAAGCCTACAGGATCACCAAATTCCAACTTTGCTATAGAGGCCACCTCAACAAACTCTGAAAAGTTAGAATTTGGAGACAAGCAACTTGCCAACAGATCTCCCGACGCAATTCCACTGTCATGTCTCCTTGCACTAGGCTGTTGAACTCCCTTGCCTTCTGACGCCTCACTGTGCACGGGAAGAAACGATCATTAAACTCCTTCTTAAAGCGTTGCTAGATCACTATTGCGAAAGATCGCAACTCCATCTCAAGGATCTCCCACTTATTCTCCTGCCAGGCGGTGGCTTCACCTTGCAACATGTAGCTTTCATACAACACCTTTTGAGACTTAGTGCATCCACATACCTCGAACGTCCTCTCAAGATCTTTAATCCACCTCCCAGCCCTTAGCGGGTCTTCCTCACCATAAAACTGGGAGTCCTTTACGCCCGCTCATAGCAGTACCCTCTCTGTTCCTCCCATTTTTAGGGCTGGAAATTTTGCTGAAGGAATTCCATCATATGATTCATCGCACTAGCCATGGCGTAGTTCCCATTGCCTCACAGTAGCTCATCCTTGGGAGTTTGGCCTAAAGGTTTGTCGTGTGGCATCCTTTGTCACACCATCTTCCTGCCAAAATGCAACCCTTAACCCTGGTCTTAAACTCAACAAAAGAAAACTCCAAGATCAAAGCCTACATTTATGGTATTGCACCTAGGTGACGTGTTATTTTACCCAGAGCCGAACTGCTTTGATACCACCTATGGTGCCCTCGATCCCCACATGTAATTTGGTAGAAGTCGTGATACCTAGATGATGACCGTGAGGATCATACACCCGATCGCCTTGTCCAAGTGTGTGCAAACATGCAAAAGTGTACAACAAAAAAGATATCGTAGCGAAAAAATAGAAGGCAGTCATACTAAGTACCATAAAGTTTTAAACAATAGTACAACCTGAAATAAGGTCCTCCAAGAGATTAATACAGTCATCTGGCTGAAAATAAAGGAATTGAAAACAAAGGTCCAATAAACAATAATGCGAGAAGTCCGTCATCACTCCTCAGGTGAGGCTGGTCCCTTCTGCTCATACCCCTCCTCTGCATCAAAATCTATGATCACATGAAACAGAACCGTAGGTAGGAATTCCACAATGAGATTTCGCAATCTCAGAAAATAACTCAATAAAACACACCCAAGAGATTCAAGCATAAAATTATACAAGTAAACATGTTCAGCAATTGTGAAAGCAATAACCCCTAAAATCATTTAATTACAGTCACTCAAGCCAAAAATCCCTTGGTACCCAAACACTATCATTTAATTACTTTGTACACTATGGTCTCCCCTCGAGACCACCCGTGCACCTTGGCTCCTTTTGCCACACGATGGGTAACGACCACGCATGTGATTTCATTATGAGCGATACCTAGCTCCGCGCCTGATGTGTAACGTGACCAGACATCTTCTATCACCAGCCAGCGGAGGGGCTCCAGAGTCGTACCAAGAGTGTTACCATCTTGGTCATGCCTATTGTCACTAGGCAACACCCTAGGGGACATCATTCAGTTTTACACGCTTTTGAGTGACCATAAGAGTTTCACCAAGATAATACCCTATCTCGGCTTGGGGTCATGATAAGCATTCACCCACACCAAACATATATTTTCCAAAAAATCCAATTTTTAGATTACCCAACACAACATAGAATATAGCACATTTGAATAAATCATGGCAGTTATCGAAAGTAGTAAAATGAAAATGCATGATAGGCAATTTATTAGATGGTATGGCACAGCACACAACAATCACACACAACAACACAACAGTAGTAAAAAATACACAGTTACACAAACCCCAACTACACGCATTTCCCATCTTCCATCCAGCCCTTGGCCTAACTTTTTACAACAACTGCGTCAAATAATCCCAACACTTCTTTGGACCCATGGCCCTTCTCGACACAACCAGACTGCAACAAGTTAGCGATAATTTTCATGTTAAAATATCATAACACAAAAGAGTTACTAACAACGTAGAAGTTAAATTTTCTGGATGATCGCGCGGATGGTTTACGGTGACCTGCGATTGAACGAGTGTGCACGTCGCTGCGTGGACAGACAATGACCAACGAGTTAAAATGGAACACAGATTGATGATTAAAAAGTACTAAACAAAGGGCAGATAGCTTACTTTCGTGGCACGTAGAGGGGCGGAGCACGGTGGAACAGTAGCTGCAGGCAGCAATAGTGAGGTAAATGGGAGGAACATGGGCTCAATGGGTTCTTTTAAAAGTAATAGATCTGAGGGAGGAAAGAGGGTTGTCAAAGGAAAACTTACGATGGGGCGTGGTGGTGGCGCACGGTGGAGCAGATTCCAAAGGGAGATTTTGGCCATGGGTTGGTGGGAACAGAGGGGAAAAAACCTAACTGAGGGAGGGAAAGGGTCGGACGACCACTGCGATGTTGTTGGCAGTGGGGAGGCCCGCGGTGACACATGGCAGCACACAACAACGATACATGTCACAGGCTATAGAGGAAGAAGGAAGAAGAAGGAAGAAAAAAAAAAAAAAAAAGAAAGGAAAGAAAAGAGAGGGATGCGGCGCCAGGGGAAGAAAAAAGAAAACAAGGTTTTCACCCACAAGTCGAAACGACGTCGTTCCAAGGGGATCTTCACTTCCCAACCCTTAAACGACGTCGTTTTGGGATAAGAGGGCTGAGCTCCCAGCTAACCCATGGGTTGGGCACAAAACTCCCCTCTTTCGGGCCTAAAAACATGGCCCACAGTATCTACACAACCCAAAAACCCACAACCATCCAAAAGGGTTCATAAAAAAAAAACCCTTAAAAAAATATAATAGAACACAATAAAATAAAATAAACTAAAATAAATTAAGATAAATTAGAGTAAAATAACACACTAAATTTTTGGGGTCTCACATTAAGTAGTTTGATTGTTATATCCCTATCCACCAATGAACTAGAAGGACATATTCCAACTACAATAGGAAGATTGTTGATGCTACATGGTGTTTATCTTAGATCTAATAGACTATGAGGTGCCATCCCATCAAATCGTTCTTATTTAGGAGGGTTGGTTGAATTATATATATTTACCAAGCTTGGAGTTCTTAGATGTTTCGTGTAACAATTTATCTGGAAAGATTCTCAAGTCTTTAGATGCAGTTTTACATCTCAAGTAACTAAATGTCTCTTTCAACTAACTACGAGGAGAATTGCCTATAGGAGGGCCATTTGTACACTTCTCAGCCATTTCGTTTGAGTCAAATGATGCACTCTGTGGTGTTCCTCGACTAAAACTTCTCCATGTGAAAAATGTGCCAAAGTATATATTAGCTATAATTGGGTTAGCAATACTTAAAACCACCATTGTGTTGGCTTGGAAAATATGCAAAAAGGGATACTAAATTTCCATTTCAAATTTATTTGTATCCTCTTGCTATATGGAAAATAACTACGCACCAAGCACTTATTAAAGCAATAGAAGGATTCATTTTACAAAAATTGTTTGGTGAAGGAAGATTTGGGTCAGTTTATAAAGGAACACTTTCAGATGGTATGAATATTGCAATAAAAATGTTCAACATGCAAGTAAAAGGGGTATTTAAGGATTTTGATGTAGAGTGCAAGGTATTGCAAAACATTCATCATCAAAATCTTGTCAAAATCATAAGCATTTGAAGTAACATATATAGACTTCAAAGCCCTTGTATTGGACAACATTCCAAATAGGAACTTAGAGAAGTGGTTATACTCTCAAGATCATTGCTTGAGTATCTAACAAAGGCTAAATGTAACGATTGATGTGGCATCAAAATTGGAATATATTTATTATGGTTATTCAAGAGCTATTGTTAAATGTGACTTGAAGCCTATAAATGTTTTATTAGATGGAAGATATGGTTGCACGTGTTGCTGATTTTGTCATGATGAAGCTCTTAAGTGATGGGGATTCCATAATAAGAACCATGACTCTTTCTACTTTTGGGTATATGGCACAGGTACTTTTATAGATGTAATACACTTAACTTTGTATATTCATCATTCATGTGATACCCCGTATTTTAGTGTATTTTTTAATTGAATGATTATTTTAATTAATTTAAATATTGGTTCTCTTGTTCTAAATTTATCAGATTTATCGTTGGATTTATTTTATAATTTTTAAGTTGTAAAATTTATTTTGATATGCTTTCTTGATATTAATTATTGTTTACATTTAAATTGCTTTTTGCTTTAATGAATAATTTTATTGTTGGACTTTAATTATTTTATTTTATTAATATTGAGTTGTAGTGTTTTTATTTGGCTCTTATTTATTTTTATTGTGCCTTTTTCTTTTGTTGGACTCTTCTATTTTCGGACTGGGCCTATTTGAGTGCATTTTATTTTCTTTTGGGCCCAGCCTATTTGGTCCCCAGCCCAATTCGTGAGCCTTCAACCCAGCCCACTAACCCCCCCCCCCAAACGGCGTCGTTTGGTCCAGCCCTTAGGGCTTCTACATCTATCTTTTCTTCTCCTGCGTCGTTGCTTCTCCACCTTTCCATTTCAATTTTCATTCCCCTTTCTTCAATCTGTGCGGCTATTGCTTCTCCTCTTCTCCTTCATTTTATGTCATTTATTTCCTTTGTTTTTCATTGGGATGCTGTCTATTGCGTTCCTTCTTCCTCTCCATTTTATTTTCGATTCTTCCCCTCTGTAAGTCAGCAAACACCACCACTCATTCCTCTATCTTCGGTTGGTAATGTTTCCATTTCCATCTCTTTAATTTTCGGTTTCTCTTTTGCTGTAAAATCGTGCAAATCTTTTCCTCTTTAGCATATATTTTTCATCTGTTTTTCTCTCCATTTGCAGGTCTGTCCGTGAGCCTCCATTTTTGTACTTTCTCTTAAATTTTCATTACTAATTTCATGGCTTATGCTTGTGATTTATTCCCATTGCATTCCCTTTCTGTTTGGTCTGTCATTGCTCTGTTATGCCCATAAAAGCCGTGAGTTTCACTCGGTTTCTTGGTGATTTTGGTGCTTGCCGTGAGTGCATCTTCCAGCCATCACATGTTGCCTCTCGGTTTCCCTTGGGTAAGTCTCTACCGCTGCTCACGTCTTCAGTTGTTTTTGTTTCGTGCTAGTTTTCTTAAGAATGGAATATATATATATATGTGTGTGTGTGTGTGCGCGCGCGCGCGTGTAGCTCTGTTACCCTAATCATATGAGGTGTTATTACCCTTTTGCCTTCTTTGAAATGCATGAGTTGATATTATGTAAATTGAATCTGAAAGCATGAGTTTTGTATTACATGGGTTGCAGTCTATTTTGGGTGTAGACGTATGGGCTTATACACTAAGTCAGCATAGAGATGCTTTTAACAGAATAATTATAAGTTGATCATGTTTTAGTTTTTATATGTTAAATTCGCTTTGTATGAGTTTTGTTTTAAATACAAATTAAATAAATTTTTGAAATACATTATTAGTATTAATATTTGTTTAGAAGTACAAAGCAGTTCAAGATTTTTATTTTGAACTCTTTAAAGAGAAAGTAATTAGTCTATTTTTATTAAATGAAATATTTGCTCTCCTACTTTAATCAGTTTTGTTTTAATGAACCTTTAAACCAGAAATGTATTTTATGGCATAATTGTATCTATTACTAATATTATTATACAATTTTAGAAATATTTTGAGTTTAATAGTTATGTGGATATTGATGAATTTAGAAAATGTTGATAATTATAGTTAAGAGAATTTTAAGTATTTAGGAATTAAAATAGGTACTTCAGGTGTAAATATAAGGTATCTGTTCATTGGAGATTTATTTAAATTACATAGATTTTCTATAGGTGATGATTGATATGAGTTTGACACTGTTGTGAGGAAATTCAGAGAAACTAAGAAGTATAGGTAAGTGGTATTCCTATTCTAGATTTTGTATAAAAAATAAAATGAACTTAGGTCAATTTTGAAAATGTGCATGTTGCGTTATGAAAAGAAATGTTAAATGATCTCAGTTATTTACTCTGTATTGCTCATGAGATTCTGTATAAGAATAAAATATTTTCTGGCATGACTGGTGTAGACATGAGCTTATTTTTTGCATTCTATTAATGAACTCGGAAAAATATTAGCGAAGATGAAAATTGATAATTTTTGCATGTGACGTGAAGATATTCTGAATCTGTTTTGGGAAAATGTGAAATGATCTGAATTTGTTCAGTACTCTGTTTTGGAATGATTTGGCATATGAAAAACCTTTGGCTTGACATTCTGACTTTGATTTTGATTCTGTTTTGACTCTGATTTTGATTCTATTCTAACTCTGATTCTAATTCTGTTCTGACTTTGATTTTGATTCTGTTTTGCTCTGATTTGTGGCCCTGTCACGGGATACAATAGTGACCTCTGGCCCACCACTGGATATAATAGTGGTTTTCTGTTATGAGTGCTATTGCTTTGATATTCATGGTGATTTATGTTCTGCTTGGCTTTTTGCAAAATGCACAACCCTTCCATGGGGGTTAAACATGAAATTCTGTTCTGATATGATGTTTCAATTATGCTATGCCAAGAAAATTTTGAATAAAAATGTTTTCTGAAAGTTTCGCTCTTATATTTTTGGTAACATGTTTCGATTTTGCATTCTGAAAACAAGTTTTCTGATTCTGCATTCTGAGAGAAAATATTTTGTTTAGCATTTCAAAGTCTGATAAATGCTCATGTTTACATACTAGTATATGTTGTCTGCTTACTGAGTTGTTGATAACTTACCCCTTATCTCCAAATATTTTTCAGATGATTTTGGATATTTCAGCTGAGGATCAAGACTATGAAGTATTGGGTGAGATGACTTAAGAATAGTGGATTAAGAATAGAAAGCTTTCGATGAGTATTGGCGATTTTGAAGAATTGATTATATTGACAAATTAGTCTGAATCAAAATTTCTTTATAATATTGAGAATTTGGAACTTTTGGAAGTATATTAGCAGTGTTGGAATTGATTATCAGATAACATGAGTTAACTCTCCGGACCCTCGGGGACGGGGCGTTACAATTCTAGTATTTGTAGACAACTAAGTATATTGATATTGCATTTTTGTCATTTTCTATTTCAAATTTTTGGTTCACTATTAGGAAATATGAAGCAAGTGCTCACAATAAGTTGTAACATTACGTCTTGAGTATGGATCAGAAGGAATTATTTCTACAAGAAGCGATAATCCTACTAATGGAAACTTTCACAATAAAGAAACCTACGTACGATATTTTTACTGGAGAAATGATCTTAAAGCATTGGGTAGAGTCATTACCCATTTCGACAATGGACATCATTGATGCCACTTAATTTATTAGAAAACAAGAGATCAGATTATTCTGCCGTGGGGTTGATGTCTTCAGTTATTAGATTGGCTTTGGATTGTTGTGTGGAATTACCTGAACAAAGAGTTAATATGAAAGATGTGTCAGCCATACTCAACAAGATCAAGTTAAAGTCATTACGTGTAACGCCCCGACCCCGAGGGTCTGGAGAGTTAACTCATGTTACCTGATAATCAACTCCAACATTGTTAATATACTTTCAAAAGCTCCAAATCAAATGTAAACACTTCAAATTTAATTAACCACACATACTCGTATATAAAATCCTCAATATGGTAACCCCAAAATTTACCAACTTCTCTACATTTCACTTTAACTCACATTTCAACAATATAATTATAAAAAAATCAACAATACTCATCGTAAACTTTCTATTCTTAATCCACTATTCTTAAGTCATCTCAAACAATTCTTCATAGTCCTGATCCTCAGCTGAAATATCCAAAAAAATCATTTGAAAATATTGGAGATAAGAGGGGCTTGAGTTTTCAACAACTCAGTAAGCAGATAACATATACTAATATGCAAACATGAGCGTTTACAGAGTTCAGAATACAAAACAAAGCACTTTTTCTTTCCAGAATGCAGAGTCAGAACATGTTATCAAAAATATCAGAGTGAAAGTTCAAAAATATTCTTATTCAAGATTTCCTTGACACGGCATAACTGAAACATCATATCAGAACAGAATTCCATGTTTCACCCTCGTGGTAGGGTTGTGCAAACCCCCGAGGCCAATCGAGCAGAAACAGAATGCGAATCTTACCCTTATCATTCTCGAAGCCCCCAGTGTGCATATAGGAAAGACCACGTAGAAAATCACTTTGTTTCCAAAGTGGGTGCACCAAAAACAGAAAAGTTGGTACCAACCCAAATAGAGGCCACAGTTTTACACCCGTGGTAAGGTCAGAACAAAAACAAAATGTCATGCCAGAGGTTTGAGAAATCACATCTTATTATATCAGAGTACAGAACATTTTCAGAATAAAACAGAATCATTTCACAAAATATAATTTATGCACAAAATTTTATATTCGCTCTCTTTTGTACAGTTCAGAAACAAAATGTCAAAATAAGCTCATGTCTACACCAGTCACGACAAAAAATACTTTATTCTTAAAAAGAATTTCATGAGTCATGCAGAACAAATAACTAAGGTCATTTCAAATTTCTTTTCATAACAAAACATGTATATTTTTTCAAAAATCAACCTTAGCCCATTTTATTTATTTTTATGCAAAGTCTAACATAAGAACCAGGCTTACCTAGACTCCTTAGTCTTTAAAAAAAAATTCATCAACCAAGCCGAACAAATATTAATCGTCACCTATATAAATCACATAATTCCCGTAAATTTTCAATTAACCATGTGTTTCGATATTTAAATCTAAAATGCTAAAAGAATCTATTTTAAAACCTCAAAATCTAAAATTCTCATAATTCCTAAAATACCATCATTTTCTAAAACTATTAATATCCATTTAATCGAATTTTGTATCGAGCAAGAGATTTAATCGAACAAGTATTAAGACAATTACGGAACTAAATTAAAAAATAATATTTAAAAATATCTAAAGTACCAACGATGCATCATAAATTAATAAAATACTTTGACTACTTTAAAAATCTTATAAAATACGTCATGAAAAACTCCTATCTTAAAAATAGGTTTACTTCCTTTAGTTAACAATATTATTTACACAAAAATAATATTTTATGAGTCTTAAGACAAAACCCATTTAAACATAAATCCAAAAAGACCACTCATCTGAAAACATACACCGGTAATAGTACTCAAATATTTGGTTAACAATTTACATATATATATACACTTATCAAAAACAAAACAATTTACATATATATATATATATATATATATATATATATATATACACTCCTTAAGAGAAAAACTAGCAGTGAACGGAAACAAAACACAGAAATAACCGAAGTAGCGACGGCAGGGACTTACACCAGGAGAAGTTAGGGGCCGCGTGCGACGGCTGGGCTGGAAGTACCGTGGTGGCATGGCTGTCGAGCTGGGGAGGGCGTAAGGTGGCGGAGCTGCCTACACTGGGCGGCAAAAGCGAGAGAGTCAGAGAGAGATGAGAGCGAGGGAGAGCGAGAGAGGCAGAGCGAGAGATGGAGTGCGGTGGCGACTGGGTTGCGTGCGGTGGCTTCCGTCGTGTAGTAAGGCTGAAAGGTGAGGGGCACAGGGAGAGTGAGAGGCCTGTGGAGAGGAGCTTAGTGGAGGACTTGAGCAAGAATTTGCTCTGTTTTTGGATGGATAAAACAGAGTATGGGGCTTGGGCTTTGGTGTTGCTCATTTACGATGGAGAGAGGGGTTACGGTGCAACTTGGTGGTCTGATTCAGGCTTTGTTTCGGGCTGTGGCTGGGGGCCGGATGGCTTTTCCACGGTGGTCCCGTGGCTGACACTAGGATGAGGGGAACAAAGCACGCAATGCTTGAAAGGTGGTGGTCGGTGTCCGTGAAGCAGTGCTGGTTTTGGTTGGCCACAGAGCAGCAACGTGGAAAAGGAGGCTTGAATGGAGGTTTGCAGCAACACTATGGCTTGGTTGACAAAGTTTACCTATGTATATATATGGTGAAGGGAAAAACCCTAGGGAGGAAAGACGTGCATGTGACTAGTGGAAAGAACTAAACGCCATTTTCACTTTTTTTTTTTTAAACAACTACGCACTGTCTCTCCGTTTACAACAAACGAGCGTGGGCCCTGGGGTGATCGGGTAGAGCCCATTTTAAATATTTGGGTCCACATTTTGGATAATATGAAAATCATAAAAGAAATGGATTTTGGACATCGACTCATCCTTAAAGAAAATGTACTTTTCCTATAAATTTTACGATTGAAGATCCACTTGTTCCATTAATAGATTTTAAACCAAATTATCAAATCTATTGAAAATTTTATATTCCACCAAAAATATCTTAGGTCCGAACTCTCTTCCACAAAATTTTACTCTCAATCCCAAATGGGATTTCCGTAACTATAAACCCAAGAATTTTGTAAAGTGGGCTTGGCTGGCCCAGGTGTTACATTACGAGACATAGAAGTATGCTAACGTGATTAGTGAGTGTCAAGTTTGTTTACATGCATCTCTTTCATGCTTGTCCACTTCTTAATGATAAAACAACAAAAAAGGAGACATGATGTATTAAGTCATAGCTTTGTTATTATACCAACCCTCTTCTGTTCTAAATATTCTTCACCATATTTCAATTATTTCAATAACTACATAGATAGATATATAATATATTAGCCACCTCATTGTGGCGCCCACGACCCCCATGTAAGGAGACACGGGAGTCGAGACGCCGGGATGATGACAACAAGGTCACACATCCCAACGTTAGTGCCCAGTGTGTGTACATGCAACAGTGTACAGAAACAACGCAGCAGATAATTAATTCAACTAAGTACCAGAATTGTTAATACAATTTAAAGAATCAGTGAAAAGGTTTAAAAATTATACAGTCATCCAAAAATAAATATTTTACAAGTCTCAAACCAAAACGAGTGATCCCAGATCACTCCTAGGGCGGAGCCGACTCCTCAGGCTCACCCTCATCCTCCTCTGCATCAAAATCTGCGTTACCACAAAATGGTACCGCAGGTAAGTATAACCCAAATAACCACGAGATAAAAATACATTAATGCTACCAACATGCATGCATATGATGAGATATGCATTAAATCCAAAAATATTATTTTCCCTGAAAATATATATTTTCCACACATGCCAAAATCTCATTTGGCCTAAAAAGAATACTCCGTCATTTTTTCAGAAAATGACCCAAATCAATAAAATCTCATTTTTCCAGAAAATGAATCACATAAAAACCTTTTAATCACACACGCTATTTTCCTAGAAAACAGCTCATTATTCCATTAACCAATGCACCATGATCTCCCCTAGCGATCATCCGCACGTCTTAGCTTCGTAGCGATGCTCAGTTCCGCGCCCAGCGCGTTTGTGGCCAAGCATCCACTATGCAACAAGCGATGCCCAGTTCCGCGCCCAGCGCGTACGAGGGCAAGCATCATCTAGCCCCACCAGCAGAGGGGCCACGGAGTCGGCACGAGACCATCTCGTCCGATCCCCTTGTCGCCCAGCGACAACCCAGGGGACGTCACTCAGTATATTCTGCTTCCGAGTGACCAGAGGAGCTCCACCGAGATAATACCCCATCTTGGCTTGGGGTCGTGATACACATGCACCCAAAATCCTTTAACACATGAAAACCCAGTTTTCATAAAACACATGAACATGAATGCATGTACATGAAAACCCAGTTTCCTTTACAAACACGATCATGCGTGCAATATGCCATGTACATGAACAACACCACAACAACCATCAATTTACAATACCAACCAAACACACAACTCCGTCCATAATCCATCCGACCCCCGAACTCCTCGGACTCAGTCCGGCATGTCCAACCAGATCACAATAATATGAGTTAGTGCAAAAATACATTTAAATCACGATAGTTATTTGGAAAAATACTTACAGTGCTATATAATAATTTCCGAAGGATCATGGAACTGCAAAAGGTGGCGACACAGCAACGTAACAGTGTAAAATACACTGGGGCCGTGGGTCTCAAATACCCACTTTTGAATGGGGACAAACTAAGACCCGAAATTGATAGGGTAGGGCCTAGAGAGGTCGGTGAAGCAAATGGTGGTGGTGGTTTGCCGTGGGTGGCGGCGCAAAGGGTGGTTTTAGGCCAAAAATACCCAAATCAAAAATGGAGTTGGATGTGCTTCATCGGTGACGGATCGGAGCCGGGGTTGGGTCCATTGGGTTGCCAAGTGGTCGGGGATGAAGTGTTGAAGAGATGGTGGCCGGAGGTGGCGCGACGGCGGCGCGCGAAGGAAGAGAAGGCCGCGGCTGGGTGTGGTGCGTGGAGGCTAACGGCGGCGATGGAGGAGCTGGAAATGGAGGGGGGTGGTCGCCGGCCGGTGGGGAAGCTGATGAGAGGGGCGGTGTCACGCACGGCGGCGCGACGGCGGTGGGTTGGGTGGAAGGAGAAGCGCACGGGAGAGAGGGAGGGGGGTGAGTCGCGCGCGGGGGGTGGTGGGAAAGCTGGGGGAAGGAAAAGAAAAAAAAGAAAGGAAAGAAAAGAAAAAGGGAGGAAGAAAAATGAAGGGAAAGAAATGAGGTCCAATCCCCACATCTTGGGTCACAAAAAAATGATCCAATGAAAATGATTTTAAAACAGCATCCCAATTAAAATAATTTAAACGCAATGATACAATGAAAATAAAATAATTAAATCTCACAATCAATTAATTTAAAAAGAAGAACAATTTAAATGTACAACAATAAATAAATATTAAGAAAACATAACAATTTAATTTTTACAATTTAAAGATCATAAAATAAACCATTTAAAATATCTGATAATTTTAAAACAAGAGAATAAATTTTTGAACAAATAAAAATAATCCTTCAGTGAAAATACATTAAAATATGGGGTGTTACATTCTCCCCCCTTAAAAAAAATTTCGTCCTCGAAATTGGCAAGGTCAAACATAAGGCTAAGACATGAATAAGATTCAACTAGGAGCAAACTTAAGAACATACCGCCAGAATCAATCGAACAGATACGGGTACTGCTCTCTCATGTCAGTTTCTCTCTCCCAAGAGAAATCTTGAGCCATCGGATCGCCCTACGACACCTTCACCAAAGGTATTGTCTTAGACCTTATCCTTTGCTCTTTCCAATCCACAATCTGAGTCGGGCAACTTCATAAGAAAGATTAGGCCGAAGTTCAATGCGTTCAGAGTTGACAAAACGCGGCTCTAGCTGTCCAAAACTCTTATTCAAAGATGACACATGGAATACATCATGGACATCCCCAAAATAATCCGGCAGGGCAACTCTATAAGCAACTAGCCCGACTTTCTCTATAATCTGTAAAGGGCCAACATACCTCGGACTAAGCTTTCCCTTCTTGCCAAAGCGCTTAACCCCCATCATCGGAGAGACTTTAGGGTAAACCCAATCGCCTATCTCAAATGATAAGTCTCTTCTCCTTGTATCTGCATAACTCTTTTGGCAACTTTGGGCTTCCGCCGTTTTAGTCCTTATAAACTGAACTTGGTCATTCATTTCTTGAATTATCTCAGGCCCAATCAATTTACTTTCGCCAACTTCATCCCAATGCAACGGTGATCTACATTTCCTCCCATACAAAGCTTCATACAGGGCCATCTGAATGGAGGAATGAAAACTGTTATTGTAAGCAAACTCAATTAGCGGCAGGTGATTCTCCCAACTCCCATGAAATCCCATGACACAGGCACGCAACATATCCTCAAGAGTCTGGATAGTACGCTCTGATTGACCGTCTGTCTGTGGGTGATATGCAGTACTAAACTTCAACTTAGTGCCTAAAGCTGCCTGCAAACTCTTCCAAAAATGGGACGTGAACCGTGGGTCCCGATCTGACACGATAATCTTGGGCACTCCGTGCAAACGCACTATCTCCTTAACATACAACCGAGTCAACTTACCCAAAGAGTCAGTGTTATTGATAGGCAAGAAATGGGCACTTTTGGTCAACCGATCAACTATCACCCAAACTAAGTTCTTTCCACTAGGAGTCCTCGGCAAACCCACAACAAAATCTATAGAAATATCATCCCACTTCCACTCAGGAATAGGGAGAGGTTGAAGCCTACCAGCAGGTCTTTGATGCTCAGCCTTAACTTTACGGCACGTGGCACATTTCTCAAAAAAATATGGCGATATCCAACATACTCGTATTAGTCCTCCAGGCACATCGCGACCAGTATTCCTAGATGACTATACTAACCAAAATCTTATTTTCCACAAGAACCTTCATACAATGTCCACAAAATTCCAATGATCAATAGCTCCATACAATAATCCATGCTAACCTCAATCAGCTCCTATGCTTCAACTTCTAAACCTCCATTGAATTTTACATTTGGTAACCTAATGGCCACTTCCAAGGTTAACCATCAATAACAAATTGCACAACCAAAAGATTATTCTCCAACTACAAGCATCATCTAAAATTTCAAGTCACCACTAATTCCTCAAGATCAACACAAAATCCGAACTCCTAACTACAGCCACAAATATCAGGGTTCTGCTGCACACTCTGATAATTCGCCACATGCATAAAATTTATGTCCTCATAAAAACTAGCACCATCGAATACAAGGTAGCTCCATACCTACTAACCAGAAAACTCTAACCACCTTTTGGTAGAAAATACTCTTTTCCCCAAAACCAGGAGTTATCACTCATATTCCTCAATTAACTCCTGCTGCCTTGATCAAAATCAATATTCCACAAAATACATCCATGATCATAGACAGAAAACCAACCTCAGCATCCCAAATTGAAAAATAAGCAACCTCAACCCAAAATATATCCGTCTCATCTACGATAAGGAACATATCTTAAAAAGATTCGATTCCAACCCGACCGACCAAAAAGAGCACCTATAAACTTCTATCCAATAATCTAAACCCAAAAGCTCATCACCGACATTCAGAATAACATCTTTTCTAGTGGTGACTAAACTCATTACGAACCATCATTGACTTCACCAAAACATTAACAAAACCTCCTTGGTAACTCGCCCAGCTACTTCTACTCCTATAAGCTAGTATTAGCACGACTAGCTCATTCAATAACACATCACTATTAAACCTCAAGGCAAGCCCTACTGCTCAAATTATCAATCCACCAAAAGCCAATGCAAATCACCCAAGGATTCTAATACTTGATTAACTCACGTACTTGATCATATTTTTCATCGCTAAAGCCTAAACTTCAACTTCCAAGATCTTATCATACACCAAACATGACGACCCATCAATCTCTCTTCAAGTTAAATAACAATGTCCTTAATTCAACCAACTGAATGCTCAATCTCCAAAGAAAGTATAACCTCAAAATTTAAATTCCTAGGTAACCTCAAGTCACAATTAATTCCTATAGATAATCACAATAATTATTGTCAACCGTCATTCCATTGAGTAATCTGTTACAACTATACACTCCAATTGACTCACCAAAAACTCCAAACCAAAATCTCTTGAATTTAATACTATTGTATTTATTCATCTTCAACACCTACCCAAGACACTTTTTCCAAGCCAAAAATGAGACAAGAACCCCTGTACTCTCCGAAATGCATACACACTCACCACTACTACGCATTGATCTCATGCGCACTTAGCCAGAACCAATAATCCTTCAAACATGCAAGTAATCTGTCACTACAATTTCCATCATCTGGGCTTATATCCTCGAAATCAACAAGAATCATTTCCTACGTCCGCACCATCTATTATTCCTTAAAATTGATATGGATTAAATCATCAACCTGTCACTAACCTCGAGCTAAAAACAATCATTATCTGAACGAGATCAACATCTCCAATCCTCGAAAAATACACAAACTAGATCATTACCTCCCATCTCCAAAGAAGTCCTCTCCTAAAAAAAATTCTCATATCAGTAACTCAACTCAGATCAATCCTAATTTAATGGTTACCAACTAATCAATTAATAGAATATACCAAGCTAGCGTACCAAGTCTACAAAACTAAGAACTCAAATCCTATTATAATTCAACCCTTCAACTCTGCAATTCTAAAATCTTAAACCAGATAAAAATCATTTCCCAAAATCTAAAGATCCATGACCTTAAATCTAAAACATTCACCTTATAAAACTTGTAAATTCTAAAACCCCAAATGTTATCAAACTGCTTATCAAAGTCGGCAAAATCGAAAACTTCTAATCTAACTAATCCTTCGAATGCTTGTTGAACCTATCACCTTAAATCCAATAAACTTATTTCTTAAAAACTATAAGGTCTCAAACCTTAGGTGACCTTCTCAAAAATCTAACCTTGAAATTCGTTGAACTTACAACCTCCTATGCTATAGCCTCATGACATATCCCCACGAAATATAAAACCTCAATTATCCTAAGCAATTTAAAACTATTCCTCACCTTAGCAGCAACTTGAGTTCCTACTCCAAAGAGTTCACCCAGATCATGCCATTCCCTTCAAGCCTCGATATTAAAACAAACCAGTTGCCAAGAGTTCAGGCCTACTACACTAAATGTTCAAGCCTAACAATGACATTCACAGTTGTACCATCTTCTTGCCATAGCACAACTCTTAACCCGCTTTTCAACTCCGAACAAAACAAAATATAATTAAATTCTATAATTAAATAATATACAACAAAATGAATAAAACCAACAATAAAATATCATAAGATAAAATCAATAAAACAAATGAAGTAGTGCACAATAAAATAATTAAAAAAAAGTAAATAAATAAAATAACCAGCCATAAAATAAAACAAATGATATAAAATAAACAAACAAGTAGTATACAATAAAATAAATAAAACCAACAAAATATAAAAACATAAATAAATTAAAACCATTAAAATAACATACTTCAAACCAAATAATTTCAAATCACAACTTTAAAACTTTCTAGTACTCCACCTATGGGAATGTGGTTTTACCCAGAGCCGAACTGCTCTGATACCACCTGTGGCGCCCACGACCCCCATGTAAGGAGACACGGGAGTCGAGAAGCCGGGATGATGACAACAAGGTCACACATCCTAACGTTAGTGCCAAGTGTGTGTACATGCAACAGTGTACAGAAACAACGCAGCGGATAATTAATTCAACTAAGTACCAGAATTGTTAATACAATTTAAAAATCAGTGAAAAGGTTTGAAAATTATACAGTCATCCAAAAATAAATATTTTACAAGTCTCAAACCAAAACGAGTGATCCCAGATCACTCCTCGGGCGGAGCTGACTCCTCAGGCTCACCCTCATCCTCCTCTGCATCAAAATTTGCGTTACCACAAAATGGTACCGTATGTAAGTATAACCCAAATAACCACGAGATAAAAATACATTAATGCTACCAACATGCATGCATATGATGAGATATGCATTAAATCCAAAAATACTATTTTCCCCGAAAATAGATATTTTCCACACACGGCAAAATCCCATTTGGCCCAAAAAGAATACACCGTCATTTTTTCAAAAAAGGACCCAAATCAATAAAATCTCATTTTCTCAGAAAATGAATCACATAAAAACCTTTTAATCACACACGCAATTTTCCCAGAAAACAGCTCATTATTCCATTAACCAATGCACTATGATCTCCCCTAGGGATCATCCGCACGTCCTGGCTTCGTAGCGATGCTCAGTTCCACGACCAGCGTGTACGTGGTCAAGCATCCTCTAGCCCCCACCAGCAGAGGGACCACGGAGTTGGCATGAGACCATATCGTCCGATCCCGTTGTCGCCCAGCGACAACCCAGGGGACGTCACTCAGTATATTCATCTCCCGAGTGACCAGAGGAGCTCCACCGAGATAATACCCCATCTCGGCTTGGGGTCGTGATACACACGCACCCAAAATCCTTTAACACATGAAAACTAGGTTTTCATGAAACACATGAACATGAATGCATGTACACGAAAACCCAGTTTCCTTTACAAACATGATCATGCGTGCAATATGCCATGTACATGAACAACACCACAACAACCATCAATTTACAATACCAACCAAACACACAACTCCGTCCATAATCCATCCGACCCCCGAACTCCTCGGACTCAGTCCGGCATGTCTAACTAGATCACAATAATATGGGTTAGTGCAAAAATACATTTAAATCACGATAGTTATTTGGAAAAATACTTACAGTGCTATATAATAATTTCCGAAGGGTTATGGAACTGCAAAAGGTGGCGACACAGCAATGTAACAATGTAAAATACACTGGGGCCGTGGGTCTCAAATACCCACTTTTGAATGGGGACAAACTAAGACCCGAAATTGATAGGGTAGGGCCTAGACAGGTCAGTGAAGCCAATGGTGGTGGTGGTTTGCAGTGGGTGGCGGCGCAAAGGGTGGTTTTAGGCCAAAAATACCCAAATCGAAAATGGAGTTGGATGTGCTTCACCGGTGACGGATCGGAGCCGGGGTTAGGTCCATTGGGTTGCCAAGAGGTCGGGGATGAAGTGGTGAAGAGATGGTGGCCGGAGGTGGCGCGACGGCGGCGCGCAAAGGAAGAGAAGGCCGCGGCTGGGTGTGATGCGTGGAGGCTAACGGCGGCGATGGAGGAGCTGGAAATAGAGGGGGGTGGTCGCCGGCCAGTGGGGAAGCTGATGGGAGGGGCGGTGTCGCGCACGGCGGCGCGACGGTGGTGGGTTGGGTGGAAGGAGAAGCGCACGGGAGAGAGGGAGGGGGTGAGTCGCGGCCGGGGGGGGGGGGAAGCTGGGGGAAGGAAAAGAAAAAAAATAGAGAGGAAAGAAAAGAAAAAGGGAAAAAGAAAAATGAAGGGAAAGAAATGAGGTCCAATCCCCACATCTTGGGTCACAAAAAAATGATCCAACTAAAATGATTTTAAAACAGCATCCCAATTAAAATAATTTAAACGTAATGATACAATGAAAATAAAATAATTAAATCTCACAATCAATTAATTTAAAAAGAAGAACAATTTAAATGTACAACAATAAATAAATATTAAGAAAACATAACAATTTAATTTTCACAATTTAAAGATCATAAAATAAACCATTTAAAATATCCGATAATTTTAAAACAAGAGAATAAATTTTTGAACAAATAAAAATAATCCTTCAGTGAAAATACACTAAAATACGGGGTGTTACACTCATACTCTCAAGAAAAGTAAAAGAAGTGATCATTGGCCATTGCCAGTAAAGTTATAACTTATGTGCTTCTCTTAATAACAAAATTATATATTATTTTCTTGATTCCACATAGCAAGCTAGCTGCACATATGTTTATCTTTATATTTTCAGTTATAATGAAATAGCAGATGTTCCTTAGCTCTGTGGATTGCTGAAGCAAATAGTCACTAATTTATTACAACTAACATTTTGTATGTGGGAGAAAATATTTTGCTACCATTACTGAGTATCAAGATAATATGGATCATAAAGATCTTGGGCAGACGTAGAAGAAGTTCCCCTCCATGTTGCACCTAACGAACGATTACGGCTCTCAGCACCAATTGAGTCCTTCGATTCATGCTGGATCTGATCGAACTGCTCTCTTAAAGCTTTAAACTTGAATTCGTTTCCATATACGCTTGGATCCATAATAACTTCATTAACAGCTGTTTGGCCTTCGAGCATGCTTACTACTGCAGACATTGTGGGTCTAAGAGCTGGAGATGGATTTGCACATAGTAAAGCTACTTTGATCATTCTAATTGCCTCCTCCTTGTTGAACTTGAAGCCTAACTTTGGATCCACCAGCTCCAATAAATCACCCTTTTGTTGCAGAACAAGAGCCTGAAATATGCACACATGAAATGATGGAAATTATATCTTAGCAAATCAATAGACGAGGATTATGACGTGGCCAATTGTACACAACATATTGTTTCAATCTTGTTTAGTTGGTTTTGAACCAATAGATCATCATCAAGATGACCAGTTTTGGTGCAAGACATGACAACTGATAAATCTTACCCAATCAAGAAGACAAACATAACTTTCATTTGGTCGAAATTTCATGTTGCTCTTCCCCACAACAATTTCCAACGAAACAACCCCAAAACTATAGACATCTGCTTTATATGTTAAATAACCCCATAATGCATTCTGGTGCCATGTATCCTCTGCATGAAAAAGATAATTGTATTATTATGATTAATATTTCATAGTATATATGAATTAGTTCTGATCTTAACAAAACCCAACATCTACAGAAAGGTAGTTACGAAATCACATTGTTTCTTTTTCTATTTAGAATGCAATTATGCAAACAGTAAGGCAGTGAGAATAGAGTGGAATATTCATTATATATATGAGAGAGACAAAACTTTGTTGTTGGTGGAATGCTAATAACTTTCACAAGTCGGGGCATCTGGCTGAATTTCAATTTGTTTGGGGGGGGGGGGGGGGTGGGGGGGATTTTGTTAGATTTCTAGAATTTCTTGTCCCCTTAAATGGTAATGACCACAACATAGGAAATTAGATATGATAATAGAACGTTTGAACACAAGCTTTTATTATTCAGTCATTCAAGTATACAACTCTCTCTCTCTTAAAAGAACCTTAGAAGATTGTTTGAATAAGTTTTAGGTCAAGCCTTCTCGCAATCAATCATGAATACGGATTGATAATTCCTATAGCTATAAATTTCTCTGCAAGCAAGCTTGTGTTGCAAATATAGACAACTAACACATTAAAGTCTCAACCAAATACAAAGTCCTAGAGTTTCTATAGCACTTTTCATATACAATAAGAACATCTCTAATATGTAGAACCTTTAAATGCATGGAGATCACCATTTGTTCCTGATTCTCTTCTAGTTAATCACTTGGGTGGAAAAAATAGGAATGCCATAATAGAACAAAAATATGCTGCAAATTGAAGGATAGAAGAAAAGATATAGCTTACATGGTTCCAGCAACTCAAAGTGCTGATATGGGTGTTTTCCTCTTCATCGAGCTTGGCCAAACCAAAGTCAGAAATCTTTGGGTTAGCTTCGAATCCAATAGCACATTTGTAGTTTTAATGTCTCTATGAACAATTCTCAGTGTTGATTCCTCATGCAAGAAAGCTAGGCCTCTTGCAATGCCAACACATATTTTTTGTCTTGTAGGCTAGTCCAATTTTAATTGGTATTGCTCTGGACCTGCATTTTTTTGTAGAAAGTAGAATGGGGGAGTTCATGATCAACTTGGTTCTTAACATAAAGCCATCTGCAGTGTTAGGTTCCTATCCTTATTTGACAGAAAATACTAAATAAAAACATTAAGCATACCAAACAAAGGACGAGCCAGACTATTGTTTTCCATGTATTCATATACCAAGAACAATTGATTTCCTTCAACACAAGCTCCATACAATCTAACAATATTCGGGTGTTGTAAACTAGATATCATGCCTATCTCATTCACAAATTCACGATTTCCTTGAGTTGATTTTGAAGAAAGTTTCTTAACTGCAATTATGGTACCATCTAATAATATACCCTGCATTTCAGACGAAAAAAATATGCACATTTAAGTATGCACTTGAGAATATACTGAGATATTTTTTTATAAAAAACCTAAATGCATGAAGAATTACGTTTTCGAATACCTTGTATACAGATCCAAAACCACCTTCCCCAATCATGTTTGAAGCATCAAAGTTGTTAGTGGCAGCTTTGATTTGCCTGTAAGTGAAAAAACCTGTTTGCAGATCTAATGTAACGTCCTAATGGAAAGCCCAAACCACATGATCTATACTTCAAAAGGACTAGTCAATGATACAATTGCAGCCCCATTCGAACCTTATAAAGAGCAAGAAATTATCCTTCCCAAGCAATATGGGATCCCAAACACCACCTACCCTTATCCATATCATATGGGGTATCACAATCTACCCTCCTTAAATTCTCGACTTCCTCGTCGGGCCTGTCCATTGTAAGTGGCATGGCTCAAGTCCCATATTTCTAGTTGGAATAGGCTGTAGGGCCTAGTGGGTTGTGAAGCCGGTCCGTGCTTGAGGGCCTAGCCCTTTCATTTTCGGTGGGCGAACGACGTCGTTTGGAGGGGTAAGCTTTTCTTTTTCCCTCCCCCAATTTCATTTCCTTCTCTTTCGGCATTGCAGTTACTCTGTTTAGTTCTTTTTTTTCTTTCTCCGCAACTCTCTCCGTCCCACGTTTCTTTCCTTTTTCCTTTCAGTTTCAACTTCATTTCTTGTTGTTGGCATTAGTTTGAGTTTCCGAATCCCATGCCCTAGACCTCCTCACGTGGATTTCTGTTGCTGCGTTGCTTCTGGTTTCCCGAGTGTTGCCGTCTGCTACACTCTGTTTTTCCTCCATTTTGCATTTTGGTTTCCGTCTGCAACTCACGGGCATCAATTCGCATCCCCTCCATTTTCGACTGGTAAGGGTTTCTTTCTCATCCAAGTTTCGGTTTCTCCTTCTGTAACCGTACGATTTCTGCTTCTTAGTTTTGGGTTTGGTTTATCTTCATTTTGTTGCAGTATCTGTTTTGGCTGTGAGATTGAGTAGCTTTTTGTGAGTTTTTCTGGTTGTTGCGTGGTGAGTATTTCGGGTTGGTGTTTTGTCCTAGGTTTGGATTATTTGAAGTTTCATTGTAGTGGAATTGTTGGACTGGTGGTTGAGAAAATATTTGGAAGTATTAGTTTATACTTTACGTTATGGAGTTGGCAATGGAAAGAAGAGTGCTTTGTGTAGTGTAAACTGGTTAAGTTGGCAAAATCTGCGTACTTCGCTCGAGCGGACTGTCGAGCGCGACTCGAGCGAACAGCCAAATGAACATTGGCTTGAGCGGAGTGTCGAGCGAGACTCGAGCGAACCTCTCTGACTTGCATTCGCTCGAGCGGAGTGTCGAGCAAGACTCGAGCGAACCTCTCTGACTTGCATTCGCTCGAGCGGTCTGTCGAGCGAACATGGCTCGAGCCAACTGTCGAGCCAACTTTCAACAAACACTTTTTCAGTTCCAAATCAGTCTCCACTTATAACCAGCATACTGAGTTTAGTATAGAATATTTTGGGTCGAAGTATGGGCTGTCCGGATTGTTATTTGGCTAGTTAAGTGTGATTAAACTCCTTGAATTATGGTTTAGAGTTTGAGTCTTGAGTTGTTTAAGACCAATTGTGTATTGTTGGACTTTAATATTTAGTTTATATTATCTTATGAATAGGTGGCGAGATGGATAGAGATCGTATTCAAGTCATAGATAATACGCTGCATGAGTCAGGTAAGCGGGGTTCCTATGCTAGGTTTTATACAAGTTAATAAGACTGAGGTTGATTTTCTGAAAACTTTGCATATTTTGTGTTGTGTTGGGAACTTGTGAAAATAAAGATCAACCTCGGTCACTCATCTGCATACTCATGAAATCTGTACGAAAAAGGAAAAATATGTTCTGGCATGCATTGTGTAGACATGAGCTAAATTCTGTCATGTAGTTTCTGAAATCTGAAAAATGAGCGATATTGAGAATATGAAAAGTTGTGCATTTATTTAGAAAGATGTTCTGACCTTTGTGTTCAGTGTGGGTAAACTGTCTGATTCTGTTTTGGTACTCTGTATTATTTTGATATAACATTTGAAAACCTTTGGCATGGTGTACTGGTTTTCGTATCTGACTCTGTCTCTGCTTTGCTCTGCTCTGCTCTGTTATGCTCTGCTCTGTTTGGGTTGGTACCAACTTCTCTGTCTCTGAGTGCACCCACTTTGGAAACAAAGTGGTTTTATTGTGGTCTTTCCTGTGTGCACACTCGGGGCTCCGAGAAGAATAAAGGAAAGATTTCACCTCTGTCTCTGCTTGGTTTGGCCACCGGGGTTAGCACAACCCTACCACTGGGGTGAAACATGGTCTCTGCTCTGTTTTGATTTGACGATGATACTCAGTTTATGTTATGCCAAAGTACCATGGGTTTTACTTGTTTTAAAACCATCGCTCTGTCATTTTGAAAATATGTTCTGTTCTGCATGATAACTCTGGAAAAAAAAAAATATATTGTTCTGCGTACTCTCCTTGATAAATGCTCGTGTTTGCACGCTAGCATATGATTTCTGCTTACTGAGTTGTTGATGACTCACCCCCTGTCATTATAATATTTTTCAGACGATGTGGTGAGTCCAAATGAGGACCTGGATTAGAATGTTGGTTGTGTCTAAGCTGAGCAGATGTTGGTAGAAGAAGGACTTCTGGTGTTCTTAGTTTTAATATCTTTGAGTGTTATTTATGTCTTGAGTTTAGTAAGATTTATGAAATATTTAGTTGGTTTGTTATGATTATCGGGAAGTTATGGACCCCTTTGATTTATTATTATTGCATTAAAGATTGTGAGGAGTTTGTAATGAGATTATTGAGAAGATTTGAGATTGATTTCATTTATGAAGTTTTTTGGAGTTTATACTTTGGATGTGTTGGGAGGTATGTTTATGAGTGACAAGTAGAAATTCTCCAAGCCACCCGGGTTTGGGGCGTTACATTTGGTATCAGAGACAGGTTAGAATTCTGCATACTATAAACCTAGGAGGTTTAGATTTCTGTGGGTGCATAGGATTGAATATTGTTGAAGTGGGAAGTCTTAGAATTCTCAGGCTTTGCGAATAACTATGAAGTGTGGTATTTCATAGGTCTATGAACTAAATTCATGTTGATTAAGGATTAGTTTAGTGGCGGAGCCTTCTTAAATACTCAGATGGAGTAAGATGTTAAATTTTGGAGAGATTGACTATTACTACCGTTGTGCGTTCCTCTTTTGTCTCTGTTATAGATATTCTTATATTTTTGAATTCTAATATATTTATACGTTTGGTTTTTACAAATACCACTAATTTTCTATGTTCTTATAAATTCTATTTTCGAAGCGATTTTTAAAAATTCTAGTTATTTTGTCAGGATGCCACCTCGTCGTAGAGAACGAAGCATGTCGGATCTGAATGCGATCGAGAACGAAAGGGAAGCAAACCCGAGTGCTTCCGACGTATTACGAGCAGCTGCACATCAGTTAATTGATGACCTTGTGCAGAATCCCACGGGTTGCCAGCGTAATTTCAATGAAGGGGTTGTACTGTTGAACAATTCAATCGTATGCACCCTCCTTTATTTGATGGGAGAGGCGATCCAACTTTGGCGGAGGATTGGATTCAGGACATTGAGGAGATTTTGCGAGTCCTAACTTGTACTGAAGAACAAAAAGTGGCATACGCCACATTCAAGCTTACTGGGGAAGCGAAGAGGTGGTGGATCTCTGAAAGATCTATCAGGGAAGCAGAGGGGACAGAGATAGTCAGTTGCCTGCACTTCAAGCAGATCTTTCTTGAGCACTTCTTCCCTAGCTCTTTCCGTGAGGACAAGGCTATGGAATTTGCCACCTTGTTTCAGGGGACAATGACGGTACATCAGTATGCTGCTAAGTTTACTGAGTTATCCCGTTTTGCTACTTATTTGATTCTCGATGAGGAAAAGAAGGCATGCAAATTTGAGCAAGGACTGAATGAGAAACTGTACTTGCGTGTGGTGGGTTTCCAGATTCGGAACTTCTCAGAATTGGTGGATAAAGCAACAATTTTTGAAAGAACCCTTCAAAGAAGCGCTGCAATGCATGAACAGAGAAAAAGGACTACTCCTACTGGGTACCAGTCTGGCATGGATCAGGGACCATGGAAAAAGAGGAATGAAGGTAGTAGTTCGGGAAAAAGGCTGGTTCAGAGTAATCAACAGCCCTACCAGTGTAGGACATGCAATCAAGTGCACTCCGGAGAGTGCAGAAAAGGGGCGAGATTGTGTTTTCGTTGTGGCAAAACAGGACACTACATCAGGGATTGCCCAATGCAAAATAGGAGCAACCAGACATTCATACCGCCACCTTAGAGGAATGATGTATCGGCCCGGGGCAGCAATCAACGTCCTACTGCGCCTGCTCGAGTCTTTGCACTAACACCTGGAGAAGTTGAGGGTAGGAATGACGTGATCACTGGTATGACTCTTTGGTTTTACTTTAAGGATTTATAGTTTCTATTATTTTCTTTTCTTTGATTGATCTGGTTAAGACTTTGAATATTCTTGGTTCATGGATGAGTTTGAATGTGATCACAGGTACTCTTTCTCTGTTTTCTAATAATGCTTTTGTGTTATTTGACTCGGGAGCGACACATTCTTTTGTTTCCACGGCGTACTCTAGATTTTACACTTTAGATACTGAAAGGTTGAGGAACAAGTTAGTGGTTGCGACCCCAACAGGAAATTCTGTAGTCTGTAGTGAGATTTTACCTGGATGCCCTCTTTCTATAAAGGGAAGACTGATGCCAGTAGATTTAATAGTTTTCCACATGGTTGGGTTTGATGTAATTTTGGGTATGGATTGGCTGGCTTCCTATCACGCCAGTATTGATTGTGCTAAAAAGGAAGTGGTATTCAGACCCCCTAATGAAGGTGAATTTCGGTTCACAGGGTCAAAAGTGAGGTTGACTCCACCCATCATTTCTGCCATTCAGGTTGGAAAACTATTGCATGATGGTTGTCAGGGATTCCTAGCCTGTGTGGTAGAAGCGCCAAAGGGGGAAGTGATGTTGGAACAGATACCTGTTGTGAGGGATTATCCAGAGGTCTTCCCTGAAGATTTATCTGGACTTCCACCCGAGCGGGAGGTAGAGTTTGCTATTGAGTTAGTTCCAGGCACGACACCCCTTTCGAAAGCACCTTATCGCATGGCACCATCTGAATTAGCGGAACTCAAAGAGCAGTTGCAAGATTTGTTAGATAAGGGTTTCATCAGGCCCAGTGTTTCACCTTGGGGAGCTCCAATTCTTTTTGTGAAGAAGAAGGATGGATCGATGAGAATGTGTATCGATTATAGGGAACTTAATCGGGTGACCATAAAGAATAAGTACCCGCTACCCCGTATAGAGGATTTGTTTGATCAGCTTCAGGGTGCTCAAGTATTTTCGAAGATTGATCTTCGATCAGGTTACCACCAGTTGAAGATCAGAGCTGAAGACGTGGCTAAGACGGCGTTCAGAACCCGTTATGGCCATTATGAGTTTTTGGTCATGCCTTTTGGCCTGACTAACGCCCCAGCCGTATTTATGGACTTGATGAACAGGGTGTTCCATGAGTTTTTGGATAAGTTTGTGGTTGTCTTTATTGATGATATACTGATATACTCCAAAAGCGAGACCGAGCATGAAGAACATTTGAAGTTGGTACTTGGGACACTCAGAGACAAGCAGCTGTTTGCTAAGTTGAAGAAGTGTGAATTTTGGCTTGATTCAATCACATTTCTGGGGCATGTAGTTTCAAAGGATGGTATTTCAGTGGACCCAGGAAAAGTGGAAGCCGTGGTTAATTGGTCGGCACCGAGGAATGTTCATGAGGTTAGAAGCTTTTTGGGATTGGCGGGGTATTACCGTCGATTCATTGATGGGTTTTCCAAGATAGCAGTCCCTCTCACTGCACTCACCAGGAAAAATAATAGGTTTGAATGGACAGCAAAGTGTGAAGAAAGCTTCCAAGAGTTGAAACAGAGATTAGTGTCAGCCCCGGTGTTAACAGTTCCCACAGCTAGAGGCGGATTTGTTGTCTATAGCGATGCTTCTAGGCTTGGTTTGGGGTGTGTACTGATGCAACATGGGAAGGTAATAGCTTATGCCTCACGCCAACTGAAAGTGTATGAGCAGAATCATCCCACCCATGATCTGGAACTCGCGGCAGTCATTTTTGCACTTAAGCTTTGGAGACATTACTTGTATGGAGAAAAGTGCGAAATTTTTACGGATCACAAGAGTTTGAAGTATTTCTTTACCCAAAAAGAATTAAACATGAGACAAAGGAGGTGGCTTGAGTTGATCAAGGATTATGATTGCACCATTAATTATCACCCAGGCAAAGCTAATGTTGTAGCCGACGCTCTAAGTAGGAAGTCAGTGGGACCAACAATTGCAGCTATTACCACTCAGCATAGGTTGCTGATGGATTTAGAAAGAGCCGGTATTGAAGTCTTTTCTAGTGATACAAGTGTTGTCATGGCCAGTTTAGTGGTTCAACCTGCTTTGATAGATAGAATCAAAGATGCTCAGAAAGTGGACTCAGAGTTGGTGAAGCTAAGGGAAGAGATCGGAAACGGGGACAAACCTGATTTTTGTATTTCCAAGGATGGAGTTTTGAGGTTTAGGAGTAGAGTATGCATACCTGCTGATGATGAACTAAAAAGGTTGATTCTTGAAGAGGCACACCGTTCTTTGTATACTGTTCACCCAGGGAGTACCAAGATGTATCGGGATTTGAGAGAGTCCTTTTGGTGGAATGGCATGAAAAGGGAAATTGCTAAATTCGTAGAACAATGCCTAACTTGCCAACAAGTGAAGGCGGAACATCAGAGACCTGCAGGATTATTACAGCCACTTCAGATTCCAGAGTGGAAATGGGAACATATCTCCATGGATTTTGTGACAGGTCTACCAAGGACCGTAAGCGGGCAAGATGCTATATGGGTGATCGTGGATCGCTTATTGAAGACCGCCCGTTTTGTGCCCATTAAAGTTTCTTATAAACTAGAGAAACTAGTTGAACTGTATGTGCGGGAGATAGTGAGGTTGCATGGAGTACCGGTATCCATTGTGTCGGATAGAGATCCTCGCTTTACCTCGAAGTTCTGGCGAAGCTTACAGGAGGCAATGGGTACTCAGCTAAGTTTCAGTACTACTTTTCATCCTCAGACAGATGGACAGTCAGAAAGAACTATTCAGATTTTAGAAGACATGTTGAGGGCATGCTCGATGGATTTCAAGGGATCTTGGATGCAACATATACCATTGGTTGAGTTTGCATATAATAATAGCTTCCAGGCTAGCATTGGGATGGCACCTTACGAGGTTTTGTATGGCAGGAGATGTAGGTCTCCATTGTATTGGGATGAAGTAGGTGAAAGGAAACTTCTAGGGCCAGAGATTATTCAGCAGACCACCGAAAAGATAGATATCATTCGGGCTAGAATGAAAGCAGCTCAAAGCCGACAGAAGAGCTATGCAGATAAACGCCGCCGTGAGTTAGAGTTTGCGATGGGAGATAAGGTATTCTTGAGAATTTCACCAATGAAAGGAGTTATGAGATTTGGAAAGAAAGGTAAGTTGAGTCCCAGATACATTGGGCCGTTTGAGATTCTTGATCGGTTTGGACCGGTGGCGTACAGGGTGGCTCTACCACCGGCGTTCTCGAGAGTGCATAATGTGTTCCATGTGTCCATGTTGAGAAAGTATATCCATGACCCCACTCACATCATAGATCATGAACCCTTGCAGATTCAAGAGGACATGACCTACACCGAGGAACCATTGCGGATTCTGGACAGGAAAGAGCAAGTGTTGCGGAATCGAACTATTTCTTTGGTTAAAGTATTGTGGAATAATCATGCTATCAATGAAGCATCTTGGGAATTCGAGGAAGAGATGCGAGTAAAGTACCCTCATTTGTTCGAAGGAAATTATTATAGCTTATAGCAAATTCCGAGGACGGAATTTTTGTAAGGGAGGGAGGATGTAAGGCCCAGTGGGTTGTGAAGCCGGTCCGTGCTTGAGGGCCAAGCCCTTTCATTTTCGGTGGGCGAACGACGTCGTTTGGAGGGGTAAGCTTTTCTTTTTCCCTCCCCCGATTTCTTTTCCTTCTCTTTCGGCATTGCAGTTACTCTGTTTAGTTCTTTTATTTCTTTCTCCGCAACTCTCTTTGTCCCACGTTTCTTTCCTTTTTCCTTTCAGTTTCAACTTCATTTCTTGTTGTTGGCATTAGTTTGAGTTTCTGAATCCCATGCCCTAGACCTCCTCACGTGGATTTCTGTTGCTGCGTTGCTTCTGGTTTCCCGAGTGTTGCCGTCTGCTACACTCTGTTTTTCCTCCATTTTGCATTTTGGTTTCCGTCTGCAACTCACGGGCATCAATTCGCATCCCCTCCATTTTCGACTGGTAAGGGTTTCTTTCTCATCCAAGTTTCAGTTTCTCCTTCTGTAACTGTGCGATTTCTACTTCTTAGTTTTGGGTTTGGTTTATCTTCATTTTGTTGCAGTATCTGTTTTGGCTGTGAGATTGAGTAGCTTTTTGTGAGTTTTTCTGTTTGTTACGTGGTGAGTATTTCGGGTTGGTGTTTTGTCCTAGGTTTGGATTATTTGAAGTTTCATTGTAGTGGAATTGTTGGACTGGTGGTTGAGAAAATATTTGGAAGTATTAGTTTATACTTTATGTTATGGAGTTGGGAATGGAAAGAAGAGTGCTTTGTGTAGTGTAAACTGGTTAAGTTGGCAAAATCTTCGTACTTCGCTCGAGTGGACTGTCGAGCGCGACTCGAGCGAACAGCCAAATGAACATTGGCTTGAGCGGAGTGTCGAGTGAGACTCGAGCGAACCTCTCTGACTTGCATTCGCTCGAGCGGAGTGTCGAGCGATACTCGAGCGAACCTCTCTGACGTGCATTCGCTCGAGCGGAGTGTCGAGCGAACCTCTCTGACTTGCATTCGCTCGAGCGGTCTGTCGAGCAAACTTGGCTCGAGCCAACTGTCGAGCCAACTTTCAGCAAACACTTTTTCAGTTCCAAATCAGTCTCCACTTATAACCAGCATACTGAGTTTAGTATAGAATATTTTGGGTCGAAGTGTGGGCTGTCCGGATTGTTATTTGGCTAGTTAAGTGTGATTAAACTCGTTGAATTATGGTTTAGAGTTTGAGTCTTGAGTTGTTTAAGACCAATTGTGTATTGTTGGACTTTAATATTTAGTTTATATTATCTTATGAATAGGTGCCGAGACGGATAGAGATCGTATTCAAGTCATAGATAATACGCTGCAGGAGTCAGGTAAGCAGGGTTCCTATGCTAGGTTTTATACAAGTTAATAAGACTGAGGTTGATTTTCTGAAAACTTTGCATATTTTGTGTTGTGTTGGGAACTTGTGAAAATAAAGATCAACCTCGGTCACTCATCTGCATACTCATGAAATCTGTACGAAAGAGGAAAAAAATGTTCTGGCATGCATTGTGTAGACATGAGCTAAATTCTGTCTTGTGGTTTCTGAAATCTGAAAAATGAGCGATATTGAGAATATGAAAAGTTGTGCATTTATTTAGAAAGATGTTATGAATTTTGTGTTCAGTGTGGGTAAACTGTCTGATTCTGTTTTGGTACTCTGTATTATTTTGATATAACATTTGAAAACCTTTGGCATGGTGTACTGGTTTTCGTATCTGACTCTGTCTCTGCTTTGCTCTGCTCTGCTCTGTTATGCTTTACTCTGTTTGGGTTGGTACCAACTTCTCTGTCTCTGAGTGCACCACTTTGGAAACAAAGTGGTTTTATTGTGGTCTTTCCTGTGTGCACACTCGGGGCTCCGAGAAGAATAAAGGAAAGATTTCACCTCTGTTTCTGCCTGGTTTGGCCACCGGGGTTAGCACAACCCTACCACGGAGTTGAAACATGGTCTCTACTCTGTTTGATGCTCTGCTTTGATTTGACGATGATACGCAGTTTATGTTATGCCAAAGTACCATGGGTTTTACTTGTTTTAAAACCATCGCTCTGTCATTTTGAAAATATGTTATGTTCTGCATGATAACTCTGGAAAAAAAAAATATTTTGTTCTGCATACTCTCCTTGATAAATGCTCATGTTTGCACGCTAGCATATGATTTCTGCTTACTGAGTTGTTGATGACTCACCCCCTATCATTATAATATTTTTCAGACGATATGGTGAGTCCAAATGAGGACCTGGATTAGAATGCTAGTTGTGTCTAAGCTGAGTAGATGTTGGTAGAAGAAGGACTTCTGGTGTTCTTAGTTTTAATATCTTTGAGTGTTATTTATGTCTTGAGTTTAGTAAGATTTATGAAATATTTAGTTGGTTTGTTATGATATTTAGTAAGATTTATGGACCCCTTTGATTTATTATTATTGCATTAAAGATTGTGTGGAGTTTGTAATGAGATTATTGAGAAGATTTGAGATTGATTTCATTTATGAAGTTTTTTGGAGTTTATACTTTGGATGTGTTGGGAGGTAAGTTTATGAGTGACAAGTAGAAATTCTCCAAGCCACCCGGGTTTGGGGCGTTACATAGGCTCTGATACCATTTGTAACGTCCCAATAGAAGGCCCAAACCACATGACCTATACTCCAAAAGGACTAGTCAATGATACAATTGGAGCCCCATTCGAACCTTATAAAAAGAAAAACTTCTACTTCCTAAGCAATGTGAGATCCCATACACCACCTACCCTTATCCATATCATATGGGGTATCACATCTAATCCTCTCAAGTCTGCGAAAGGAATGAAAAAGGTGAGGCTAGTGATAAAATTGTATCTTATAAATGAGTGTAATGATATTTCATTTCTAAAATATTTTGTGCCTCCTGACTATCCGCCCTCATTTACACACTTCATCCGTCCTCATTGATCGGGCGGACAAATTTGTCACACTCCACATATCCGCCCAGCATCAATATCAAAACCCAAAAAGTTCAAAAGTCTCCAAAATTCAAACAAGAAAATCAACACCCAAAAACTCAGGGTCTCTGTTTGCTTGAAACAGAGGCCTTTCTATGTTCTTCTCTTCAAGATTAGTTCGGTTCTAATCAAATCAAGGCAAAAAATCTGTTACATCTTACATGTTGTTCCACACAAAATAAAATAAACAATTCAACTTTTCAAATCCAAAACAAAAATAATGTTAAAAAAATATATTTTAAAAAATATTTTATTCAACTTTTAATTCTAATCTCAACTCATCTCATCTGCGAAAACAAACGTGGCATTAACTATTATAAATTAATGGTGGTAGCCCACTCCAATTCACGAGAACTATTATTCATCATATCCTTTACTTATCTTCAAATTATTTGATATCATATGAGGAGATGATGGGAGGATGATAGTTACAAGAATTGTGAATAATATTTTTTACTCAAATTTATGAAGAAAACTTCATATATATATATACATACATACATTCTAGCTGCTTAACCTAGCAATCGTATAGCTGCTTTGCATGGTGTGTACTACGAATTGATGAGCACTTTTCATGTGGGGAAAAATGTTCCATAACAAAACCTAGGAATTGCAAGAATGAATACATGAGCCCTTGCAAAATCGCTGTACAAGTTCGTCTTGTAATGTCCCAATGGAAGGCCCAAACCATATGATCTATACTCTAAAATGACTAGTCAATAATACAATTGGAGCCTCAGTGGAACCTTATAAAGAGTAAGAACTTCTCCTTCCCAAGCAATGTGGGGATCTCATACACCACCTACCCTTATCTATATCGTATGCGGTATCACAATCTACCCCCCTTAAATTCCCGACGTCCTCGTTGGGCCTGTCCATTGTAGGTGGCACGGCTCAAGTCCTACATTTCTGGTTGAGATAGGCTCTGGTACCATTTGTAACGCCCCAATGGAAGGCCCAAACCATATAGCCTATACTCCAAAATAACTAGTCAATGATACAATTGGAGCCTCATTAGAACCTTATAAAGAGCAAGAACTTCTCCTTTCCAAGCAATGTAGGATCCCATACGCCACCTACCCTCATCCATATCATATGGGGTATCACACGTCTCAACTCAATTAATGCAAATTTACATTAGTTGAAGAAGAAAACAAAGTAATAAAAAACCTATCTAGTTTCTATCTAACAAGCACGTATGACTATTGATTACCTTTATCCCTCCATATCCTGCTTTGTAACACCCCATATTTTAGTGTATTTTTAATTGAAAGATTATTATTATTAATTTAAAAATTTATTCTCTTGTTCTAAATTTGGTTGGATTTTTAGTGGGTTTATTTTTATGATTTTTAATTTTGTGAAAATTATTCTGAAATGATTTCTTATAGTTGATTATTGTAATACATTTAAATTGTTTTTCATATTAAATTAGCTTATTATTGGGTTTAATTATTTATTTTTCATTTTAATCACAACGTTTAAATTATTTTATTTCACTTGCTATTTTAAAATCGTTTCCGTTGGATCATTTTTGTGACCCAAGATGTGAGAATTGGACCTCATTTCTTTCCCTACATTTTCTCTTTCCTCTTTTCTTTTTCTTCCTTTTTCTTCTTTTTTTTCCTTCTTTTCTTTCTTTTCTTTTCTTTTTCCTGGCCTCTTCCCGCGCGGCACGTCTCTCCCTCAACTCTCTCCGTCCGTTCCTTCATCCTCCTAGCCCGCTGCCGTGCGCTGGCGGTGATCGACACCGGCCGGCTCTCCGTCCTCCCCAGCCACCGGCGACCACCACCCTGTAATCTCGGCCCCAACCGCGCCGCCGTTAGCTCCCACGAGCATCACCAAGCCGCGGCACTCCTTGCGCCGCTGCGCCGCCGTCGCGCCACCTCCGTCCACCATCTTCTCACCACATCATCCTCGACCTCCTAGCAACCCAATGGACCCAACTCCACCTCCGATCTATCACCGGTGAAGCCCCACCATCAATATTTCCGTTTTGGATATTTTTTTCACTCCAACCACCCTTTGCGCCACCACCCATGGCCAACCACCACCACCACTAGCTTCACCGACATCCCTAGGCCCTACCCTATCAATCTCGGGTCATCGTTTGCACCCGTTCAAAAGTGGGTCTTTGAGACCCTCGGCCACAGTGCATTTGGCACTGTTTTGTTGCTGCGTGTCGCTTCGTACAACTCCGTGATCTTTCAAAAATTATATTATAGCATTGTAAGTATTTTTCCCAAATAACTTTTGAGATTTAAATGTATTTCTGCGCTAATTCATATTTACTGTGAATTTGTTGGTTGTGCCGGACTGAGTCCGAGGAGTAAGGGGGGATCGGTTGGATTGGATGATGGAGTTGTTAGTGTGAGACTGGTTTATGCTATGAAATTTGTTGGCTGTTTCGGGTTTAAATATTGGTGTTTTGAGTTGGACGTTGGTCATGGTGAATATTGGTGATTTTTAGGAAGTGGTGATATATCTTGGGATTATGAGGGTTTTAAGTTTTGAGATATTAAAATAGGTTATTTTAGAAGTTTAGGATTAAATGTCGAAATCTGTGATTGATTGAAAACTTACGGAAATTATGTTATTATTTTTTTATAGGTGACGATTTATATTCGACTCGACCTTTTTGAGGAAAATTCTGATAAGCTAAGTTGTTCAGGTAAGCGGGGTTCCTATGCTAGGCCTTACACGAATTATTGTGGTGAAATGAGAACTTGGGAGAAAAAAACAAAAACCAACCTCGGTCGTTTATTTACATACTCATGAAATCTGTACGAAAAAGAGAAAAAAATGTTCTGACATGCATTGTGTAGACATGAGCTAAATTCTGTCATGTGATTTCTGAAATATGAAAAATGAGCGATATTGAGAATATGAAAAGTTGTGCATTTATTTGAAAAGATATTCTGGCTTTTGTGTTCAGTGTGTGTAAACTGTCTGATTCTGTTTTGATACTCTGTATTATTTTGATATAACATTTGAAAACCTTTGGCATGGTGTACTGGTTTTCGTATCTGACTCTGTCTCTGGTTTGCTCGGCTCTGCTCTGTTATGCTCTGCTCTGTTTGGGTTGGTACCAACTTCTCTGTCTCTAAGTGCACCTACTTTGAAAATAAAGTGGTTTTATTGTGGTCTTTCCTGTGTGCACACTCGGGGCTCCGAGAAGAATAAAGGAAAGATTTCACCTCTGTCTCTGCCTGGTTTGGCCACCGGAGTTAGCACAACCCTACCACGGGGGTGAAACGTGGTCTCTGCTCTGTTTTGATCTGATGATGATACTCAGTTTATGTTATGCCAAAGTATTATGGGTTTTACGTGTCTTAAAACCATCGCTCTGTTACTTTTGAAAATATGTTCTGCTCTGCATGATAACTCTGGAAAATGTTTTGTTCTGCATGCTATACTTTGTAAATGCTCATGTTTGCACGCTAGCATATGTCTTCTGCTTACTGAGTTGTTGATAACTCACCCCCTATCTTCATAATATTTTTCAGATGATGTGGAGAGTCCAATTGAGGACTTGGATTAGATTGGTGTGAATGATTAAGCTGGGAGAAGATGTTAGAAGAATGAATTCTGATGTCCTTTAGTTTTAATGTCTTTTCGATTTATTTATATTTTGGGCTTGGGTTTTAGTAAGACTTATGAAAGTATTAGTTTGGTTTGTTACGACTACCGAGAGATTTTGGACGCCTTAGTTTATTTTGCTGCAGTAATGACTTTGTAGAGTTTTCAATGTGGTTTTTTTTAGACTACATGAGATTGAGTTTTGCTAATAAAGTTTTGGAGTTTTATTTTAGTTGTGTTGGGAAACATGTTCTTAAGTGACAGGTAGTAATTCTCCGGGCCAACCGGGTTTGGGGCGTCACATGTTTCCTATGCAGCCTTTCCAGCAAAGAATGCCTAAAATGAGTAATAGCGCCAACACTAAAGCTCCAGTCACAATGAATATTGTGGTTTCGCCATTATCAGGGGGATTATCTGCAGAATTGAACAAATGGGCCAGCCGATGATCCACTCTATCAACTATGAATTTATTTATTAATCTTTAGTTTTGTCATTAATTTAATTAGCAGTGTACGAGGAGCAAGTAGTTAGACAGTAAAATTAAGATTGTCGTCATGAGATATATATATATATATATATATATATATATTACACCCTCGGGAATTATTACCATTTTCTATAGAGATAGCCGATATGAGAGGACCATATGTTCCTCTTGTTGGGGCATCTGTTGTCCCTTTGCCAGCCCAATGAAAGCGTATGTGTAAGACTTTGTTACTCACAACTGCTTTAACTTTCTTAACTAAAGCTTTGTCGACCCCTCCTGTAGTATTTTCGATATCAAAATCCTTCAACTCCAGTTTATCCTGAAACAATTAATTAAACTCGATAAATCTAGGACGTTATATATATATAAATGTATGTACGTATAATGTGTGTGTGTGCGCATGCCAGCAAAACAAATATATTGATTTAAATTTATTACCTGTATATAAACATCAAATATACGTCTTCCAAGACTTCGAAAAGAACTGTTTCCTCTTATTATTATCTCTGCAAAGTGTAGTGTGATGGTATAATTTCCATTTGCCAAGCAACGCGCATAATATGTGAGAGAGAGAGGAGAGAGGCGTGCGCTTGTGTATAATTCAGGGCTGTTCATTCTGTGTATTGACGTATTATTTGCTATGTATGCCATCGAGTTGCTCATCATGTTAACATCCCAGAAGTTTCCGGTGGAACTGATTTACCAGTTCTGATCTCCGGTGGGATAAAAGTATCCCACAACTGCAGGTTGGTCCTGATCTGCTTCGTATTTAATGTTTCCAATACTGACTTCGTTTCCACCGCAATTTATATGCACTGAATAACAGTCTACACATAAACAACATCCTTTTAATTTAGGAATTAAGGATATATAGAACCAAACATCATATATTCACCGTTAGATACAAGGTCTTAGAGGGTGTACAAGCTGCATGCAAACCCTTTTATAAAAAAAGTAAAGCCCAAACCCGGAATTAGAAAATGATATGTGCAAGTTCAGGACATGTCTATAACTGGCATTACTCTAAAGAGGAAAGCGTGATTGGATTTAAGTATAGGTCTAATCAAAATCTGATTGTAAGATAATATAGTTACCTTTTGAGCAACGAGGGTACTTTGGGCACTCGCCAACTGATCTATATTTGGGTTACACGGTACAAGAAATTAGGAGCGTGAGCTCATGAAAAATTATAATGGAAACGGGAAAAAGTTTGGCAAAATCATAGTAAAATTAGAAAATCAGGATGGTTAATATTATTGTAATTTAGTTGGCAAGTTTAATTAGAAGCTTACGAGTCCTGTCCAGAGAAGCATTCAAACAAATTTCTGATGAAACAAGAAACTATAGCTTGTTAGTTTAGAAAACCTAGAAATCTCTAAAAATCATAAGTACAAAGTATGCAGTACTGATTAAAAATGGCAAAATTTTCCTCACAGCGTTTCTCGACAAGATGGAATAGAACTCTCTGAGAAGTTATTGTAAGAAAGATCTAGTTCACTGCAAATGGGCGCAAGTAGTTTCCATTAATAGCCTTTTTGAGATAAAAATTCTTAAAGTTTAAGAAATAAAGTCATGCAACTTGGAAGTAGAATTTAAGATGAATTTGTGTACCGGTGATGATCACTTCGTTTGATCCAGTCAGGAAGTGTCCCGTTGAGTAAGTTTCTTGTCAGAAACCTGTTCAAATAGCAAGATAATCTTACGTACTCTGGTTAAACGCAGTGAATTGATCAGGATCGAAATCTATATAGCACTGAATTTTCCATGCATGCAGTTACCAATAATTCAATATCAAGATTTATAATCATTACCAAATGAAAAAAACTCATGGAATTTTTTTTTTTATTTATTTATGAAAATAAACGTAAAATGGGATGCACAAATTAAACAGGGTGGACTACTTATAATATGCCTTTGCATGCTCCATCCCATGAATTAATATATATACATGATGATTTTATAGTTATTTCAACTGCAAGATCATCAACAGATAGATGGAAGGCTATGGTAGTTATAGATAGATCATAAGGGTCTGTTTGGTTGGAGTAAAGAAAATATCTATTCATCATTATTTTATCATCCCATAATATGATATTAGAGGATAGGTTCACAAGTAAAATATAATAAATAATCTCCAATCATCTAATACCATATCATGGAATGATGAGAGGATAATGAAAATTAAGATGATGAGTAGCATTACTATAGAGTAAAATCTCTAGTTTGCATCTTTTCTTACGTGCATGGCATAGAACAAAACTTCTCCGAAATATATAGCTACATATATGTGTCCCTTTGTGTGTTTAATTCGACTTAGTACGTACTTGTTCATTATTTATTTAAATTTTTCCGAAATATAGCTAGATTTAGGGGATGTTTTGTAATATTTTTCATCTCATCATTTCTCATTTCATCTAATCTCATTCTCAAATCTTATTCAAACACAAACACTTTCAAAATATAATATTAAAAAATTATATTTTAAAAATATTTTAACTTTATAATAGTTTTATTTAACTTTTTCTCTCATTTTTTCAAAATCCCTTATAACATCATAATTTAAATTATTTTACTACTATTCACAAAGCATTCAACTATTATTCACAAATTTTTCATCTCATCACATTCCCCAAGTATCCCGGCCTTGGTATTATGAATCAAGACATACATGTGTTGCAACATTGTTTCTCGATCATCAATATCAAACTCTGGAACATTTCCTTCCAAGCTATGGAAGCTCAGATCTCTGGAGGGATATAAAGATAAAGTTTAATTGTAGTAATAAAAGAAGAATAAAATTGCATAGAGATTAATTTGGTAAACCTTATAAGCGCACATAAATGTCAAACTTTTAAAGCTAGAATCACGAAGACAAAATGTACATACAAGGAAAATGGACTTTTCTTTCCTATGAAAAAAATATTGCTGAGACAGCATCTTAACAATATTGCTGAGGGAAAAAATTAAAAAATTAAAAAATAAAGCAGGGTATGTGGCTGCTGAATATATATATATATATATATATATATATGTATGTATATTTTAAAAAAATAAAGACACAATATATCCAGGTAGCTGAAAATATAACTTCAAGTACGTACAGCTAATGAGGAAAGGAAAATATATCGAGAAGTTCCTGGAATTAATATAAGAAAAAATCTACACAGACTTTTACAATTCACACAACCTCCACACATCACGCTTTTTTTAATTTTAATTTTTATCAAATATTTAATATATGAATAATAAATAGAAGAATTGAATTAGTTTAAAAAGTATAAACTCAAAAAAAAAAAAAAATTTAAAAATATTAAAAAATTTTAAAAAACGTATTGTGTGAAGGTTTGGGAGGTTGTGTAACATTGCTCTTAATATAAAGCTAGCAATTGGCACAGGTCATGGGTTGCCGATGAAATCAGAAATTGTAGAGTGAATTAAAATGTAAAGCCTCGAATTCGTCTAGTGTCCTTGTGCTATTTTCAGAAGTACATGACCTTATAACGTTTCAGAGATCTCAAATCCAGTAAGGAATGCAGAGAGAAATCTTTATTCAAGAGTAAAACAACAATCCTAATAACAAGAAAAAATGTAGAACCATAAAAAATCTAATTAGCACATATATTTCAATATGCCAATAAATACTCCCCCCAAAAAAAAAAAAAAAAAAGAAAAAACAGAGAGACGGAAGAACTTATGCAGAGTTTCGAGTTGTGGCATTGATTCTGATAATATGTATGGTGGAATTTGTCCCGAGAGATTGCAGCTCCTTAACTGTAACATCCCGTATTTTAGTGTATTTTTATTGAATGATTATTTTTATTTTATTCAAAATTATTCTCTTGTTTTAAAATTATTGGATTTTAATTGGATTTTTTTTTAGGATTTTTTTTATTGGTGAAAATTAATTTTTATGTGCTTTCTTAATATTTATTTATTGTTGTGCATTTAAATTGTTTTTTATATTTAATTAATTATTGTGGGATTTAATTATTTCAATTTGACTTTACCATTACGTTTAAATTATTTTATTTAACTTGAGGTTTTGAAATCGTTTCAATTGGATTATTTTTGTGACCCAAGTTATGAGGATTAGACCTCATTTCTTTCTCTGCATTTTCTCTTTCCTCTTTTCTTTTTCTTCATTTTTCTTTTTCTTCTTTCTTTTCTTTTTCTTTTCCTGGTTTCCTTCCCGTGCGCGCGTCCAGCTCCCTCTCTCTCTCTCCGTCCGTTCTTCTCCTCCCCAGCCCACCGCCGTGCGCCGGCAGTGGCCTGCACCGCCCAGCCCAGCAGTTCCCCCACCGGCCGGCAACCACCCCCCATCAATTCCAACCTCCCTTGAGTCGCCGTGAGCCTCTACGCACGGCTAGAAGCCGCGGCACTCTTTCCGCCGCTGCGCCGCCGTCGCACTACCATTGGCCACCATCTACTTACCACATCATCCTCGACCTCTTGGCAACCCATTGGACCCAACCCCAGCTCCGATCCGCCACTGGTGAAGCTCCACCATCTACATTTCCAATTTTGGTATTTTGGTCTTCTACCGTCCATTGCGCCACCACCCACGGCAAACCACCACTACCACTAGCTTCACCGACCTTCCTAGGCCCTACTCTATCAAATTTGAGTCTTCGTTTGTCACCGTTGAAAAGTGGGTATCTGTGACCCACGGCCACAGTGTATTTTACACTGTTCGACAGCTATTTTTCCACTTCGAGCGCACCTGTGATCCTCGGAAAATTATTACATAGCATTGTAAGTATTTCTCCAAAGAACTTTCGTAATTTAAATGTATTTTTACACTAACCCATTTCACTATATTTTTGGCATGCCGGACTGAGTCCGAGGAGTTCGGGGGTCTGATGGATTTGTGATTGGAGTTGTTTGGTTTATTTGGTTTGGTTGTTGATGAGTTGTTTTGATTGGATTTGTTGGGATTGGTTCTGGATGGATGTTGGATCAGTGTTGGTGCATGTTCATATCATTATTTCATGCATGATCATGTTTGTAAAGAAAACTGGGTTTTCGTGTATTGCATTCATGTTCATGTGTTTATGAAAACTGAGTTTTCATGTGAGAATGGATTTTGGGTGCGTGTGTATCACGACCCCAAGCCGAGATGGGGTATTAACTCGGTGGAGCTCCTCTGGTTACTCGGGAGAGGAATATACTGAGTAACGTCCCCTGGATTGTCGCCGGGTGACAATGGGATCGGACGAGATGGTCTCGTGCCGACTCCGTGGTCCTTCTGCTGGCGGAGACTAGAGGATGTCTAGCCACGTACTCACTAGGCGCGGAATTGAGCACCGCTACGAAGCCAGGACGTGCGGATGGTCCATAGGGGAGGCCATGGTGCATATGGAATTAATGCACTATTTTCTGGGAAAATAGTCCGAGTTGGATTTCTGGGTAAATCATTTTTTGGGAAAATGTTTTACGGATATTTTGGGCCAAAATGGGATTTTGGCGTGTGTTGAAATAATTATTTTCGGGGAAAATAATGTGTTGAGAAAAATGCATATTTCATCATGTGCATGCATGTTAGTTGCATTTAATGCATTTTATATTACGTTGTTATTTTGGGTCATACTTACCTGCGATACCATTTTGTGGTAACGCAGATTTTGATGCAGATGAGGAGGATGAGGGCGAGCCTGAGGAGACGGCTCCACCCGAGGAGTGATCTGGGATCACTCGTTTGTTTATTTGAAAACTATTGTAATATATTTTTATGGATGACTGTATAACTGCTATTTAAATTTTTACTGATGTTTGATTGTAAATAAATTCTGGTACTTAGTTGACTATCCGCTACGTTATTTTATTTGTACACTGTTGCATGTACACACACTGGCACTTCGTTGGGATGTGTGACCGTGTTGTCACTATCCTTGTGCCTCAATCCCTGTGTATTTATATAAGGGGGATTGGGGGCGCCACATTAACATCCTGCAACGTTGAAGAACATCATCTAAGCATAAATGCTATAACTTTGTATTGCTTCAGCTCTTAAAATTTTATGGTATAAGATGACTTACAATCTATTCATGTTTGTCATGCTTCTTAAGTTCGGAAATATAGAACCCTCACCAAGGAAGTCACTAATTCTTCTGCACAAAATTGCATCATCCACGACTGTTATTGTCTTAACCAATAAATCTTATTAATTTGAATACATAGGAAGCTGATATCATGCATATAGATTTTACAACTGAAGAACTCTTAGACCATAGAACTTACAGCTCAGTTAAATCACTCAAGACGGAAATGTTTGGAGGAATAGGCCCCACGAGACCACTAGTTCCTGCAAACTCTACTCGTACCAGTTCTTTTGTTGAAGATTTCTCAAACCCTTATTTTCTCCATCATGGAGAAAGTCCTGGATCTGTTTTGGTTTCTCAACCTCTGAATGGTAAGAACTATTATACTTGGAGTCGGTCGATGGTAATGGCCCTCAATGCCAAGAACAAGACGTGTTTTATTGATGGAACCTTTTCTTGTCCTGCAAATAGATTTAATCCGCTTTATGTTCAATGGTTTAGATGCAATAATATGGTTCTTTCTTGGATTTTAAATTCTCTTACGCAAGAGATTGCTGCAAGTGTTATAAGTTCTTCCATTGATGTAGAAGTCTGGAACAATTTAAAGACTAGGTTTACGCAAGGTAATGGCCCGAGTCTTTTTCAACTTAAGAAGGATCTTTCGTCCTTAATTCAAGATCAAAATTCTGTTAGTTTGTATTACACAAACTCAAAGCGTTATGGGATGAATTTTCCAATGTTAAGTCCATTCCTAGTTGTATTTGTCAGCCAAGTTGTTCATGTGGAGCTTTGAAGACAATCATTGATCAACATAATAATGAATATGTTGTCCAATTTTTAATGGGCCTTAACGATTCTTTTACACACATTCGGGGTCAAATTCTCTTAATGGATCCAATTCCATCCATTGACAGAGTTTTATCTCTTACTCTTCAAGAAGAAAAACAAAGGAAAGTTGTTGGATCTTCAATCTTGTCTGAATCTGCGGCTTTGTTTAGCAAGAATGTGGCCCCTGCATCGACTTCCTCAACTAATGTCAAGAATTTTCAAAAATCAAGATCAGGACCAGTTTGCACTCATTGTGGTCTCACTGGACATACGGTTGACAGGTGCTATAAACTGCATGGATATCCTCCAGGGTATCGACAGAATGCAAGGCCAAGAAAATCCTCTGTTAATCAAGTTTCAGCATCTTCGAATAACTTTGATGAAGCATCTAATGGTCCAAATTTCACTCCTCAATTCCCCTTTACTCAAGAACAATGTAATCAACTTCTTTCATTTCTTCAAAACTCTTCACAACAACCGACAGCAATGAATGTTGTAGCAAATCCATTGAGTCTATCAGGTATAGTTAACTCATCTGATCATGTTCTCCAAAAGTCAAATTCTTGGATAGTTGATAGTGGTGCTATTGATCATATGGTCAGTTCCCTTTCGCATTTTACTACAATAATCTCTGTTGCACATACTTCAGTAAAATTGCCTAATGGTATTTGTGTTCCAGTAACACACATTGGAACAGTCAAATTATCAGAATCATTGATTCTTGATAATGTTTTGTATATCCCTTCTTTTTCTTTTAATCTCATATCAGTCAAAAAGCTTACTGAAAAATCGTGTTGTTTTGTTTTTCTTGTTGATTTCTGTTTCATACAGGACCAACACTCATGAAAGAGGATTGGAGTGGCTAAACAAGTGGCTGGGTTGTATTTGTTTCAACCATCTGATATACATTCTGCTGCTAATTCTAGTAAAATTTCTATTTTCAATTCTACTGTAAACAGATCTTCCTTTGATCTATGACATTTTAGGTTAGGCCATCCTTCCTTAAAAAGGATCCAAATAATTCACAAATTGTTTCCTAATGTTACTACTCCTTCCACTTTTGATTGTAATACTTGTTGATTGGCAAAACATAAAAGATTGCCATTTAATACCAGTGATTCTATCAGCAATAAAATTTTTGATTTGATTCATGTTGACATTTTGGGTCCCTTTGCTGTTGAATCTATCACTGGTTTCAGATACTTCCTTCCAATTGTTGATGATTGCTCACGATGTACTTGGGTATATCTAATGAAAAATAAATCTGACACTCAATTCCTTATTCAGTCATTTTTTAATCTCATTGAGACTCAATTTGATATTCATATCAAAGTTATTAGAACTGATAGGGGAAATGAGTTTCATATGTCAAATTTCTATGCTTCTAAAGGAGTAGTTCATCAACAAACTTGTAGAGCTACATCTCAACAAAATGGTGTAGTTGAACGTAAGCACTAACATCTACTCAATGTGGTACGAGCCCTACGATTTCATGCCAATCTACCTCTCAATTTCTGGAGTGAGTGCATTTTAATAGCAACTCATTTGATCAATAGAACTCCATCACCTCTATTATCATATAAAACACCATATGAAGTTCTATTTTCTAAGCCACCAAATTACTCAAATCTTAGAGTGTTCGGTTGTCTATGTTTTGCATCAACTCTATCTCATAATCGCTCAAAGTTTGCACCTAGAGCTCATCCTTGTGTGTTCATTGGATATCCATATGGAACGAAAGGGTATAAACTCTATGATTTGGAAACCAATGTCATTTTTCTGTCCAGAGATGTTATATTTCGAGAATCTACTTTTCATTCAAAACAGGTTATGATCTTTCTACAAAATCAATCGTTCTACTTGTACCACAAACAGATAATACAACTTTTGATTATCCTCAAACTCAGCCTCCTTCCCATTCAATTCCAGAAAATTCTGAGTCAATTTCTATTTCAATTCCAGTACTTTCTTCATCAAATCCTGAGGTTCCATCACAATCTTCAACTAGAAAGTCTTCTAGAATGCATAAGCCGCCATCTTATCTTGCAGATTATCATTGTAGCCTAGCCAAAATTGCAGAAGCCACTTCATCATCTAACTCGAGTGCAGGTTCATCCTCAGGTATTCCATATCCACTTTCTTCTTTTTATAACATATTCAAATCTGTCTACCTCACATAGAGCTTTCACACTTGCTATATCCTCACATAAAGAACCCAATTCCTTTAGAGAAGCCATTCAACACAGTCAGTAGTGTGATGCCATGGCTGCTGAAATCAAAACTTTAGAAGATAATAAAAACTTGGACTCTCACTCATTTACCACCTAATAAACATGCTATTAGATGTAAATGGGTTTATAAGGTGAAATACAATTCTAATGGATCTGTTGAAAGGTATAAGGACAGATTAGTTGCTAAGGGCTATACACAGCAAGAGGGATTGGATTATATGGAGACTTTTTCACGAGTTGCAAAGCTGGTTACTGTCAGGGTACTCTTAGCTATAGCCGCATCTAAAAACTGGTCATTGCACCAATTAGATGTCAACAATGCATTTTTGCATGGAGACTTAGAAGAAGAAGTTTATATGTCTCTTCCTCGGGGTTTTTATTGTAATCAAAATAGTGTTGCAGCCAAGGGAGAGTTCATGCCCACTGTCAAGTCAGATTCTGCTAATCAGCTTGTATGCAAGCTCAACAAATCTTTATATGGCCTAAAACAGGCATCAAGGCAGTGGTTTTCTAAGTTTTCTACTGCTCTGTTAAAACATGGTTTTATTCAATCTACAGTTGATCCAACTTTGTTTACAAGATAGAAAAACAATTCCTTCATTGCTTTATTAGTGTATGTCGATGATATCATCATTGCTAGCAATGATGATTCAGCAGTAAGTGACTTAAAGGAATTTCTTCATTCTCAGTTCAAGCTCAAAGATCTTGGAGCTTTGAAGTACTTTCATGGTCTTGAAATTGCAAGATCAAAGAAAGGGATAGTTGTTTCACAGAGGAAGTATGCTTTAGAAATACTATCAAATTAAGGGTACCTAGCATCTAAACCTGCTTCATTTCTGATGGATCAAAATCTTAGACTCTAAAAAATAGAAGGAACACCTCTTGAAGATCCACTCTGTTACAGAAGGTTGGTGGGTAGACTTGTTTATCTGACAATAACGAGACCAGATTTGTCATTGGCAGTTCAAATCTTAAGCCAGTATGTAGCAGTACCTACTGATGTTCATTTGGCAGCAGCTCATCGAGTGTTGAGATACATCAAAGACAATCCTGGCCAAGGGATACTTTTCTCTTCATCAAGTGACTTGCAACTCAAGGCTTTTTGTGATGCAGTCTGCGCTGCTTGTAGAGACACCAGGAAGCCAATTGCTGGTTTTTGTATTTTCTTTGGACAATCACTTGTTTCATGGAAATCCAAGAAACAGAACATGGTGTCTAGATCCACAGCAGAAGCTGAATATCGCGCAATGGCAACTACTATGTGTGAAATAACATGGCTGCAACACTTGCTCAAAGACCTGTCTATTTCTCAAACCAAACCAGCTTTACTTTTCTGTGATAATGAGTTTGCTGTCCACATATCTGCCAACCCTGTTTTTCACGAACGAACCAAGCATATTGACATAGATTGTCACATTGTTCAGAAAAAACGCTTAGCATGAACCATCAAGACCTTGCATGTTTCATCTATTCATCAAATAGCAGATATACTAACTAAACCTCTTGGTTTTAACTCCTTTTCTAGTATTCTCTCCAAGATGGGTGTCATTGACATTTACACTCCATCTTGAGGGGGAGTATTAAGTTATTAAGCCACGTGTAGGTTTAGTAGTTAGCTAGTTTGTATATAAATAGAATTAGACGGATTGTAACAGACGGATTTCATTTTTTCATTCAATACAATTTTGGAATATTTCTTTCCTTTCTTTTCTTTCTTGCATATTCTGAGACTTGGATCTCTCTATAATTAATAAGAGCATAATCCTCTTTTGTTAGAGTTCATTAGAATAATCTACCAGAAGACATGATTTAAATGATATTATTTCGAAGAAGAAAATACATACAATTTCTGAAGCTTTTTCCAACTATGGAAAAAATCAGGTATTCTTCCCGTGAAGTTGTTACTGCTAATCCTACTGCATTTGGTCAACGCAGAAACAAGATTAATGGGTAACATAGAAACATGAATTTTTCCAAAAATAAAACATGTAAAATTAGTATCAGAATACAAATGGCTTACAACCACTCACAGTTCAGTTAAGTTTGTGAGATAAGTGAGATCGACCGGCAACTCTCCAGTGAGGAAGTTGGCATTGAGAATACTGCAGCTGTAACGCCCCGTCCCCGAGGGTCCGGAGAGTTAACTCATGTCACCTAAAATCAACTCCAATTATGCGTTTAAAATAAACCAGAGTCTCCATAACATATTAAGCTATTTGTTCAACACAAATATCCATATTCCTACGTAAGGGCACATCAATGGTGTCTCGTCGTTATACATAACTTTTCCACAAAACTAGAAATATTCATTACTCAACATACCAAAGTCACATAAAATATCAATACTACCAAAAAGTCATTCTCCAAAAGTCATTGCACCCTAAGGCACTTAGTCTTCTATGATCCACAAACTTGCAAATACTCCCTATTCCTGATTCTCAGCTGTAGCATCAAAATTATCTGAAACATATTATGAAGATAGGGGTAAGTTATCAACAACTCAGTAAGCAGAGAACATATACTAGTATGTAAACATGAGCCTTTTCAGAAAGTTCAGTATGCAGAAACAAAGACATTTTATTTTTATATGCAGATCTCATAAAAACATGTTATCAGAAAATCAGATCGACTTTTCAATCTTTTCATACTCAAAATCAACAATTCATATTTAAGAATCCATTTCATATTCAAAAACACTTTGGCATAACATAACATAACTGAATATTTTCATCTTATCATATCATATCATATACCATGTTTAACCCCCGTGGTAGGGTTGTGCTATCCCTGGTGGCCAAACCAGGCAGTATCATGTGGTGAACTTCCCCTTTTTCAATCTCGGAGCCCCGAGTGTGCACACAGGAAAGAACACGTAAAAAGACCACTTTGTTTCCAAAATGGGTGCACTCATATCATATCATGGTGGTACCAACCATATCACGTGAACAGTATCATCATATCAGAACCATATTCAGAACAGATAATTATGCCCAAGTTTTATCATATCCATATCATATCAAAACACGTGCGAAAAATATTCATATTATTTCTATTTGATCAAAAACAAATCCAAATCATTTCATATCACATGCATAAAATTTCAATGGTATCATATTCACTCTTTTGCATATTTCAGAAACATGTCAAATATTGCTCATGTCTACACATTTCATGTCAAAAAAAAAAAACATTTCTTTTTTTTCTTTCATACGTATCTCATGAGGGAATGCAAAACATATACTAAGGTTGTTTTTCACTTTTTCTTTTTAAAACAACATGCACATTTTTACAAACCAACCTCAGTTCATTTCTTTTTATGCAAATCTAGCATAGGAACCCCGCTTACCTGGATTTCTTAGCTTTTCGAAAATTTCCTCAACAATGCAGAACAAAATTAATCGTCACCTATAAGATAATCACGTAAATTTCCATAAATTTTTAATCAATCTCGTATTTCGATATTCAAGCCTACAACTTCTAAAATAATCCATTTTTAATTCCTCAAACTCAAACTTCTCATTATTCTCAAAAATACCCACATCACTTTCTAAACTCATCAATATCTAACTTCGACTAAACATTTAATTCCAACTTATTTACGAAAGAGATCTTACTATAATTTATAACACAAAGTAACATAACTATAACAAAATCATTATAATTAGAAACTCATACTTTTGTTTAAATAATAATAAAACAAAGATATTCTTTTAAAAGGATATTTTAAAAGAATATTTTAAAATATTCTTTTTAAGTGTTCCTTATCAGTCTACTTACAAACCATTCCAATAAAATATTAGCCCTTTAAAAATATCCATTTAACAAAATAAATCCACGCGTCTACGCCTAAATAAAACATACTTTACAACCCCTGCAATATACTCATGATTTCAAATCTGAAGTACATAACATAATTTACGTTAACATAATTTACGTATACATCCGCATATATATATATATATATATATTTACACCAGAAAAGTAATTTACGTGTACATCCGCATATATATATATATATGTACACAGAAAAGTAAACTTCACACAGTGCGGCTGAAGCACTTACGGAGAGGTAGGGGAGCACGGCGGCGTGGAGCTGAGGCTGGCTACGGCGGACGAGGGTGGCGCCTGGTCACTAGCTGCGAGGGCAAGAGAAAGAAAAGAGAGAGAGACACACGGTGAGAGGACGAGGGAGAGAACAAAAAGCAAGGACCACCACTGGAAGTGGTGCGAGCTCACCGTGGGATGAAGTAGTGTGCGGCGGACCTGGGTGAAGGAATGTCCTCGCCGGCAGTTTCTGTGGGGGCACGGCACGGTGTAGCTCCCGATGGAGCGTGACTGCAGCGGCTTGGATGGTGGCTGAAATGCTCTGTTTTTTATATCTAAAACAGGGGAAACCGAAATCTGCAATGGAGGTTACGGCACGTTGGGCAGCAGCTTCGGTGGCTGGGCAGTGGACAAGGTGGTGATTTTCAGAGTGGCTGAAGAACATGAAGAGGTAGTAGCGGCACTGAAGTTAGGTCAAGGATGCTCAACACAAATATATATATGCTATAAGAAGTAAGGAAATAAAACCTAGAGGAAAAGTGAGGAACGGACCTGCATGGAAATGGAAATGAGAATGTGAGCTTAAACGACGTAAGACGTGACCCCGTGCGACAATTTATGGAGCCGTAAACCACGTGTATGAGTGTTAGTGGCTGGGTCTCACAGCAGCCACCAAATGGGAGTTCAGACCAATTCAAGATAGTGGTATTTGTATATATAAATCACAGAAGATTCATAAATGAATCATCGAACAAGAGGATAGATGAAAATACTGACAGATTCTCCAAGTTAACCAACTTTCCAAGTTCAGGGGGAACAGTTCCAGAAAACTGATTGTTCTCTACGTTCCTGAAAATATAATTAATTAGTCTTCGTCAAATTGAAAGCCGGGAAAAAAAAAAAAAAGAAAAGAAATCAGTCAATTTTCCCAAATAAAAGAGCATACAAATATCTAAGAGTGGTAATTTTTCCCAGGTAGCTCGGAATTCTTCCAGATAACTTGTTTACAGAAGTGGACCTGTACAGTAGCCAATATTTTAATTCAACTAGAATGAGCCATTGAGAAGTGAATTGAGAAGTGAGTGATTATGTCATATAATGTGTTATATTAAACCCCAATAAAATACACGTACAGATGTTCCAACATCTTTAGAGAAGTCCATTCGGATGGAATTGTACCAGTCAGATAGTTTCGAGACAAATCACTGAAACCAAGAGGAAAGTGTGCATGCAATGAGATTTGAACTTTTTAAATCTTTTTGTTTATTCAGATAGTAGCAATAAGTACTACTAATTATTAATTTGTTGGTTACTCTACTTACATCATCGTTATGTGAGGCAGCTTTACCAGGGATGTTGGAAGCACACCAGAAAGATCCTGCCCTTCAAGATATCTGTATGACAAGGATAGTTAAGGCAAAGGATTAATGTAATTCGTTTACTCATAAGTTTATCAGGATGTTTCGGATAATATTCTCCTAGAATATAAGGAAAAACCTTGAGGCGTGCTGCATTAATGTTCAACAACATTGTTTTTTATAAACTTACGGACTCAACAAAATAGATAGGCAATTGCAAGATGCCAAGATGAAAGAAGAAACAGTTCTATTGTGCTCTAACTTATAACTAATAGCATTTGCATGCAGCTCATGATCTGTAGACTGTATAGAATCATAGATAACGAATTGAATACCAGGTGCCACAACGGAAATATCAATGATCAATTAACGAACTGTTCTCAAATTAAGAAACTTTATGAGATCATATATCAGATATTCCAGGGTGCAGGTTCTTTATTGGACTTTGAAAGTCATTTTTCAATAACTCACAAACTTTGAAAAGATCGATTCAGACGGTACAGGTCACCTGCGACATCATAATCCATTGTTTCATTCTATGAATTATATATTAAGGCACTATAAGAAAAACGGACTTTTATGACTAGTTAATTTCAGCGAAATGACTATTTGCAACTAATTTTAGTTGCGAATAGTCTTTTGATTACAATAAATTAGTCACAAAAGTCCATTTTTCTTGTAGTGAAGAAGGTGATGCCATTTGTTTCGAAGATCATTAGCAATTTTTTTATTCCAAAGTTTAGAGACGTTTTAAGTATAATATAAGCAATTTATACTTTTGTATTAAGAAAGTTTAATTTATCCAAAAAATTTCACTATCAAGATACAAGGATCATCAAGGTAATGCGCCGGCAGATTATTTGGCTCGACTTGCGTCGGATGATGATGCTATAATGTCTTCATAGAGTAATTGGGAATTGGTTCCTCCTCTCTTGAGAGGTTTTCTATGAATCGATAAAACTGGTCTCCCTTACATAAGATAGAACTTATTGTCTCCAGTGGGATGTGGTTTTGCATTGTTAATGTCTTTGATTTTTAATTGTGTTGTTTTGTTTTTAGTTGGATGTAATCACGATTTTCTTTCTTTATAAGTAAGGTCTTTTGAATAAATTCGGGGACGGAGCACTAATATATGTGATCCGAACTCTTATTAAAAAAAATAATAAAAAAAAATAAAAAAATGAAGGGATCATCAATGAAAGATAGGTTTCGTACAGTCCAACAACGTGATATACAGCACCAGGGTATGCACAATTGCATTCTACAGAATTTTTGTACGTTCGTGTTTGGTCCAACTCCAGATGATCAGGTGGTGTTTTCCAACCTGTGTCATTACCGCATGGGTCTGCATAGAAACTGGAGCCCCCTTCCCCAGCTCTTCGGCTATTTTTTTAAGGGCTTCAACTGCAAAAATACACCAAATTCGTTATGGAAGAATGACAGAGAAACGTCTCTTTTATGGGTCATGCTACAGCCCCCGCTTGCTCCCGCTAGATGTAGTATTATTTTACATGTGTTTTATTTAAATTATATTTTATATAGATCTTTTAATATTTTTAAATATTTTTAAAAAATAAAATAAATTTAAAACATCATTAAGAAAACACTTTCTTAATCAGAAAGTAAAAAAAAAATATTAAAAAATACTTTCTTAATCACGAAGTAAAATAAAAAATTGTCAAAAAATATTTTTTATAATTTTTTATTTTACCTTGTGATTAAAAAATATTTTTTAATAATATTATAATATTTTTTATTTTTTTAAAATATTTAAAATTATTAAAAAATTTATATAAAAAAAAAAAAAACTTAAAAAAATACATAAAAATAAAATGCTAGACCCTAGCGGCTGCTAGCGGGAGATCCAGCATTTTTCCTCTTTTATATATAACTTTATCTAAATTTGCTGTCAAAATATTTTTCCTTTTCATTTTGACTTTATTTTGAATGTTTTGATTACGAAAGGATTTTTCAAAAATTTTCATACAATTTCATCTTATATTCGACATTACATCGAATCATTTGGTAAAATATCTCCAGCAGGATTGGTTTGTTTCTATTGTATTCCTCCACGATATTATGCTATTGTTGAAGAAGAATTCTTTCCGTTCTCTTATATATTATTGTAGCCAGTACTGCATGGTAAATACTGGTAGATCGAGCTCTAAACTTGTAAAAGGGTCTCTCATTGAACGTTTCCTATCTCTTATAAACACCTCTGTCGCGTGGTCGCGAAGCACTGCAGATCTATCGGAGAGAAAGAATTCGTTTGGATGAGAGAAGCTAGGTTTAAGTATGTATGTGGAGATATATAGCACCAGACTCTTCCCCTTGGTGACTGCATGAAGGGTACCCGCCTTAGCACGAACACTGCCGTGGGCCGTACCCGTAGCAACCTCTTCATCAAGTACGTACTCATGACAGAGGCATGTCAAGAAGCCCAGCACCAGCAGAAAATCTAGTAGAGCTAGCTAGCTGATGTACCAGCCTTATACACTAACAATGGCATTAGCAAGCTTACCCAGGACCTCCCCAATGATGATCATGGAGTCCCAAATGCATGCATGAGATTACCTTCTTGCAAACACCTTTCCGAGTAATTGGTTGTGTTTATGTTTTGCTTCCGAGAGCATGGACGAAGGTTCATGTTTCTTGGTTATCGTTTTGGCATCAAAGGATGTTATAAGATCATGTTTGGACTAGATGCCCAAGTGTTTCTTGTTGGCGTGAATTGTTGGAATACGGCTCCTCCCATTAGTCAATATTTAAAAGCCTTGACCTACTAATTAGTAAGGCTGATTTACGGTGGCGGATTTTTTAATGAGGTATATTACTCCACATAATGGAATGAACCACAAAGAGGTAATAAGAATGCAATTTGACATGGTATTAGAGCCCCAGGCCGATCCTGGGACTCCTACGATCCTGCACTTCTAGTCTTCGTTTTTTATCCGTCCCCTTCAAATATGGCAGACGATGTCGGTATTGTCACCAACTACGGTGAAACCCCACCAAACACAGATTCCATTCTCACCACCTTCACCAAAACAATGACTGAGGCTTGATCCAAAGCCCAAATCTCAGCCCCGACCACCGAACACTCTACCGCCCCTATCGGTATCAAGTTGGATGGCTCCAACTATGCCATTTGGTCCGAGGTTGTCGAGATGTACATCTCCGACAAAGACAAACTGGGCTACATCAATGGCGATTTCCCTCCACCTACTCCAACCGAACCAACCTTTCGAAAACAGCGCACAAACAATGCCATCGTCAAAGGGTGGTTGATCAATTCTATGGAACCGACCCTCATTGGCAATTTCATCCGATTCCTCACTGAAAAATCGGTTTGAGATGCCATTGCTACAACATATTTTGACAGCAGTGACACCTCGCAAGTCTACGAACTCCGGCGACGTGTGTCCTGCCTACAGCAGGTCAGCAGTCCTCTTGAGAAATTTTACACTGAACTACAAGGCCTTTGGCGTGAAATTGACTTCTGCCGATCGAATCCAATGAGTGCGCCACCGACATCCTCCACTACAATAATCTTGTCCAAGAGGATTGTGTGTACACCTTCTTGGACGGGCTTGACGATCGCCTCGACAATATCCACGGTGACGTGCTCTAGATGCAGCCCTTCCCTTCCATCAAGTAGGCCTACGCTCATGTTCATAGGGAGGCTCTTCGACAGGCGGTCATGACCACCGGCAACCCAGACCCAAGTCTCCGGTATAGTTCTAGCCACCAAAAGTCTAAAACTTGGTCCAGTTGCGTCCTCCTCTGTTGGGTCCTCTCTGCATCATGGAAAACCTGTTGCTGTCTCCAAGTCTCGCACGGTCACTGATGGGTCAGCATGCTCTCATTGCATGTCTTGAAAACACACATGTGAGAAATGCTTCAAACTACAAGGGTACCCCGACTGGTGGCACTATCTTTAGGCCTAGAAAAAATAGGATATTGCAGGCACCGATGGAAGCACAGGTAAGGCAACTGTGGTGGCCACCAAACCCCAGCTGACCTTGATTCCACCAGCCGTGTCTTCCCACGATATAGGCCCTCCCTCCGATTTAGGTAACTTTGGTTCTGCACTTGTTACCTCTTCCCTGGACAGTGATCATGGTTCCTGGCTACTCAACTCCGGGGCTACTGATCACATGACATTTGATGCCACTGATTTTACCCAGACATCTCCACCACGACGAACTAGTGTTGCAAATTCTAATGGGTCCTCTCTCCGGTCACAAGTGCGGGCTCTGTGCTTCTCTCTCCTTCCTTACATTATCTCATACATTACTTGTGCCGTCACTTTCGCATAAATTACTTTCTGTCAATTAAGTTACTACAGAATTAAATTGTGTTGTGCTTATTTATCCTTCCTTTTGTCTTCTTCAGGATATTCTCACTAAAAAGATAATTGGGTGTGGTACTAAGAGGGGGGAATTATACTACATGGAAGATTTCAGCGTGGGGCCTGCTCATCACATACAGGGAGATGGCAGGGAATGACAGCTTTGGTTCTGGCATCGTTGTTTGGGGCATCCTTCATATGGTTACTTGAAACGGAAAATGCTACTCTTATCGCTCATTTCTGTCGCTCTATTCTACCGCTGTGATTTTTTTTTAAATATTTTTTTACTTAGTGATTAAGAAAATGTTTTTTTAATAATATTGTATTTTTTTATTTTTTTAAAAAATATTTAAAAATGTTAAAAAATACATTTAAGAAAAAAAAAATTTACCTAGCTGTAGCTCCCGCTCCCGGGAGCTGGAGCGGTAGACGTAGCACGTCGCACTTGAAACACCTATTTCTTGATCTTTGTTCCCATGTAGTACTTTTTGACTTTAAATATGATACGTGCATTTTAGCCAAAAGTGTAACACCTGGACCCAATCAATCTCATGTTTTTTTTGTTATTTATTTATTTTGTTTTAGTTTAATTATTTTATTTTTTTCCACACGTTAACTTCCTCGCATGTTTTATTTTTTTTCAGTCTATTTTCTTTTTCTCCCTTAAGTCTTCCTCTCATCCACTCCATGCACACACACGACTCAACCTTTCATCCGCACACACGTCTCCCTCATTTCTCTAGGGTTTTCACCTCACATATATATAGACACACATATGTTATTCCATGCTATTAGAAACTACCCAAACACTTGCCGCCGCACCACCTTAGAATCGCAAGCCCCAGCCTCCATCCCCTCGATTTCATGCACTCCCATACCGAGAGTCATCTCACGAAAGCCCAGCCCTCCGTCGTCCATATTGCCGCCACCAGTGCACCCCCTCGTAAGCCTCTGATCAACCAACCCATCTCCACCGTGCACTGACCAAAATTCATGCTGCCCCCCATGCGAGATCGACGCAACCCGTGCTTACACGAAGCCCGCACCGTGCATTGCCGCGCCGCCCCCAGCACCTCCACATAGTTGTCGTCCAGTTCATGCACCCCTCGTAAGCATCCGCCAAGACCAACCACCAGAATTGCATGCCACAGCCACAGGAAACAACAACCCACCGCTTACACCAAGTCAACATCCTCTGTTTTATCTCCCAAAAACAGAGCACTTTGTTTCAGCCATCGTGAGTTCATCTTTACCACCTAGCCGCCGACGTTGCCACTGTCCATCTCCCAGCTCTTTGCACAACTCTTTCCTGCACGTTCGACGTTGCCGGGACAGCCATCTTCATCTCCGCACCTTACGCAGCTCCTCCATCGCTGTGAGTTTCCATTCCCTCGTTCTCCGTCTCTCCCTCACTATCTGTTTCCCTCACCGTATTGCTCTCTCTCTCTCTCTTAGTCCTCCGCCGAGTTCACCACCTCCCATCACATACTGCACCGTCGCACGTTACCTTCTCGGTGAGTCCCTGCCGCCTCTGCATTTTCTATTATTCTTGTGTATGTTTATCGTTTGTTTTATTCATAAGGTGTATATATATATATATATATATATGTACGTATATATATAAGTAAAGTTTTAACTTGGGTACTTACTAGTTTTAACCTAATATATATATATATATATAAGGAGAGTTTCCGGTTTTAGTCTACTGTTTTCAGGTGAGAAGTTTTTTTTGTTGAGTTTATATTTAAATGGGATTTTGCTTTAAGTTTCAATAAATATTATATTGTATTTTGATAATATTGTTAGTTAAAGGAAGTAAACCTATTTTCCTTAAGAGATGAGTTTTTCATGACTTATTTTATGGAATTTCTAGTAACCAATGGATTCTTTTTATTTATAAAATATTGTTGGTATTTTAGATATTTTGAATATTAATTTTTATTGATTTCTATAATTATCATAATACTTATTCGATAAATTTTCTTCTCCAGTATGAATTCGATTAAGTGGATATTGATGGTCTTAGAAAATGATGGTATTTTAAGGTTATGAGGATTTTTAGGTATTGAATGATCAAAATAGGTTATTTTAGAAACTTAGGATTAAATATCGAAATGTGTGATCCATTGAAAATTTACGAGAATTACGTGATTATTTTATAAGTGACGATTAATTATTGTTCGACATTTTGAGGAAAATTCTGAAAAAGCTAAGAAGTTCAGGTAAGCGGGATTCCTATGCTAGGGTTTACACGAATTATTGTGACTGAGGTTGACTTTCTGAAAACTTTGCATGTTTTGTGATGAAATAAGAACTTGGGAAAACCCAACCTCGGTTGCTTATTTGCACTACTCATGAAATCTGTATGAAAAATGGAAAAATATTTTCTGACATGCATTGGGTAGACATGAGCTAAATTTTATCATCCTGTCTCTGAAATATGAAAAAGAGCAATATTGAGAATCTGAAAACTTGTGCATTGATTAAGAAAGATGTTCCGACTTTTGTTTTCAGTAAGAATGATCTGATTATGTTTTGGTACTCTGTTTTGTTTTGATATGGCATCTGAAAACTTTTGGCATGGTGTACTGATTTTATATCTGACTCTATCTCTGCTATGTTCTGCTCTGTTTTGCTTAGCTCTGCTCTATTTGGGTTGGTACCAACTTCTCTGTCTCTGAGTGCACCCACTTTAGAAACAAAGTGGTTTTATTGTGATCTTTCCTGTGTGCACACTCGGGGCTCCGAGAAGAATAAGGAAAAAATTTCACCTCTGTCTTTGCCCGGTTTGGCCACCGGGGATAGCACAACCCTACCACGGGAGTGAAACATGGTCTTTGCTCTATAACATGCTCTGTTTTGTTGTGATGATGATGCTCAAGTTATGTTATGCCAAAGTACTTTGGGTTTTACTTGTCTTAAAACCATCATTATGTTACTTTTGAAAAACATGTTTTGTTCTACATGATAACTCTGGAAAATATTTTGCTCTGCATATTGTACTCTGTAAATGCTCATGTTTGCACACTAGTATATGTCCTCTGCTTACTGAGTTGTTGATAACTCACCCCTTATCTCCACAACATTTTTCTGATATTTTGGATACTTCAGCGGAGGTTCAAGAATAGGAAGTATGGGTAAGGCTTTGTGAGCATAGTCTATTATATACAAAGAGGGTATTTGATATTGGAGAATTTTATGGAATAGTTTCGTTTTGTTCTGTTGACTTAGTACTTTGGGAAGTTGACTTTTATTTTAAGATTTCTTCATAATCTTAGTTATTTATTTTGGAGTAGATGGTTTAAAACAATAAGGTATATGAGTAAATGAGGAATTGGAGTTTACATTTGTACAATTAGATATGATTTGAAGTGTTAAGAGGTAACTCTCCGACCCATCTGGGACAGGGACGTTAGAAAAAGTCACCGTACTTCTTACCCGTTGAGCATAAATAAAAGTACTATTCCATTTGCTTTAGTTCATTCTGATGTGTGGGGTCCTTCCTTTATTTCTACTAGCTTTGGTGTTCGTTGGTTTGTTATCTTTGTTGATGATTGTTCATTGGTTTCAGCCAAGCTACGGGTTCTCCACTCCGATAATGGTGGTGAATATGTCAATCAGAACTTCAGTGCCTATTTTGAACAACATGGCCTTATCCATGAGACCAGATGCCCGCAAACCCTTCAGCAAAATGACGTAGCTGAGTGAAAGATTATATTCTTGAAACTTCACGTGCTTTACTCCATGGGGCCTACATACCTAACCAGTACTAGCATGATGCAATTGCTACCACAGTGCATTTACTCAACCGAATGCCTCCAAAATCTTGAATTTTAAGACTCCGCTCCAGGTTTTGGCATCTCATGTTCCTCTACCCAGAGTCTTAATGCTTCCCCCCCCCCCCCGGAGTATTTGGCTGTGTAGCTTATGTGCACCTCCCAACACACGAAACTTGATCCTTGCGCCCTCATATTTATTTTCTTGGGCTATGCCATACACCAAAAGGGATACCGTTGCTACGATTTCTCTACCCAACGTACCTATGTGACTATGGATGTCACCTTTTCAGAGTCTGGCACTTTTTTTCCCCCGACCACCAATTCTTCTCTTCAAGGGGAGATCCAAGATGAAGCGCACAATTGGTCGCGCTTTGATTGGCCAAAAAGGAGATCCAAGATGAAGCACACAATTCCTTTTATATATATAAGAAAAGTAAAAGAAAATCGTCAAATATGCTAGCTACTTGGATGGATCATGTGGTAGAGGTTGAGGAGACGATGTGGTACTTCGTTGACTATTTCTCTCTCAATCTTAAATCAAGCAAAAATTTAAAAGTATATTTTTCCTTGTAAACTCAAATGAACATTATAAGAAAAATGAGCATTTATGACGTATTATTTGCAATAAGAATGATTATTTACGAAAAAAAAAGACTCATTTTAACAAGAAATAGTCATTTTTATAGGAAATAATTGACCACAAATAAGCAATTTTCTTATAGTGTAATAATCAAACGACCCATGCGTATATATTGCAAATCCAAATTTAGTACTTCAATGCACAATATCCCAATATTAATATTCGATCTACATCTACCGCTAAGATTTAAATACAGCTCATGGTCCCATATGCATGCTTTCATGGAGAAATCATGCATATCCTTTCCGAATTGAATTGGTAATTAACGTCATTGCATCGAACAATTATGACCGACAGATAACCATCTTCATCAAGATGCTACAAATAACCACCTTCATAAATGCACAATTGGGACACCGGGAATTAATATTCTTGTTTGCATGTATGCATGCATGTTTACTGATACATAGAAGACCAGCTAGCTTGACTTTACAAAGGTTGACGATCAACTTCATTTTGTGAAAATTTATTTATATTTGATGTCATTGTCTCGATCAAGTTCTAATCCCACAATAAATATTCACTTCGAGATGTTGTTGATCATTTCAATAACACTACAACAATTACTTGCTTTTGCTACGTTTTTTTCCTCGGCGATGGTCATCAGTCGGTAAAAAATTTGATATAGCTTTCATTTCTATTCTTCGTGTCAACTTACAAGATCGTAGTCAATCTGCATTCTTTTGCGGCGATAATTGGGCGCAACAAACAGGTTGGCAGCAAATAACGTCTGAATATGTGACTGTGACTTTGTAAAGAATTGCCTTTTTTTTTTTTTTGCTACGAGTAAGTCTCGCCACAATTGTCTCCTTTGGCCCTTCATGTGATGCTGTCCATTATAACTGTGGCAAAAAGTTTATTGCGGCGAAAGAATTTTGCCACCCAACAGCTTGTGAGCAACAAATCGTGTGTTTTGGTCGACTTAACTAATCTAGCACGAGGTCCGGATTTTGTTGCAGCCGGTGTTAGTCGCCGCTAAAGCCTCCCGCTAGAAATGATTTTGCACAAAGAATTGTATCATCGACCTACAAATCGCCATTTTAACTTATTCTATATATAATGTACTGTTGTTTGACGGACTTGTACGCGCATTTTGGCATGGTTTTGAGCTTGGGTGCCCCGATTCTCTCTAGATCTCTTCTTGAACAAATTGTTGCCACCGCTACTGTCACAGCAATCCTGCTGCCGTGCTGTCGCGTCGTCACCGGTAAACTCCTCGTCTGTCTCTCATTTTTCCACTGTCGACTTTCCTCATCTATTCCTCTCTCCCTCCCTTTATCTCACTAATTAGTGCTGCCCTATCCTCTCTTTGCGTCAGCTTCCTCTGTGAAATAGCTCCACCGTGTCGTCGTACCAGCCCAGCATTTCAAAGCACCGGCCATCTCCTGTAGTAAGCTCTCTTCTTCATCTACGCAAAATGTACTTTGTGTAGGGTAGAAAATAGCATATATATAGCAACAAATAGGTATGGACTAAATACTGTGATGAAGTCAAATTGGACTACAATTGAACAATACTAATTGATATCTTTTTTAGTCTCTACGAAATTAGACTCAAGGTATAGACCGAATTGTTCCATTTCAGTTGTTGTCCAATATATATGTACCTACATGTACTAGAGAAGAAATTCAATATATAAAAATTGACCCAAATTATAAAGTACCTGGTAGTTTCGAATAAGAGGTTTTGTTACCATGAAAAAAATTGGGATGCAAATATTGAGATTTTTAGGATGTTTACTATCAATGTGTAGAAAATCTGAATGATAGTGCCATTAATTTATGGTAAATTGATTGTCTTGAAAAATAATGCTAGTTTAGAATTCTAAATACATGCTATATTTTTTACAAGCCCTGGAAATTTACATTATAATGGTAAAACTAAAAGCACTTAGGACATTCTTCCTTTTCAAGAAAATGTTGACATGCATTGGAAAACATTGTTTCTGAGGCGAGGCCAAATACGCGAACTTTGGTTTTGTCAGAACAAAATTCTTAAAGTAATTTTTTATTTCTTATCATAACAACCTTTCATAAATAAAAGTCCTCAAAATAACTTGTTGAAGTCATTTTATACTAATTTTGTTTTTTTGCAAAGAAGGAATGATCTCAGTGTTTTACGAATTATTGTTATAATGAGTTTTCTCATTGGCCGAAAATATAATAAATATGCCAATTTCTAGAGCCCTTCTTGTAAATTTCTTCCCGTTTCCTAAAGCAACTAAGTTGACAGCGGAGTATTTTTTATAGCATTTTCCAAAAGAAAGATATTGTGTTTCCGTTGTTGTTTAATCTTCCTTTTTATAGTTGTTGAATGGGTTAAAGTTAGCTGTATTGCTTTATCCTCTATTAGATATATATAGTTATTAAAATGTTGAACTTTGCCATGTGCGTAAATTCAAAGCTGTTGGACATAATAGGATGTCACTTTGAAAATCAATTTAAGGTGAATAGCATATTTGAGTCTACTACTTAATCCTCTATTATATATATATATATATATATATATAGTTATAAAGTATTAATCTACTCTAAGAACAAACTCTAACTTTCTTGGAGTCTACTGCCAAAAGTAGAAAATTATGGACCATAAGCAAAATTTTCTCCTTACAATTGCTTATACCACCAAAACAACGAACTGAAAAATATTAAATATCCAAAACAGAAAATATTCTCTATATTGCCAGAAATTTATGGTTCTTTGCGCAATGTCATGTTGTTCCTTGTACAAATAGTTTTCTGTATAATTAAGAGCTTTATGGTTGCAGGTCAACTAAGTAGGAAATAATCCATACTTATGTTTCCACTAGCATGCTGGAATCGTATTGAATATGTCGGTCTACTTTAATAGAAAAAACATAGTAAATCATGGGGTGGTAATGTTGTCTTTGAGTTATTATGATTTTGCAAGACGTCACATTGTATATATGCATTTAAAGAATTCTTGTTTGTGGTATTCAAACAAGATATGTACTCACGTTTATATACTGTTAATATAATAGCAGGATATCAATGACCTTTGAAACATTTTATTATATATGTTTGTGGCATGCCAAAGTCATATATGACATTACAAAAGAAATTGCCTTCCATGCATAACATCGAAAGAAATTGCTTTACAACAATTTGGTGTTGTTATACATTTTTCACATGCTTTCAAGTTATATAATTAAACTGTATTTTTTCTTTTTTCGGCCAATTATTCTCTGTTTCCCTATTTAACAATACATGCAGTTTTCATGTGTGCAAACTGCAGTAGTGCACAATTCTACTACGACCAAACTTCATGCATAAATTAAAGTCAACAAGAACGTAAATGAATTTCTTGGCCAAATGTGCATACAACATTCCCCAATTATTGAGTAATAGCAATGTTTTTCATGTAGAATGCATATGATACCCACATTTTTGGAATGTATATATAACTTTGCTTGTCAAAGACAGTTAGCATTTATCTTACGCTTATGTAGTTTTCTGAACGGGTGCTTGATACCATTTTTATATTTTTAAGGTGTCAAATAGCAGTAGTTTCCCTCTGAATTACTTAATTATTTCATTGTTTAAGGTTTCATTGATGACCTATTATAACATAAGGATCAAATGAACAAGAATTGGATGCATGTGCCAAACAGGTTTACGTCACCTGAATATAGTGAAGGGATTAATAAACTCCTCACTATGGCAAAATCCCATGCACCTGCAAGTAGTACCTTTAGATGTCCATGTTGGAGATGCCATAATAACCTATTCCTACCTATCAATGAACTCGAAGATCATCTCTTCATGATAGGTATTGATCCAAGTTATACACGTTGGATATTTCATGGGGAGGGTGAAAGCCGATATATAATTCGGCAGACAGTGATGAAGATACATATAATGAAAGTCGTAATTTTGTTGATGATATAGATGAGATGATAGAGGACACGCGGGCTGCAACATTCATGGACCATGAATTTGGGGAACATGAATATGGTACTACTTCCCCACCAACCGTGAGTGAAGGGAAATCCAAAACTTTTGACCAATTGTTTGAGGATGCAAGACGTCTACTTTATCCAAGTTGCGAGAAGTTCTCTAAGCTCTCATTTATCGTCAAGCTGCTTCATATAAAAACTATTGGTGGATGGACTATCAAGTCATTTAATAGGGTTTTACATTTGTTAAAGGTAGCGTTTCCAAATATTGAAATACCTAACTCATACCACGAGGCCTGACACTTAGAGCGTGGTTTGGGTTTTAGTTATATGAAGATACATGCCTGCTCAAATGACTGCATGCTATTTTGGAAACATGATGCAGACAAAGAAGCTTGTTCTAAATGCAAAGAGTCGAGGTGGGTGTCAACAAGTGGGAAAAGAGGAAGATTTCCCAAAAGGTTTTGTGCCACTTTCCTCTGATCTCAAGGCTACAAAGGCTATTTATGTCAAAGAATATAGCAAAAAAGATGAAATGGCATAAAGAACAACGAGTTGATGACCATAATACTTTAAGACATCCAGCTGATTCTAAGATGTGGAGACAATTTGCTGAAGACTACGGTTGGTTTGCACAAGATGCTCGCAATGTCAAACTGGGGCTAGCTAGTGATGGGTTCAACCTATACAATAATATGGCTAAAGCTTATAGCATATGGCCAATGACACTCGTGCCATACAACTTTCCCTCTCGGTTATGCATGAAAGATCCATACTTAATACTATCCTTGCTCATTCCTTGTAATGCCCCAATGGAAGGTCTAAACCACATGACCTATACTCCAAAAGAACTAGTAAATGATACAATTGGAGCCCCATTAGAACCTTATAAAGAGCAAAAACTTCTCATTCCCAAGCAATGTGGGATCTCATACACCACCCACCCTTATCCATATCATATGGGGTATCACAATCTACCCCCTTAAATTCTCGATGTCCTTATCGGGCCTATCCATTGTAGGTGGCATGGCTCAAGTTCCACATTTCTGGTTGAGATAGGCTTTGATACCATTTGTAACGCCCCAATAGAAGGTCCAAACCACATGACCTATACTCCAAAAGGACTAGTCAATGATACAATTGGAGCCTCATTGAAACCTTATAAAGACCAAGAACTTCTCATTCCCAAGCAATGTGAGATCCCATACACCACCCACCCTTATCTGTATCATATGGGGTATCACATTCCTGGACCAAAGGCACCAGTAAATGACATCAATGTTTATTTACAACCTTTAGTCAATGAACCAAAAGAGTTATGGGAGGACGGTGTCGATACCTACGATGCCTCAACGTCGGGACAGTTTCGCTTACATGCTGCACTAATGTGAACTATTAATGATTTTCCTGCATATGCCAATCTTTCAGGGTGGAGCACAAAGAGAAAGTTGGCTTGCCCATTATGCAACGAGAATACAGATTCCATGTGGTTGAAAGATGGAAAAAAAAAATTGTTACATGGGCCATCGTCACTTCTTGCCATATGGTCACACTTGGAGAAAGAAAAAGGCTACATTCAATGGAAGTGACGATCATCGATTGCCTCCTCCAGAACTCAATGGACATGATGTACTCCATCAACTACTGCAAGTTTGTAATTTTGAATTTGGCAAAGGTTCGAGAAAGAGAAAACGCATACCAGATGAATTTAATTGGACTAAAAAAAGTATATTCTTCCAATTACCATACTGGTCGACGTTGCCTTTACAACATAATCTCGATGTCATGCACATTGAAAAAAACATTTGCAAGAATGTGTTAGGGACATTGATGGATATTGAAAGAAAAACCAAAGACACTGTTAATGCACGTAAGGACTTGATGGAGCTTAGTTTAGAAAAGAATTACATCTACCACCTTCAGCTAGTGGGTACTCCATGTTGCTTGGGTCGTACACATTAGACAAACATCAAAGGAGAGGTTTCTGAGAATGGCTTGCAGCTGTTAAATTTCTAGATGGTTTTGCCTCAAACAATTCTAAATGTGTTTTAGTTAGTGATGGAAAGATATCAGGAATGAAAAGTCATGATTGCCACGTGTTCATGTAAAGATTACTTCCAGTTGCAATTGGTGGGTTTTTGCAACTTGATATACGACTTGCATTGACCGAGTTTAGTTCCTTCTTCAAGGCTTTGTGCGTACGGATGTTGACTTTGAAAGTATTGAAGCAACTACAAGCCGACATTGCAATCATCCTTTGCATGCTTGAAATGATTTTCCCACCTACATTCTTTGATATAATAGTACACCTCGCCAATCATTTACCTCGCGAGGCTTTTCTTGCTGGGCCAGTTCAGTATAGGTGGATGTATCCTATTGAACATTAGTTTGGAAAATTCAAGCGCTATGTCAGAAACAAGGCTTACCCGAAAGGCTCAATTGCTGAAGCTTATGTTCATATTGAATGATTGACCTTTTGTTCCTTGTATATCCATGATATTGAGACCATATATAATCGGGAGAAACGAAACAAGGATATAGATAAGGACACAGAATCTGGTCACTTCTCTTTTTTTTCACAAAAAATACGTCCGTGCGGCTCCCCTACCTCCATTCAATTGGAGTCGGGTCTACTTGCAAAGGCAAGGTGGTATGTACTAAATAATTGTATAGAGATCAGTCAGTACCTAGAGTAAATCTTTCGTTTTTTCCATTACATACAAATTGTAAATATTGTTGAACCTAAACATTTATTAACACTAGTTGACTTTTACTTTTTTATGGATTTCTGGTGAGTATTATGTAAAGATGAAAGAAATTTTCCTAGAAACAGCAGACCATAGCCATCAAAGGGAATTTCATTATTGGTTTCACACACGAGTAAGTTCCGTAGCGAAACCTCTGTGCACATGTAATTAGTTATAATAACTATGGTAACTATAGTAATTCTAAACTTTTCCATACACGTGTTGAAGAGATTCAAGAGTTGCATTCATCAAATCCTGATGGTGTCTCTGATGACATATATGCACTAGCTTGTGGGCCAAACCCATGTGTTGGGTCATTTTCTGCTTGCATCATGAATGGTACCAGATTTCACACAGTGTCTCGTGGTCAACATCGTCGCACCCAAAATAGTGGGGTAGTTGTTAAAGGGGAACACCAATCTAAGTCTGTCGATTTCTACGAAGTATTGATTGACATGTTGCAATTACTGGGTTGGCATTATGTATATTTGTTTAGATGTGACTGGTTTGATGTCAGTGATGCAAAGAGAGGAATACTTCTTAGGGACCACATAAATAGTGTCAACACTTGTCGAAAATGGTATAAGGATGAGCCATTTACCGTAGCCTATCAGGCAACCTAAATGTTTTACTTTCAAAACAATAGTAAACGTGGTAATTGGTCCGTCGTGCAAAGGGTGACCAGTAGAAACATGTACGATGTTCCAATTATACCAACGAAACATGATGATGAGGATGATTTGCAGAATCTAAATTTTGCTGCTTTTCAAGAGAACAAATCATCACATGTGGTTCTAGAACTTGAAAACGATGATAATGGCATTAGTTCTCCATTGCATAGGACTGATGTAGAACCAATCGATGTTGCTGCTGATACACCTTTCCAGGACGCGATATCCCTTCCCAATGATGAAGACTTCATTGATGACAAGTTAGATGAAAACGAAGATTATCAAAGTGGTAGTAGTGAAGATCTTATGACGGATAGTGGGACTTTGTCTGACGATGGTACACATTGATGGTACAAGTTTACCCACCATTTGTTTCTTATTTATTATATTCATTTAACATCCTACTTATGAGTTATATATGATGTAATTGAATTTCTTACTTAACCAAATTTTGACCTGCATATTCACAAGGGGATTGAGGCTACCTGTGGTGTTGGAATAGCTCAAACGTGCAAAAGTGGTATCTCTCATAGCATTGCCATTTCTACAAGTTTTATTCTTTTTTTTCAAACTGGTTATATTATTTATTTACCACATTATATAGTAGGGTGCATACATTCATTTTATCAAAACTTAACAGGCGTGTGTATGTCAGTTTAGTGACTTAATGAGGACTTACATAGACAGTTAAGTAAAGACATGAATTGTGCATTTCAGAATAAATTCCTTCGAATAAGTAGTTAGAACATCACCTACGGCTTCCCATGGCTGCTGTAAATTCAAATGCTGTAATATTAAGGGCCCTCTATGAAAGCAATAGGATTTGTCTCATTACCAAAACTAATTTCCTGTTTTATATTGCATTTGTTAATTGGTATTTAACATGGTCAGGCCATTCAATGTTTTAGTGAATGAGTTTTAACTAACTCGAATAGTAAACTTGATATCTTCTTGGCGTATGTGTTGCAGTGGAGATGATGGATATTTTTTTTAGCTAAGACCAAGATCCTTGAGCTCAAACATGCCTTGTAAATCAAAAGAAGCCTATGGATGAGCAGCATGATGTGGATGATGGTAGAAAGGACTAAAGAACTGATTTGTTTTTGGGTTTGGTATTGGTTTTGTAGAAAACACTATTAAAAGATCAGACTGGTAGTAGTTGGAAAGACATGATGTTTTAGAACTTGTTTTCAACCTAAAGACTTGAGTGGCTGAAGATGAGAAAATGTATTCTTTTTGAAGTTATTTCATTTTATTTGTAGCTTCTTAATTTGGGTTGAAGTATAAGTTAAGATTTTGAAGATGTGTATGATGATTTAGAAGTTTATATTGGCAGCTTTCATTTTATTTGTTATGGTTTAATGGGGTTGAAGTGCACGGCTTGAGAGGTTGAATATGAGATAATGTATTATGAATTGAAGTTATTCGCAGCTTTCATTTTATTTGGTAGCTTCTTAATTTGGATTGAAGTGTAAGTTAAGATATTGAAGATGAGATTATGTATGATGATGTTAAAGTTTATATTGGCAACTTTAATTTGATTTGTTGTGGTTTAATGGGATTTCATCACTTGCTTGAGATCAGGTTGAAGATGAGATATTGTATTACGAATTGAAGTTATTCGCAGCATCTGAATATTTGAAAGCTTCTTTATAAACAGACACTTGCTAGCTAGGTCCAATATATCTTGATATTATATATAATAATGTATATAATGAGCAGATGTGCCATGGGGTTATTTTTGGCTTTCCGATCCAGCTATATATATAGCATGTATATATATATATACATACATATATATATATATACATATATATATATATATACCTTGTAATCTCATGAGTTTAAAAGTTGTTTGTCTCTTTTTAGAGTGCTTTCTTAGCTGCAGATAATTACTTTAAGTTGTCTGTCTCTTCTGGCTTCTTTTAAGTTGTTGTTGTAAGGCCCAGTGGGTTGTGAAGCCGGTCCGTGCTTGAGGGCCTAGCCCTTTCATTTTTCGGTGGGCGAACGACGTCGTTTGGAGGGGTAAGCTTTTCTTTTTCCCTCCCCCGATTTATTTTCCTTCTCTTTCGGCATTGCAGTTACTCTGTTTAGTTCTTTCTTTTCTTTCTCCGCAACTCTCTCCATCCCACGTTTCTTTCCTTTTTCCTTTCAGTTTCAACTTCATTTCTTGTTGTTGGCATTAGTTTGAGTTTCCGAATCCCATGCCCTAGACCTCCTCACGTGGATTTCTGTTGCTGCGTTGCTACTGGTTTCCCGAGTGTTGCCGTCTGCTACACTCTGTTTTCCTTCCATTTTCGACTGGTAAGGGTTTCTTTCTCATCCAAGTTTCGGTTTCTCCTTCTGTAACCGTGCGATTTCTGCTTCTTAGTTTTGGGTTTGGTTTATCTTCATTTTGATGCAGTATCTGTTTTGGCTGTGAGATTGAGTAGCTTTTTATGAGTTTTTCTGGTTGTTGCGTGGTGAGTATTTCGGGTTGGTGTTTTGTCCTAGGTTTGGATTATTTGAAGTTTCATTGTAGTGGAATTGTTGGACTGGTGGTTGAGAAAATATTTGGAAGTATTAGTTTATACTTTATGTTATGGAGTTTGGAATGGAAAGAAGAGTGTTTTGTGTAGTGTAAACTGGTTATGTTGGCAAAATCTGCGTACTTCGCTCGAGCGGACTGTCGAGCGTGTTTCGAGCGAACAGCCAAATCAGCATTGGCTTGAGCGGACTGTCGAGCGAACCTCTCTGACTTGCATTAGCTCGAGCGGAGTGTCGAGCGAGACTCGAGCAAACCTCTCTGTCTTGCATTAGCTCGAGCGGAGTGTCGAGCGAGACTCGAGCGAACCTCTCTGACTTGCCTTCGCTCGAGCGGTCTGTCGAGCGAACTTGGCTCGAGCCAACTGTCAAGCCAACTTTCAGCAAACATTTTTTTTAGTTCCAAATCAGTCTCCACTTATAACCAACATACTGAGTTTAGTATAGAATATTTTGGGTCGAAGTGTGGGCTGTCCGGATTGTTATTTGGCTAGTTAAGTTTGATTAAACTCGTTGAATTATGGTCTAGAGTTTGAGTCTTGAGTTGTTTAAGACCAATGGTGTATTGTTGGACTTTAATATTTAGTTTATATTATCTTATGAATAGGTGGCGAGACGGATAGAGACCGTATTCAAGTCCTAGATAATACGCTGCAGGAGTCAGGTAAGTGGGGTTCCTATGCTAGGTTTTATACAAGTTAATAAGACTGAGGCTGATTTTATGAAAAACTTGCATATTTTGTGTTATGTTGGGAACTTGTGAAAATAAAGATCAATCTCGGTCACTCATCTGCATTATTCATGAAATCTGTGTGAAAAAGGAAAAAAATATGTTTTGGCATGCATTGTGTAGACATGAGCTAAATTCTGTCATGTGTTTTCTGAAATCTGGAAAAAGAGCGATATTGAGGATATGAAAAGTTGTGCATTTATTTAGAAAGATGTTCTGGCTTTTGTGTTCAGCGTGTATAACTGTCTGATTCTGTTTTGGTACTCTGTATTATTTTGTTATAACATCTGAAAACCTTTGGCATGGTGTACTGGTTTTTGTATCTGACTCTGTCTCTACTTTGCTCTGCTCTGCTCTGTTATGCTCTGCTCTGTTTGGGTTGGTACCAACTTCTCTGTCTCTGAGTGCACCCACTTTGGAAACAAAGTGGTTTTATTGTGGTCTTTCCTGTGTGCACACTCGGGACTCCGAGAAGAATAAAGGAAAGATTTCACCTCTGTCTCTGCCTGGTTTGGCCACCGGGGTTAGCACAACCCTACCACGGGGGTGAAACATGGTCTCTGCTCTGTTTGATGCTCTGTTTTGATTTGACGATGATACTCAGTTTATGTTATGCCAAAGTACCATGGGTTTTACTTGTTTTAAAACCATCGCTCTGTTATTTTGAAAATATGTTTTGTTCTGCATGATAACTCTGGAAAAATATTTTGTTCTGGATACTCTCCTTGATAAATGCTCATGTTTGCACGCTACCATATGATTTCTGCTTACTGAGTTGTTGATGACTCACCCCCTATCACTATAATATTTTTCAGATGATGTGGTGAGTCCAAATGAGGACCTGGATTAGAATGCTGTTTGTGTCTAAGCTGAGGAGATGTTGGTAGAAGAAGGACTTATGGTGTTCATAGTTTTAATATCTTTGGGTTTTATATATGTCTTGAGTTTAGTAAGATTTATGAAATATTTAATTGGATTGTTATGATTATCGGGAAGTTATGGACCCCTTTGATTTATCTTTATTGCATTAAAGATTGTGTGGAGTTTGTAATGAGATTATTGAGAAGATTTGAGATTGATTTCATTTATGAAGTTTTTGGAGTTTATTCTTTGGATGTATTGGGAGATATGTTTATGAGTGACAAGTAGAAATTCTCCAAGCCACCCGGGTTTGGGGTGTTACATTGGGTATCAGAGACAGGTTAGAATTCTGCATACTATAAACCTAGGAGGTTTAGATTTCTGTGGGTGCATAGGATTGAATATTGTTGAAGTGAGAAGTCTTAGAATTCGCAGGCTTTGCAAATAACTATGAAGTGTGGTATTTCATAGGTCTATGAACTACATTCATGTTGATTAAGGTTTAGTTTAGTGGCAGAGCCTTCTTAAATACTCAGATGGAGTAAGATGTTAAATTTTGGAGAGATTGACTATTACTACCGTTGTGCGTTCCTCTTTTGTCTCTGTTATAGATATTCTTATATTTTTGAATTCTAATATATATACGTTTTGTTTTTACAAATACCACTAATTTTCTATGTTCTTATAAATTCTATTTTAGAAGCGATTTTTAAAAATTCTAGTTATTTTGTCAGGATGCCACCTCGTCGAAGAGAACGAAGCATGTCGGATCTGAATGCGATCGAGAACGAAAGGGAAGCAAACCCGAGTGCTTCCGACGTATTACGAGCAGCTGCACATCAGTTAATTGATGACCTTGTGCAGAATCCCACGGGTCGCCAGCGTAATTTCAATGAAGGGGGTTGTACTGTTGAGCAATTCAATCGTATGCACCCTCCTTTATTTGATGGGAGGGGCGATCCAACTTTGGCGGAGGATTGGATTCAGGACATTGAGGAGATTTTGCGAGTCCTAACTTGTACTGAGGAGCAAAAAGTGGCGTACGCCACATTCAAGCTTACTGGGGAAGCGAAGAGGTGGTGGATCTCTGAAAGATCTATCAGGGAAGTAGAGGGGACAGAGATAGTCAGTTGGCTGCACTTCAAGCAGATCTTTCTTGAGCGCTTCTTCCCTAGCTCTTTCTGTGAGGACAAGGCTATGGAATTTGCCACCTTGGTTCAGGGAACAATGACGGTACATCAGTATGCTGCTAGGTTTACTGAGTTATCCCGTTTTGCTACTTATTTGATTCCCGATGAGGAAAAGAAGGCACGCAAATTTGAGCAAGGACTGAATGAGAAACTGTATGTGCGTGTGGTGGGTTTCCAGATTCGGAACTTCTCAGAATTGGTGGATAAAGCAACAGTTTTTGAAAGAACCCTTCAAAGAAGCGCTGCAATGCATGAACAGAGGAAAAGGACTACTCCTACTGGGTACCAGTCTGGCATGGATCAGGGACCATGGAAAAAGAGGAATGAAGGTAGTAGTTCGGGAAAAAGGCTGGTTCAGAGTAATCAACAGCCCTACCAGTGTAGGACATGCAATCAAGTGCACTCCGGAGAGTGCAGAAAAGGGGCGGGATTGTGTTTTCGTTGTGGCAAAACAGGACACTACATCAGGGATTGCCCAATGCAAAATAGGAGCAACTAGACATTCATACCGCCACCTCAGAGGAATGAAGTATCGGCCCGGGGCAGCAATCAACGTCCTACTGCACCTGCTCGAGTCTTTGCACTAACACCTGGAGAAGTTGAGGGTAGGAATGATGTGATCACTGGTATGACTCTTTGGTTTTACTTTAAGGATTTATAGTTTCTACTATTTTCTTTTCTTTGATTGATTCTGGTTAAGACTTTGAATATTCTTGGTTCATGGATGAGTTTGAATGTGATCACAGGTACTCTTTCTCTGTTTTCTAATAATGCTTTTGTGTTATTTGACTCGGGAGCAACACATTCTTTTGTTTCCACGGCGTACTCTAGATTTTGCACTTTGGATACTGAAAGGTTGAGGAACAAGTTAGTGGTTGCGACCCCAACAGGAAATTCTGTAGTCTGTAGTGAGATTTTACCTGGATGCCCTCTTTCTATAGAGGGAAGACAGATCCCAGCAGATTTAATAGTTTTCCACATGGTTGGGTTTGATGTAATTTTGGGTATGGATTGGCTGGCTTTCTATCACGCCAGTATTGATTGTGCTAAAAATGAAGTGGTATTCAGACCCCCTAATGAAGGTGAATTTCAGTTCACAGGGTCAAAAGTGAGGTTGACTCCACCCATCATTTCTGCCATTCAGGTTGGAAAACTGTTGCATGATGGTTGTCAGGGATTCCTAGCCTGTGTGGTAAAAGCGCCAAAGGGGGAAGTGATGTTGGAACAGATACCTGTTGTGAGAGATTATCCAGAGGTCTTCCCTGAAGATTTATCAAGACTTCTACCCGAGCGGGAGGTAGAGTTTGCTGTTGAGTTAGTTCCAGGCACGGCACCCCTCTCGAAAGCACCTTATCGCATGGCGCCATCTGAATTAGCGGAACTCAAAGAGCAGTTGCATGATTTGTTAGATAAGGGTTTCATCAGGCCCAGTGTTTCACCTTAGGGAGCTCCAATTCTTTTTGTGAAGAAGAAGGATGGATCGATGAGAATGTGTATCGATTATAGGGAACTTAATCGGGTGACCATAAAGAATAAGTACCCACTACCCGTATAGAGGATTTGTTTGATCAGCTTCAGGGTGCTCAAGTATTTTTGAAGATTGATCTTCCATCAAGTTACCACCAGTTGAAGATCAGAGCTGAAGACGTGGCTAAGACGGCGTTCAGAACCCGTTATGGCCATTATGAGTTTTTGGTCATGCCTTTTGGCCTGACTAACGCCCCAGCCGTATTTATGGACTTGATGAACAGGGTGTTCCATGAGTTTTTGGATAAGTTTGTGGTTGTCTTTATTGATGATATACTGATATACTCCAAAAGCGAGACCGAGCATGAAGAACATTTGAAGTTGGTACTTGGGACACTCAGAGACAAACAGCTGTTTGCTAAGTTGAAGAAGTGTGAATTTTGGCTTGATTCAATCACGTTTCTGGGGCATGTAGTTTCGAAGGATGGTATTTCAGTGGACCCAGGAAAAGTGGACGCCGTGGTTAATTGATCGGCACCGAGGAATGTTCATGAGGTTAGAAGCTTTTTGGGATTGGCGGGGTATTACCGTCGATTCATTGATGGGTTTTCCAAGATAGCAGTTCCTCTCATTGCACTCACTAGGAAAAATAATACGTTTGAATGGACAGCAAAGTGTGAAGAAAGCTTCCAAGAGTTGAAACAGAGATTAGTGTCAGCCCCGGGGTTAACAGTTCCCACAGCTAGAGGCGGATTTGTTGTCTATAGCTATGCTTCTAGGCTTGGTTTGGGGTGTGTACTGATGCAACATGGGAAGGTTATAGCTTATGCCTCACGCCAACTGAAAGTGTATGAGCAGAATTATCCCACTCATGATCTGGAACTCGCGGCAGTCATTTTTGCACTTAAGCTTTGGAGACATTACTTGTATGGAGAAAAGTGCGAAATTTATACGGATCACAAGAGCTTGAAGTATTTATTTACCCAAAAAGAATTAAACATGAGACAAAGGAGGTGGCTTGAGTTGATCAAGGATTATGATTGCACCATTAATTATCACCCAGGCAAAGCTAATGTTGTAGCCGACGCTCTAAGTAGGAAGTCAGTGGGACCGACAATTGCAGCTATTACTACTCAGCATAGGTTGTTGATGGATTTAGAAAGAGCCGGTATTGAAGTCTTTTCTAGTGATACAAGTGCTGTCATGGCCAGTTTACTGGTTCAACCTGCTTTGATAGATAGAATCAAAGATGCTCAGAAAGTGGACTCAGAGTTGGTGAAGCTAAGGGAAGAGATCGGAAGCGGGGACAAACCTGATTTTGTATTTCCAAGGATGGAGTTTTGAGGTTTAGGAGTAGAGTATGCATACCTGCTGAGGATGAACTAAAAAGGTTGATTCTTGAAGAGGCACACCGTTCTTTGTACACTGTTCACCCAGGGAGTACCAAGATGTATCGGGATTTGAGAGAGTCCTTTTGGTGGAATGGCATGAAAAGGGAAATTGCTAAATTCGTAGAACAATGCCTGACTTGCCAACAAGTGAAGGTGGAACATCAGAGACCTACAGGATTATTACAGCCACTTCAGATTCCAGAGTGGAAATGGGAACATATCTCCATGGATTTTGTGACAGGTCTACCAAAGACCGTAAGCGGGCAAGATGCTATATGGGTGATCGTGGACGCTTATCGAAGACCGCCCGTTTTGTGCCCATTAAAGTTTCTGATAAACTAGAGAAACTAGTTGAACTGTATGTGCGAGAGATAGTGAGGTTGCATGGAGTACCGGTATCCATTGTGTCGGGTAGAGATCCTCGTTTTACCTCGAAGTTCTGGCGAAGCTTACAAGAGGCAATGGGTACTCAGCTAAGTTTCAGTACTGCTTTTCATCCTCAGACAGATGGACAGTCAGAAAGAACTATTCAGATTTTAGAAGACATGTTGAGGGCATGCTTGATGGATTTCAAGGGATCTTGGATGCAACATTTACCATTGGTTGAGTTTGCATATAATAATAGCTTCCAGGCTAGCATTGGGATGGCACCTTACGAGGTTTTGTATGGCAGGAGATGTAGGTCTCCATTGTATTGGGATGAAGTAGGTGAAAGGAAACTTCTAGGGCCAGAAATTATTCAGCAGACCACCGAAAAGATAGATATCATTCGGGCTAGAATGAAAGCAGCTCAAAGCCGACAGAAGAGCTATGCAGATAAACGCCGCCGTCAGTTAGAGTTTGCGATGGAAGATAAGGTATTCTTGAGAATTTCACCAATGAAAGGAGTTATGAGATTCGGAAAGAAAGGTAAGTTGAGTCCTAGATACATTGGGCCGTTTGAGATTCTTGATCGGTTTGGACCGGTGGCGTACAGGGTGGCTCTACCACCGGCGTTCTCGGGAGTGCATAATGTGTTCCACGTGTCCATGTTGAGAAAGTATATCCATGACCCCACTCACATCATAGATCATGAACCCTTGCAGATTCAAGAGGACATAACCTACACCGAGGAACCATTTCGGATTCTGGACAGGAAAGAGCAAGTGTTGCGGAATCGAACTATTTCTTTGGTTAAAGTATTGTGGAATAATCATGCTAACAATGAAGCATCTTGGGAATTCGAGGAAGAGATGCGAGTAAAGTACCCTCATTTGTTCGAAGGAAATTATTATAGCTTATAGCAAATTTCGAGGACGGAATTTTTGTAAGGGAGGGTGGATGTAAGGCCCAGTGGGTTGTGAAGCCGGTCTGTGCTTGAGGGCCTAGCCCTTACATTTTCGGTGGGCGAACGACGTTGTTTGGAGGGGTAAGCTTTTCTTTTTCCCTCCCCCGATTTCTTTTCCTTCTCTTTCGGCATTGCAGTTACTCTGTTTAGTTCTTTCTTTTCTTTCTCCGTAACTCTCTCCGTCCCACGTTTCTTTCCTTTTTCCTTTCAGTTTCAACTTCATTTCTTGTTGTTGGCATTAGTTTGAGTTTCCGAATCCCATGCCCTAGACCTCCTCACGTGGATTTCTGTTGCTGCGTTGCTACTGGTTTCCCGAGTGTTGCCGTCTGCTACACTCTGTTTTCCCTCCATTTTCGACTGGTAAGGGTTTCTTTCTCATCCAAGTTTCGGTTTCTCCTTCTGTAGCCGTGCGATTTCTGCTTCTTAGTTTTGGGTTTGGTTTATCTTCATTTTGATGCAGTATCTGTTTTGGCTGTGAGATTGAGTAGCTTTTTGTGAGTTTTTCTGGTTGTTGCGTGGTGAGTATTTCGGGTTGGTGTTTTTTCCTAGGTTTGGATTATTTGAAGTTTCATTGTAGTGGAATTGTTGGACTGGTGGTTGAGAAAATATTTGGAAGTATTAGTTTATACTTTATGTTATGGAGTTTGGAATGGAAAGAAGAGTGCTTTGTGTAGTGTAAACTGGTTATGTTGGCAAAATCTGCGTACTTCGCTCGAGGGGACTGTCGAGCGCTTTTCAAGCGAACAGCCAAATGAGCATTGGCTTGAGCGGACTGTCGAGCGAACCTCTCTGACTTGCATTCGCTCTAGCGGAGTGTCGAGCGAGAGTCGAGCGAACCTCTCTGACTTGCCTTCGCTCGAGCGGTCTGTCGAGCGAACTTGGCTCGAGCCAACTGTCAAGCCAACTTTCAGCAAACATTTCTTTTAGTTCCAAATCAGTCTCCACTTATAACCAACATACTGAGTTTAGTATAGAATATTTTGGGTCGAAGTGTGGGCTGTCCGGATTGTTATTTGGCTAGTTAAGTTTGATTAAACTCGTTGAATTATGGTCTAGAGTTTGAGTCTTGAGTTGTTTAAGACCAATGGTGTATTGTTGGACTTTAATATTTAGTTTATATTATCTTATGAATAGGTGGCGAGACGGATAGAGACCGTATTCAAGTCGTAGATAATACGCTGCAGGAGTCAGGTAAGTGAGGTTCCTATGCTAGGTTTTATACAAGTTAATAAGACTGAGGCTGATTTTATGAACAACTTGCATATTTAGTGTTATGTTGGGAACTTGTGAAAATAAAGATCAACCTCGGTCACTCATCTGCATTATTCATGAAATCTGTGTGAAAAAGGAAAAAAATATGTTTTGGCATGCATTGTGTAGACATGAGCTAAATTCTGTCATGTGTTTTCTGAAATCTGGAAAAATAGCGATATTGAGGATATGAAAAGTTGTGCATTTATTTAGAAAGATGTTTTTGGCTTTTGTGTTCAGCGTGTATAACTGTCTGATTCTGTTTTGGTACTCTGTATTATTTTGTTATAACATCTGAAAACCTTTGGCATGGTGTACTGGTTTTCGTATCTGACTCTGTCTCTGCTTTGCTCTGCTCTGCTCTGTTATGCTCTGCTCTGTTTGGGTTGGTACCAACTTCTCTGTCTCTGAGTGCACCCACTTTGGAAACAAAGTGGTTTTATTGTGGTCTTTCCTGTGTGCACACTCGGGGCTCCGAGAAGAATAAAGGAAAGATTTCACCTCTGTCTCTGCCTGGTTTGGCCACCGGGGTTAGGACAACCCTACCACGGGGGTGAAACATGGTCTCTGCTCTGTTTTGATTTGACGATGATACTCAGTTTATGTTATGCCAAAGTACCATGGGTTTTACTTGTTTTAAAACCATCGCTCTGTTATTTTGAAAATATGTTCTATTCTGCATGATAACTCTGGAAAAATATTTTGTTCTGCATACTCTCCTTGATTAATGCTCATGTTTGCACGCTAGCATTTGATTTCTGCTTACTGAGTTGTTGATGACTCACCCCTTATCACTATAATATTTTTCAGATGATGTGGTGAGTCCAAATGAGGACCTGGATTAGAATGTTGTTTGTGTCTAAGCTGAGGAGATGTTGGTAGAAGAAGGACTTCTGGTGTTCTTAGTTTTAATATCTTTGGGTTTTATTTATGTCTTGAGTTTAGTAAGATTTATGAAATATTTAATTGGATTGTTATGATTATCGGGAAGTTATGGACCCCTTTGATTTATCTTTATTGCATTAAAGATTGTGTGGAGTTTGTAATGAGATTATTGAGAAGATTTGAGATTGATTTCATTTATGAAGTTTTTGGAGTTTATTCTTTGGATGTATTGGGAGATATGTTTATGAGTGACAAGTAGAAATTATCCAAGCCACCCGGGTTTGGGGTGTTATAGTTGTGTCTTTATTTTTTGCCTTTTTTCTTATGATGAAACCCATAATTATAAGTTGCAACTTCTTTCCAATTTCCAGTACCATTAATTTTGCTTGACTGCTTCACACACACACACACACACACATATATATATATATATATATATATAAACTTAATTACTGGAACCTCCAAAGTATCTGCAATAAATTGATTTTCTAGCCTACCAGTATCCAGATTAGATGTTTGCACAAATTCAGCCCAGCCTGTGTTTTTTACTTGCACATTATCTGCATAGTAAAGGCATGCATTTAGGAGGAGTATGTATATTCGACCAACCTGAATTTCATGATATTAACTTGAGTTATTTCTCATTTTTCTTACCTATTTTGTCTCAATATTCTAAATGATTACTGAGGAATTTTGAATTCAAATACAATACAATTGAATTTAATAATCAAGCAATTACATAAGCTTTTATTTAGATATCAGGAGAACTACAGTAGTAAACAGGAGTTCCTTTACTGTATGTCATTTAATATGATTATACAACCTTTGTTTGATGAGTATGTTAATTTAATACATGAATATGCATGCTACACGTGTTTTTTATAAAAAAAGTCCATACAAAGCACCTTTGACAAATGATACACGGTACTAGTAATAACATCCACCTGTCATTCACATTTATATATATATATATAGAATCTATATATCATTAAAATGGTGAATGTGCCTACATATCTTACAAAAGTTAGCTAATTGTTAGGTCCACTACAAAAAGGCATGCATACACGTGTATTCCCCAGCAATGCCAAGTGTTCTGCAACAAGGCTTTAACAAGGACTTTCTAGACTTGTTACACCAATTAGTACAAATGCCCATGCTACTGTCAAGTATTGGAGTCAGTATAGTCACATAAGATCCCAGAGTAACGTACATCACGACCATGCTTTCCTAGATAGAACCAGCTGCACCTGCGTTGGAGGAGGTTCAAGCTAGGTGGGAATTTCATTGTAATTGATGCAATGAAAGTCATAGGAGAAAGAGGTCCTCTTATTTGTAATGCTGAATATTTCTGTTGTACACCTCTTGTTGAACCAGTTTATGACTGCTGAATATTTCTGTTGCACACCTCTTGCTGAACCAGTTGACTGCTGAATAATATTTCTGCTTCACACCTCTTGCTCCTTCATCAGAAATCAACTCTAAGGGTGTATATTCTCAAGGTTAACCATTTTGTCAACAACATCAACTTAGTAGGGCTTTTTTTGGTTGAATGGTTTTCCACAACTTCATATAGTACATTTCCAGCAATGTTTATACTAGTAGGATGTTGTTAAAGTATTATTTTTGTTAAACTATGTATACTGCTATTCAACCTCACAACTTCAGTATTAAGAGTTTATATGAGCTTATTGGAGGAACCAAATTATGTACATGCAGTTATAATGATTCAATCAAAGACAGGGAGAGAGCGAGGAATAGCTACTAGACCAAGGAGACAGGTTTTGCCTCCAACAAGACGACACCCACAGCTTGAATCAGCAGCCTGGACTTTGAGGGATGAAGCTGCCGTGGACTCTGATGACTCCACTCTCCAGATGAAGTACCTTCATCTTTTCCACCTAGTACTCCTGCAGAGGTGAATACAACAGTTGAGGGTAAGTTTCCTTCTTTTCCACATCCAATTTCCTATTCATGATAAACACCTTAGGATAAGATTTATACATAGTGGTCTTACTGTTTGTGTTTCTGGGTTAGTACAAAACACTAGTACATGTGGTAGAGGTGTAGCGAAGGGGACAGAGTTTGAGAGGATTAGAAAGTAAGGGAAGATACCACTTGAGATAAAAGATGGCAAGATAGGCCCATCATGCAACAACAGAACAGTCTACACAACAAGAGTGACATGGATCGTGAATCACAATGCTGAAATGAGGCATGTTAGCTGGAGTGTCGTGGATGAAAAAGAGAAAGAGGAACTTGTTGAACATGTTCGAGTATGGCTTTCCATCTTGAATTATTGATATACATTTTTCAGTACTAGTTGAATAAGTAGTTAAAAAGCTAAATATATATTAGCTAGTCAAACACAATATGCAGTTTTCATGTGTGAAAAATTTCATAGGGATTGAAGTATAAATAGTGCACTAAATTTTAAAACACAAACTATGAATGTTACAAGCTAATCTAAATATATATTAGCTTGTAGAACACAATTTGCCTATGTTGTTAGTACTCTGTGTACAATGTTAACTTGTTGATGATTCTTGCAGCTTGCATGAGTAAATTCACATAATCTTAGAAAGACAGTAAATCCAAAATTCATGGGGATTGAAATATAAACAGTACACTGAATTTTAAAATACAAACTATGAATGTTACAAGCTAATCTAAATATATAATAATTTGTAAAACACAACCTGCCTATGTTGTTAGTACTCTGTGTACAATGTTAGCTTGATGATTCTTGCAACTTGCATGAGTAAATTCACATAATCTTAGAAAGAAAGTAAATCCAAAATTCATGAGGACTGAATTAATGCACTAAATTTTAAAACACAAACTATGAATGTTACAAGCTAATATATATTAGCTTGTAAAATACAATCTGCCTATGTTGTTAGTACTCTGTGTACAATGCTAACTTGTTCATGATTCTTGTAGCTTGCATGACTAAATTCACATAATCTTAGAAATACAGTAAATCCAAAATTCATGGGGATTGAAATATAAACAGTGCACTGAATTTTAAAATACAAACTATGAATATTACAAGCTAATCTAAATATATAATAGTTTGTAAAACACAACCTGCCTATGTTGTTAGTACTCTGTGTACAATGTTAGCTTGTTGATGATTCTTGCAGCTTGCATGAGTAAATTCACATAATCTTAGAAAGAAAGTAAATCCAAAATTCATGGCGACAGAATTAATGCACTGAATTTTAAAACACAAACTATGAATGTTACAAGCTAATCTAAATATATATTAGCTTGTAAAATACAATCTGCCTATATTGTTAGTACTTTGTGTACAATGTTAGCTTGTTGATGATTCTTGCTGCTTGCATGAGTAAATTCACATAATCTTATAAAGACAGTAAATCCAAAATTCATGAGGACTAAATTTTTAAGAATGCACTAAATTTTAAAACACACACTATGAATGTTGCAAACTAATATAAATATATATTAACTTGTAAAACACAATCTGCCTATGTTGTTAGTACTCTGTGTACAATGTTAGCTTGTTGATGATTTTTGCAACTTGTATGAGTAAATTCACATAATCTTTGAAAGACAGTAAATCCAAAATTCATGGGGACTGAATTTTTAACAATGCACTAAATTTTAAAACACAAACTATGAATGTTACAAGCTAATCTAAATATATATTAGCTTGTAAAACGCAATCTGCTTATGTTGTTATTACTATGTGTACAATGTTAGCTTGTTGATGATTCTTGCAGCTTGCAGGAGTAAATTCACATAATCTTAGAAAGACAGTAAATCCAAAATTCATGGGGACTGAATTTTTAACAATGCACTGAATTTTAAAACACAAACTATGAATATTACAAGCTAATCTAAATATATATTAGCTTGTAAAATACAATCTGGCTATGTTGTTAGTACTCTGTGTACAATTTTAGCTTCTTGATGATTCTTGCAGCTTGCATGTGTAAATTCACATAATCTTAGAAAGACAGTAAATCCAAAATTCATGGGGACTAAATTTTTAACAATGCACTGAATTTTAAAACACAATTTGAATGTCACAAGCTAATTTAAATATATTTTTGCCTCTAAAACACATTGTGTCAGATTGTTAGATCATGTGACACAATGTAAGCTTGTTGATGATTTTTTCTTGCATGAGTTATTTCACATAATCTTAGCAAGATCAGTAAATCCAATATTCACGGCTGAGATAAATAATTCAATGTGTTTCATCATCAGTTTTAGTACATGTATTGAGTTTCTAACACAACCAGTATTGAATTAGTTTTCTTTATATATATAATGGTCCATGGGTTTGTTAACACTATGGCATTGATCATAGGCTAACTTTGTCTTAGATTGGACTAAGAAAAATCATCGTCGGACAATCACAAGTCAACTATCTAGTGCAAATGACGCACTTCATTATAAGCTACACAAAAAATACTTAAGTTATGCATCACATGAGGAGGCAGTAGCTAATGGAGGTGCGTTGATAGAGAAGCCATTATGGGAGTGATTATGCAATCAGTGGGCGAGTGATGATTTCAAGGTAAGCATGTGTGGCTGTTTTTCTTGTAGAATTCATATGTCAAAAGGTAATATCAGTGGCTACTTAAATAAGAAAAGGAAATTGTTTATCTATAATATTCCCCACATCCTTAGTAATAATGAAAGTTCCATTAATTGTTGTTGATGGCAATCGACGTATGGTTGAAAAAAGCTGTTAAATTTTCTATTTTATTGTAGAAAATGTCCAGCCAAAACAAAGAAAATAGGCGTAAGCAAAGGGTCAACCACACAAGTGGAAGGACTTCGTTTATTGTACTAATGGAAAGAAAGATATTGAGATTATATAATGTCCAGGTTGTTACTTTTTATGGAAATTAAATTTTATTTGCCAAACTATGCTAATGTGGTTGGTATGCCTATATGTTCATGTTGAAGGACAAGAATCTAATTGATTTCTACAAAGATGTGCATTGGTCGAATAAAAATGGGAGATTTATCACACCAACTATGGAAGACAATTATGTGAGTAGATCCTTGTTTGTTCATAAGTAGCTGGTTGATTCATTATATTCTTAACTGTTTAGTGTATGAAAAGTTCACTATCTAGTGTTAGCACATAAGTATGGAACTTAGTGGACAAGTTTTATGGTTATATTATGTTCATGGTTTAAGTTGTTTTGGCCACAGAATCAGATGGTTCAATTGATGAATGCCAAAGACCTAGATGTTCACACAGATGAAGCAGTAGCAACCATATTCAGGGAGGTACTGGGACATAGGTTAAGGTATAACAGGGGACTTGGCCACTCTGTTATGCCCGAATCTACTAAAGTGGCTGGAGTGTCAAATGAGAAGTATGAACGACTTGCTGAGGAGAACGAAGCAAATAGGACAAATGCAGAATATTACAAAATCGGGTTGAAGAGATTGAATGTGGTTTCAGGATGATGAGAGAGCATATGCGGGATTATGAGCAATGTGTAAACATGAGAATGTCAGAAGTGGAGATGGAATTAGAGTCTCAGAGAGAGACTCAAACTGCAATTCCTTAGCCAACATTTCTGCATGCCAGCAGTTACTAATTTTGTATTTTGACCTACACTTTTGTTGCAGTTTTGATGAAGGGATATTGGGGATGTTGATAATATAGTAATACTTTTGAAAATGGATTAATTATATTCTGATCTTGGTTCAGAGGGTCAAGGATGGGAGGTAAATTGGTTTCTTGCTCTATATTGACTGCATGCTACTAAATTATTTGATGATGTTTGGAGAGGTCATCTATGACAGATTTAGTGACCTTTCTAGATGATTACCATGTAAAGTGACAACTGTTACATGAGCGTGTTGTCATGTTGATAGAATGCTAAAATGGTACTATGTAAATCTGTTTGCATTGTTAAAACTGACATAGATTACTCTATGCCATAGATTACTCTATGGCAGTTTTAACAATGCAAACAGATTTAACTAATTTTCATGAATCAAAGGGACATTGTTGGATATTGATAGATTTAAAACATTTTGTTGAAAATCTGTTTGCAATGTTATCCAATTTAATCATTACTTGGGGTGGTTTTTGGGAGGTTTAACTAGAACAAACTGTGATTTACCTACTACATGCTAAAAGCAATGACTCATATATTGACAGTAAATGGTACTTAATCCTATGGGTGGTCGCTAAATTGGGTAGCAAATAAATTTCAGTTATACCCTACTGACTTGTGAAGAGGTTTTTAGGCATACGCAAAATGCTTTCATTTGAGGAATTGTGTTATTGCAAAGCACAAATATTGTTCTAGTGCAATAGCAGGATATGGTGAAATATAGATAGGAATAATTATGTATGAAAGGCATATATATATATATATATATGAACTTACTGTTGTTATATATACATGACAGGGTTCTTATAAAGGCAAGGCATAAATTTCAAATTCATTTCTGCATGACAAGATGGTATTGCTTAAAAGAAGTACATGGCCCTGTGAAGAGTAAGGTAAACAAAATAAATATCCATCAAAAAAGGCTTATGGAAAACGACATTCAATCATTGGGAGTATATTGACATGCATGCATTATATGAATTGCTTATTAAAACAATTGAATTTGAACCACACTCATCTCCACAAGGCAATGAAGGAAAAATGAGACACTATTCCTGGTGATGGAGCAATCATTTTGTAGAGTGTTTTAGGCTGCCCAACACACAACAAACAACAAAATTTGTTTATGTTTGGCAATTGAAAGTACATGGAATGAAGATGTGATTTTAATAACTTAAAAGCTTAACCATGGCTGCATTTTCTGAAATGATTTTTATGCCATTGTTGTTGTATTGGAACAGGTGATCAATATTTTACCATCCAAGGGCAGTGGTGTTTTGGATTTGCATCCCAAGACCCCAAAGAACTTTTAAGTTTAAATTTTCCTCTGTAAGTAGGGTATGTACATGTAGAGATATATAGTAGGACTGCTGGCATGTTGAAATAGCAAGTATGGATCAGAATTTTGAGATCACTGCTAAACTATGTTATGGACAAAGTTGAATGAAAGAGTAATCTCTAGCTGAGATATTTCACATACTGCTTTCAGCAAGAATGTAAACGATTAAAGTCTTCAATTGTAAGCATGTGGTAGAACCTATAATTGCATGGTTGATTAATTTAGGCCTATATATATATATATATATATATGCAATCTCCTCTCTGTGTCTGATATACACACACTGAAATATATATATATATAGGCCTACATGTTGGGATATATATCATGTTCAAAACCAGATTCAAGCCTATATGTGTGTGTGTGTGTGTGTGTGTGTGTGTGTGTGTGTGTGGTTGCAAAACTAGATGATACACCATTTTTGAAGTGGATTATATACATGTGCTTGTGTGTGAAAATTAACCCTATATATATTGTGCAAACCCAATGTGAGAAAACAGACATGATTAGTTACCTAGTGTCAAACCAACGTGAATGTACATGCATGTAAGTTCACGCTGGTTTGACATGTTTCCACAGATTAGCCATAGCCCTAGCTCTGCTTATGATCAATCACGAGGCATGACTACATTACCATTTCCACAGATTAGCAGAAAATTAATTAAAATTAAATTAGGTCCATTTGCCCTTGAGAGTTCAATAATAATATATGATTGCTTTGCCTAAAGAATTGTAAAAATGTAGAACCAAATTTGCTAAGAATATGCGAGAAAATATACTTCTGGGGAAAAAAATTCTTACCAAGCGCCGAATAACCTGGGTTGCAAATCGATCTTCCAATTCTGCTGCGGCAACATGGGTGGATGCCGTAAATTGGCTTCTTTGGTGTCGATTCGTTAGTAATCCCCGGCGAGCATTCAGCTGCAGGTAAGTGTGTTGGGCGAATTTGAAACTACGGCGGTTTGGGAGAACGCCATAAAAAAACTCGTCAGTCTCTCCAAAATCATGTAAGTGCGACGATAATATTATTGCCGCTAGTTTCTTTGGCGCATCTGAAATCGTCGAACGTCAAAACCTCTTCTCGACAACTAGAACGCTCGCAGGAAGAAAGTCGATTTATCGGCGATTCCATCGACTTAGGATGTTTACTTTTGCGGAAGTTATCGATATTGCCTTTCTATGCAGGAAGATCGACGGGAAGATGCAAATTTTTCGGCGGCTTCGTTGCGGCGAAAAACAGAGCAAATGTCACGCTTTCTTACTAGCATTTGGCTTGCGATGTAAAAACCGTGGCTTAATGATTTTTGCCACTGTTTTACCTTTTTTCGGGGCGAATATTGGTCGCTACAAAAACTGGTAAGTGTTGTAGTTATAATCTTCACAAAAATTATTTCACGGTTCACAAAAATATTGAAATTTTACAAAATTTTAGAAAGCATATGGGAATAAATAAATTATAATTTTTTTTTTGGAGGGGGGGGAATTTCTATATACATGGAATTATGAATAAAATTTAGGAGCTATTTTGAATTTTGAAAAACTTTTGTGGGGCCACTGCCATTAATTAAATAATGAACTCGTTAATAATAAAACTTGGAGAAAGTATATATAATCTCAATAATGAAATGTATTTCTTCCAAAAATGAATTAATCAACTAAACAATTCATGAACAATAAATTCAAATTCGTTTTAAAAAAATAATTTATGAATATATGAAATAAAACCCAATAATAAGCCAACTCAAGTTAACTTGAATACAGCTACTAAAGCTGTCTTTCTAAGCATTTGGATTATTTAGAAAGTCTCTCATCTCATCATTATATTTTTTTCAAATTTTTATATAAAATACAATAAATAATTTAACTTTTTCAGATCTTAATTTAATTTTTTCAAATCTCAATAATAATGATAATATTAAAAAAATATTTTTATCTTTTATTTAAAATCATCTCATCTTATCTCATCTTTCAATTCAAACGACTCTTAAAAGCACTTTCAGCAAAGCTACATGCACCACTATCAAATTCTCATCGTTAAATGAAGAATCCAAAATGGTCGAGGGCTTTCGAATTTTCCCATAAAGATCAGTAATTTGTGAGATGATGTTTGGAATAAGGCCAGCCTTGAGCCTTGCATGGAAGCTGTCACCAGTGATAATGGCAGAAAATCCGATTCTTTAAGAATCCCTCCATCATACGAAATGTCATAATTTTGAAGTTGAAAAGTCTACTATTAAATTATAAGAAATACTTTAGATATAAATAAATTATATAAAATAATTTTTTAAATTAAAATAATTTTATATGATTCATTAAATTATAAAATTATTTTTATTATAAAATAAATCTAACAGATTAAATAAAATTATATTAATTAATTGATTATTTTTATATAACTGCTTTATGATTATAACAGTCATCTTAAATTATAGACTTTTTTGATTGCGTATGCTACACGGAGTGGATAAACTCAAGCCAACGGCCAATTGGTTCTTTGCCCAATAGCAGGGTCACCATCGTAGATGTGGAAACATGTCGTTTTCAACGTCTAACAAGACCGAGTTAACTCGACTTTAAGGTTGCCGTGCACCATTTAAGGGGTTAGAAAATGTAGATATTCCACTCAAAATCAACCACAACTTTTAATTAATGGGCATGTCTTTTGCATTGACCAGAGGTCTAAAAATCAAGGATATTGGAGTAAGTAGTCCCCATGAATTTGACAACCTCCTTTGGCTGTATATTATTCCTGCAGGCTGTCACACAACCTCCATTGGCATATGATGAATAACCCTATCATTATCTAATTAAGGGGCTAGAAAATGTAGATATTTCAATAATAAATCAACCACAACTTTTAGTCTCGACTTGAATATAAGATTTGATGGGATAGTTTTAGATTAAAATTAAAAGTTGAATAAAATATTATTATAATATCATTAATATTATTTTTTAATAATATTATTTTTATTATTTTAAAATTTAAAAAAGTTAAATTTTGATCATTTGAAAAATTTGAATTGTTTATTGTATTTTATATGAGTATTTAAAAAAATTATAATAATGATGAGATAAGATCAGATATATAAGTTGAGATAGTTTTTCAATCCAAACGGGGCTTAATTAATGGACATATCCTCATATATCCTCATATATGCCCATTAATAAATCAACCACAACTTTTAGTCTCGCTTTGAATAGTGAGATGAGATAAAATGATTTTAGATTAAAATTAAAAGTTGAGTAAAATATTGTTATTATTATTATTATTATTATTATTTTGAAATTTAAAAAAGTTGAATTGTGATCATTTGAAAAACTTAAATTGTTTATTATATTTTATATAAAAATTTGAAAAAATTGTAATGATGTGATGAGATATGTTGAGATGGTGTTTCAACCCAAACGGGGCCTTAATTATTGGGCATATCTTTTGCATTGACCATATGTCGAAAAATCAAGGAGAGTAAGTAGTCCTCATGAATTTGACAAAATGGGCATGACAAAGGTAATGCCTTGTATATTAGTCCCACAACCTCCATTGACATGTGATCACAACCTTATCATCATCTAATTAAGGATTAGACACAATCCGTCGTGATCAGAGCAAGATATTTTTTATAATTTTATGACATGTTTTAAAAGATTCAGCTATTTTTTAAACATCTTTAAATATTTTTAAAAATAAAAAAAATCATAAAATCTTTAAAAAATACTTCATTAGCCATTAAGTAAAAAAAATGTAAAAAATTAAGGTCATATTTGGACATAACTAGAATTCTTAAAAATTCTCAAAGTTTTTCATAATATCATTATTTCTGAAATATCTTCAAATACAAAATATTTTTTCTTTTTAAATTTTTAACTTTTTCGTCTAATTAATTACCTAATCATTATTCAAATAAAAACTCAGTACAACTTTTACAAACTTAAAAATAAAACACAAAAAACAATACAACTTTTCAAATTTTAAAATAAAACTAATATTAAAAAACTTATTTTCAAATAATTTTTTAACTATATAATTTTTTTATTCAATATTTTTCTAGATTATAATAAAAAATATTTTATTTGTGCAAGACTTAACATACAAAATATTTCTCTTATTTTACAATATTTGCAATATTTTTCTTATTTTCATAATTTAAAAATAAGAGAAATATTACCATAATTTAACAAGAGAGATTTTAAAGAAATATTGAAATATTTTGAGAAATATTTTATTTTCCATTTAAATTATGGTAAAACATTTTGTATTTAAATGATGTTTCAGAATTACTAAAATTATGAAAAATTTTGAGAATTTTATTTTAAGGAGGGTGTCATTTTTTTTTGGTTTTTGGTTTTATATATTTTGAAAATATTCCTAAAATTCACAATATCAACAAATTAAATACTTATTTAATCACTAAATAATAAAAAAAAAATCGAGAGAAATGGTTGGGATCCATTATGGGATCCCAACCACTTCTCTTAAATCAGCTAGCTTTTGGGTTTTCAATAATTTTTTTTCTTTCATGTTTAATTGGAAGAAATTAGAATTTAATATTATATTTTCTTTTGAAAATTTATAATTATCTGAATAAAATATATTTAATAAAAACTCCATGTTTAACTTGGTATTTAGCTGCACAATACGTATTTCAGATACTATTTAAAACTTTTTAATATAAGTTACTGTTATAAAACTCAAAATTGAGGACTTTGGAATTTTCCCATGAAGATAAGCGGAATGGGACAGGTCCAAGAATTGCAAGCTCACTAATTTGTGAGATGATGTTTCGAATGAGGCTAGCTGTCACTCACTAATGATAATGGCAGAAAATCCGAGTCTTTGATCAAGATCCATCCGTCACAACGAAACATCGTGAGTTTCAAAGCTCAAATATCTACTATTAAAGTCTCGTTTTTTTTTTTTAAATGAGATAAAATAAGATAAGATGAATTAAAATTAAATTTAAAAATTTAAATAAAATATTATTAAAATTATAGTGACTAATTAATGGTCATCGATCGTGTCCTCTGCATTAACTAGAGGGTCTAAAAATGTATTAGAGCGAGTAGTCTAATCCAATGAATTTGATAAAATGGATATGACAAAGTTAATGCATGCCTTGTATATTACTCCTAGCTGTCACAACACCTACTGGCATGTGATCAACAGCTTTATCATCGTCCAATTGTAATCGTCATGGTCATGACTAGCTAGGACAATATTTTTTTTTTATAATTTAGATATTTTGAAAGACTCTAAAATAGGGGTGATACCCGCCCCCTACGGGGCGGGGCCACCCCTCCCCCGCCTCCCGCCCCCGCATATGCGGGGGTGGGGAATTTCTCCTCGGACCCCGCCACCGCATAGCGGGGGCGGGGTCCCCCGTCCATTAGGCCAGGGTGCGGGGGTGGACCCCCACCCGTCTGCACCCCCCGCACCCCATACTGGGCCTTAGGTCCAGTACATTTTTCTGGGCCCTAAATGGCCCAGAATCGGTTTTTGGGCCACTTTGAGCCCAGAATTTTTTTTTTGGGCCATTTGAGCCCATTATTTAGATTAAAAAGTATATAGATTTAAAAACAGGAAATATATATATATATATATAATCATATATTGAACTATTACGTTATTAACTAATTAAGTAGTAATCATCACTAAGGCAGTACGGCACAATGCTAAAATATTTTGTTTACAATTATACAAATTAAGAGAACTAATAAACTATTATACTATTACAAACTCCTCTAAAAGAAATAAATATTACAAATTGTGCAATTAACTATTGTAGCAACATTACAATTAATTATAAATTAACAAAATCATAAATTTTCAATTTGATCAATTTGATTTTGGGGTGGAGCCGTAGCGGTGAGTTCACTGAGTGGTGAGTTATGTCGATTGCTGTGAGACTGAAAATCAAAATCATAAAAGTCAATAAGTTATAAAACCTGAAATATTAATAAGTTAAAAATAAAACAAATTAGAATTAAAAAGTTATAAAGATGAAACAAAATTTTAAATGCAAAAAACAATTATGGAAGAAATTGTGCAAACCATGACAATGGATTTTTATGTTTAAGGGTTTTGAATTCTAGGGGTTTTCCATGCGAAAGCATTTTCAAAACCTTAGACACTCATATTCACCCTTATTTCGAGACTAGGGTTTCTCTAGTCAACTTCTAATGTGTATTGAATATATTTTTCAGATATGTTATTTTATACATTGGACTTTTGATGAGATGCTATGTTTTCATGGTGGTTTTATTGAAGTGGTATATGAATTTGTTTTGTGTTTTGGCAAGTATGATTCGACTATGTTTACATGTATTTGTCATGTGATTGCATGTTCTAATATTTTCAATCCATATTGCGAGATGCATATTGCTGATTGGGATATATTTGTTTCGGTTTTTACATGTTACTCAAGTATGATAAAGTGTAACATCATGTGTTCATGTCTCATGCATTTGAGTCTATGTTTTCAAAAGGAAAAGGTCAAAGTACATTTTATCATGATCCTAAATGCTAGGACGGGAAAATGCCTTAGTGGAACACTTTGTACACTCTAGAGTATTTAAAGTCAAGTGGAGACCCCTGAGTCGATTAAGTACAGTCGACAGGCCTCAAATGGTTCCTTAGGGAAAGGATACCGGAGCGAGATTACACCTAAAGCTAGTGGGTGTCATACGGTGAAGTCGAAATAAGTAAAGTGCCATAAAAGAATATGTTTATGTTATGATATAGTCACCTTGATCAAGTAGATTGTTGATTGATGTGGTAACTAGCGGGGAACACATGGCTCTTAGGGGAGCCGTGAGGTATCCAACCATATGAATTATTAAATGAACAAGGCATTTGAGCTCCATGTTATGATATGTTATGACATGCGATGATATGTTATGTTATGCCATGATATATTATGAAATAATATGAAATGGCACAAAAGATTGTGATATGATCACAATATGTTATGAAATGATAATAATGCCATGATATGTTATGAAATGATAAGAATGACATTTTTTTTTTTAAAGAGGGCGGAACCTCTACATTTATTAGAAGGCCTCACTTAGGTGGAGGGAAACCTGTGGTACATAAATAGATAAACGAAAAAGCTAAAATGACGGAACAGTACATCAGAAAAAATGCAAAAACACAAAATCCTCCTAACATCATGCTATTGTTTAATAGAGGGAAAACCCAAAGCATCTAAACAAATAATACCCCTCAGTGATCTTAGTGATTGTTTTGGTTTCGAGTAGTGCTAATATTGTTCTTCTCCTAGGCTCAGTCTGGGTGTTGTGTTATTTGAGGAAGAGAAAGGTCAAATCTATAGGTAATTTCTTTTGTCCTAGTTGTAACTCGGACTTCAAATAATACCCTGCTTAATTCCACATGTATTGTAAATTGATATCTTTAAACATTTTTTCTCTTATTCTCTTCGGTTACAGGGACTGTACTGAAGGAAAGTAAAGGACAAGAAGCCAAAGTAAATGGTATAGCAACTACTAGAAAATTAAACACCAATGTTCTGGATCTTGAAGTCTATAGTTATGCTAATATCGAGATGGCTATGAATAAATTTTCATTTCAAAATAAGCTAGAAGAGGGTGGATATGGTCCTTTTTACAAGGTAAACTTTTTTGGTGCTTGGTAATCTATAATTAGACAATGCCTAGTTATCAGATACTGGGCTGCTGCATATATGCTGCATGTTCTACCTTTATAACACTAACCATGGATCGGTGTGTATGTTGCAGGGTGTACTAGCAAACAAACAAGAAATAGCAGTGAAAAAACTTCCAAAAACTTCAACGCAGGGGTTTGAGGAGTTCAAGAATGAGGTTACACTTACAGCAAAACTGCAACATGTTAATCTTGTGAGAGTTTTGGGATTTTGCATCGAAAGGGATGAACAAATGATTATCTACGAGTACATGCCAAACAAAAGCTTGGACTTCTACCTCTTTGGTAAGAATCCTATATGTTCATAATTAGCATAATGTAATTTGTTTTGCAATGTTTCTTAAGCTTTTAGTGTTGAAAGTAAAAACAAATATTCATGCCTCACTTGTGCCCCAGTTCAGCATATATGAAAGTGGTGGCAGCTGCAGTATGAGCAAAGAAAAATTTTGTATTCTTGGTGGCCGGTGCCATCCAGAGTTAAGCTTAAATATAAATCAAGGTGAACTTAGCTTTATCTTAAGCTCTAGAGGGGTTTGACACTTAATTTTCTGGTTCTGAAAATACATGTGAACTGATTAGCATTTTGCTCCTTTGTTTAAGTCATTGCTCTGGAAACTGGTATTTCATTATTGAATTGATGCAAATAGTGCCAGGCGATTTCTTTTGGATTGGAAAAAGAGGGTTCATATAATCGAAGGGATTACTCAAGGACTTCTATATCTCCAAGAATACTTAAGATTGACAATAATTCATCGAGACCTGAAAGCTAGCAACATATTACTTGACAATGAAATGAAGCCTAAGATCTCAGATTTTGGTATGGCAAATATTTTCAGTAAAGATGAACATGAAGCAAACACTGGCCGAATTGTGGGAACATAGTGAGTATTCTTCCCATTAAAGTTGAATAATTTAAGCATTCTTTTCATCCAAGACTAATTGTTGTATAAAATTTACCAATGCAGTGGTTATGTTTCGCCGGAATATGTTAAAAAATGTTTATACTCTACTAAATCCGATGTTTACAGCTTTGGAGTTCTAATCCTACAAATCATAAGTGGCAAGAAGAATGCCTGCTTTTATGGTCTAAATAAAGATTTGAACCTCCTCGAATATGTAATTTGGTTCAACACTCTCTTCCATAATATATAAGTACGAACAAAAATCAAATTTAGCTTATCATGGTCAGTAACATTAATGTATGGGGAATTTTCTGTAATTTCAGGCATATGACTTGTGGAAGTCAGGAAAAGGCAGTTTATAGATCCATCTCTAGATGATATAGTGTCATCATGTAAACTAATCAGATGTCTTCAAATAGGTCTTTTATGCATTCAGGAAAATGCAACTGATAGGCCATCCATTTTGGAGGTTTTTTCAATGCTAAAAAGTGAGAGTTCTGTTCTTACAATCCCCAAAATTCCTACTTTTTCTACAAAAAGAAACGGAGATGAGGGAACTAAATCTCAATTCCAACTAGAAAATTGTTCCGTCAATGATACAACAATCTCCCAAATAGTAACCCGGTAATTAAGCAAGGAGCCCTTTCTCTTCTAAAATATAGTTTCATAATTGGAGAGAAATTTCTGCATATTCTTAAGAGAGAGATGTATACATAAAAGTATATGTATGTACTTCTTTCATTGTACCAAAAAATGCATGCTTATTTTTTTTAATAAGCAAAATGCATGCCCATTGACTAATACTTTATACATCTTTGGTTTTGTTGAAATAATAATAATAATAATTTTATTCATCAAAAAGTAATTCAAAGACATCTTTGTTTTGCAATTTCCCAATGCCAAACTTGGTTGGATTCTTGCAAGAAAATTCAACCACCGAGTACATATATATCATCAACATGGGAAATCTATATTGCTCTCTCATGACATACCAATTGGCAAATTTGTAATCTTCAAAAAAAGAAGAAAGCGACAAGCCACCTGCTAAGAGGAGCTTAAGGCCCGAAGATAGAAATTTGTGTACAAACAAGTTTTAAAACACAACGTTTTAGTTTGATTTGACCAATAAACTCAACAAGAGAAACCAGAATTATAGGATCAACACAGTCGACGAGACCTTGAAATGTCTGTAAATTCGAACACAAGTACTTATTCTTTAACGATGAGAAATAATATATATAGTTTTGGATTGTGAAAGTTTTGCATATATTTTTTTAAAAATGATTAAATTTAAGATTTACTTAAAAAAATATATCTTTTAGTAATAGACATCACTTTTTATTATAAATATAATTTCTTATCATAGAAAGAATAAGTACTGGTGTTCAAATTTATAGACATATCAACGTCTCATTGACAATGTGTAAGTATTGCATACTGCTTTTCAAAAAATATTAAATTTAAAACTCAGAATTATTATTTTTTTAATAATAAATTCAACATTTAAAAAAAAAATACACAAAATTTACATACTATAATACTTTATCTAAGAAAAACGATGGCCATTGATGCTTTAATTTTAATTTTACTTATTAAAAAAAAAACAATGGCAAAACCTCGTAGCGACACGTCACGAGCGAGAATTCTGAGTTCTTCTAGAATCTGCAGAGAATATCATCTTCATACGAAAACCTAACTATCTAAGCCAAAAGTCGTTGTAGGGTATTGGTGGAGGTGCTGCTACCAGCTTGGCCTCGTTTGTTTTCAAGAAATATCTTATTTCATCTCATTTTATCATTATAATTTTTTTAAATTTTTATATAAAATAAAATAAATAATTTAACTTTTTCAAATCCTAAAACAAAAATAATATTAAAAAATATATTCTAACAATATTTTATTCAACTTTTTAACTTTAATCTCATCTCATCTTATCTCATCTCTGAAAACAAACGAGCCTTAACAGTTCTGTATCTTGAAGCATAAAAATCTGCTATTCTCATCATTTCATATTACCCTGCTTTGCTGTATGCAGAACTTTTCTTCTGCAGAATTCTGCTGGAACATCTCTTTCTTTGAGTGCTGGATTTCGTCACCTGCCTTTGGGTAATATGTGTTGACAATATTCTTCTATGTCGTCCAAACTGGCCACCCTCTTCCTCGTCATCCTCTTCTATCTCCCTCTCAAATGCCACTGTTCAACCCCACAATCTTGGGTCAGAGCCGGCTACTATTATTCGGGTAGCGAAACCGTCATTTCCGATATAAATTCTAAGCTTTTCACGCACCTTATATGCGCTTTCGCTTACATTAACTCCTCCACCTACCACCTCTCCATCAACTCCTCCACCGAACAACAGTTCTCTACCTTCAACCACGCAATAAAAACCAAGAACCCGTCCGTTACAACGATTTTGTCGATATGGGTCGGCAGAGAGCATTTGTTAATCTTCTTCTCTATGATAAACCAGTCCTCTTATAGAAATTCTTTCATTCAGTCTTCCATAGAAACAGCTAGGCTTTATGGGTTTCAAGGTTTAGACCTTCGTGGGGTTTTGCCAAACGGAAGTAGCTCGGACATGGCCAACTTCGGTACCCTTTTGGACGAGTGGCGAGTTGCTGTAAATTCTGAAGCAAAAAATTCAAGCAATCCAGAGTTACTCCTGGTCATGGCCGGCAATCGTCTGCCAGCTTTGGGTTCAGTGATTTACCCAATTGATTCCATGAGGAGGAACTTGGATTGGGTACATGTAACAGCGTACGATTACTATTTGCCTGGAAGGGACAGAGTCACATACTTTCATGCAGCTTTGTTTGGCCCTTCGAACATGGCTAATACGGATAATGGCATAAATGAGTGGAAGAGAAGAGGTTTTTTGCCAAGCAAGTTGGTCTTGGGGTTGCCTTTCCACGGCTATGCGTGGACACTTTTGAGCCCGCAAAAGAATCCAACGGGTGCAGCCTCCGCGGGTCCGGCTGTCACCATCGACGGTTCCATGGGCTACAAGTTCTTCAAATCGTTCCTTAGAAGCTTTGGTCATGAAGCAGCTTCCGTGTACAACGCTACTTCAGTAGTGAATTACTGCACGGTTGGGTTAACTTGGATTAATTACGACGATGTGGAGGCTATTAGAGCTAAAGTTTCTTATGCAAAACAAAAGGGTCTGCTTGGTTACAACGTGTTTCAAGTCGGCAATGACGACAATTGGGTGCTTTCTAGAGCAGCAGGTTGGTTACATTCACACATTTACATAGCACTTCTTAGATTCCATGTGGTCTGTTTCTTTTATTCCTTTGTATTGAGGAACAAAAACGAACATCGTTACAATTGTTCATTAGTTTTAGCGAAAGAGATTCCATGTTCTGTTTTCATTTCTTGTTTAAACCCACCAATGAGCCATCAACCAAGGTGTCACAAGGATTTTTTTTTTTTTTTCAATTTTTTATTGCTTACCATGTATCTGTATTTGAGAATGGTTAATGAAGTAAAACGATTATAGCGGACTTTGACTTGGTGGATGTAGGCTAATTGGTCGAACCACGTAAGCCTCCTATCTCCTTAATTTTTCTGTTCTCTTGCTCTATTACTTTCCAACATATTGAGCTTGTACTTTCCACATTAGGAGATTGATGCATAAGAACTGAAGTGAATGCCAGTGAAAATGCTGATGCCTCTGTCTTGCCTCCACACTTAAATTTTGGTTTTAAGCCATAACAAGATTTCTGCTATCTTGGGGGCAGAGATGCCTGTTTCTGAATTTGGTCAACACTGTGTACTCTTAGGTCTTCATTATCTGCTTGTGGTCATTTTCACATATTATGCATGCTTCAATGAAAGAAACCTAAAGAATCTTGTTGGACATTCTAATATCATCCAACTACCTCTGCAGCTCAAGTTGAAGATGAAGATCAACAGAATAAGAGAACGTCATTGTTTATAATTATCTCTGCAGCTTTTGCGGCTGTGATATTAATGAGCACTATTGCGTGTTACTTACAGGGGAGAGGTAATTTTTCGTACTCTGAGACCACCATTAACCATGAAATGAATGGAACAACATCCACGTATTTATGAGGTGGAATTACTAAACATTTTTGGCCCGTCTTTTTTTTATTATTATTACAGGTTCTATAGATAGTGCGAAAAGATTCTTGCATAAAGTAAAAAATAATCTATCAGCTGCTGAAGATTTTAATAGCAAAGCTTCTAATCTGCAAGTATTCAGCTATAGTTCCATTAGAGCAGCTACAAATGACTTTTCAAGTGAGAATAAGCTTGGAGAAGGCGGATATGGACCTGTTTACAAGGTAACATTTGGCAATAGATCAATGTAATGCTTTATCTGGAAGGAAATTTTTGAAACGCATTGTCAAATGTTATATAATGAACAACAAAATCTCATCTCAGAGTAACATCAAGCCAAAGACACAGAGCAACCTTTTAGCTGTAAACCATAGTTCATCTCAGCCTTTTAGAACGATTCTCTCTACCATTGCCTTCTGCCACTGATTCCTCAATTCTTCTTCATCAGTTTCTCTCTTTTTTCATCAAATTTCTTTCATGATTTATTCAGGTTCCCATTTCCTTTTTCTTTAGAAGGCAGGAAAGAAAGTGTCTAATTTACCTCTCTTCCACTCTGTTTTCTTAATTCTAAATGGGATTTTGCTACAACAATTTTAATGGTGAAAATCAGTTATGGTGATACAGTTTTCCCATGACATTATTATTCATTCTGTTCATTACCTGGATTGATCTGTTGCTGGGAACAACTATGCATTACTAAACAACCTTTGAAAATCTCTCAACTGTGTAATGTTTATTAGTTTAAAACCACATACCAGATAGGCCATTTGTCTGAACAGGAAGATGGGATTTTATGAGCTTTTCTTTTAATTATCTTTATCTCTTGATAAACAGGGCTGACATCTGCACAATGAAAATGGAATAGACAGTTGCACATGTTTCTGTTTGTGCACACTATATTTTAATTGATAGTGATATGAGATACTGTTATAGGGGTTAATGACTACCTATATATATATCTATACATACACACACACATGTATAGGGCCCAATAATAATCAGCACTATGAGTGGCTCTTTATACTATCTTTGGCGGGTGGTACTAACGAGGAATGTGGGTTTTCTTAGGGTAACTTACAGAAGGGACGAGAGATAGCAGCAAAGAGACTTTCAAGAACTTCAAACCAAGGCCTTGAAGAGTTCAAAAATGAGGTCATGCTTACCGCAAGACTTCAGCATGTAAACCTAGTTAGAGTTTTGGGATATTGCACCGAGAGGGACGAAAAGATTTTGATTTATGAATACATGCCAAACCAAAGCTTGGATCTATACCTCTTCGGTCAGCAATTTTTTATGCTTCCTATCACAGTTTATATATAATGCTGAAAAACATATTTTTGTACTCAAAAGCTTAAATGGGTCTAACCAAGAAGTGTTGTGATTTTCTTGCCCCTGCTCATTTTAAAAACTAATCAAGTATTTATTTAACTTGTTGCAGATCCAACTAGAAGGTTGCTTTTAGATTGGAGAAAACGTGTTCACATCATTGAAGGTGTTACTTAGGGGCTTCTATACCTCCAGGAATACTCAAATTTTACTATAATCCACCGAGATCTAAAGGCTAGTAACATATTACTGGACAATGACATGAACCCTAAGATATCAGATTTTGGGATCGCTAGAACTTTCAAGAAGGATGAACATGAAGCAAACACAGATCGGATCGTTGGAACATAGTAAGTAGCATGCCTTTTCATGAAATTTGACCTGTTTTTTGTAGTATTCATTTTTTCACTGTTACATGCTCTACAGTGGCTGTGTACCTCCCGAATATGTGAGAAAAGGTATATACTCGACGAAATACGACGTGTATAGTTTTGGAGTGCTACTTTTGCAAATCATAAGCGGCAAGAGGAATACATGTTATTGCGGGACACATGGAAATTTGAACCTCTTAGAATATGTAAGTTACTCAGTGATTGTCCCATGATTTTTCGTGATATCTGCAATTATCATTGAAAGTCTTTTTGACCTGCAAGGATGAGTAACTGTTGCAGGCATATCAGCTGTGGATAGAGGGAGAAGCGTTTGAGTTTGTTGATCCATCACTGGATGATTCATCTTCTTCTTGCAAACTCCTAAAATGCATGCAAGTAGCTCTTTTATGCGTCCAGGAAAAGCCTGTTGATAGACCTACCATGTTAGAGGTTTCTTCAATGCTCAAGAATGAAGCTGGAACCATCGATAGTCCTAAAAAACCTGCTTTTTCAATTCAAAGAGATGAAAATGAGGAAGGAAATTGTCTTTTGCAGGAGAACTTGTGGTCGGTCAATGAAGTGACAATTTCCCATATGGAACCCCGATGAAAAGAATTGTATTGTTTTGATTTCACGACTTTTTGTTTGCTGAAAATAAAAAATCCAGTAATTTTAGAGTCGTCTCTACGCGTACAAAACAACAAAGGCAATGCTCTTTTGGTCAACATTTCAAACAACATCGTATCATAAGCTTGAATACTTTTTAAATAGGAATTGGGCTAACAATTATGGTTAACTAGCTTATCTGTATCCACACTATCACTACATCAAGTTTTTCTTTAGCATTCCATTTCAAAATTTGAGTCGTGGATTGATAGAGTGAGTTTGTGGTTTCAGCTAAGGCCAGATCTCTTCTTGAACTCGTGGTTGGAGGGTAGATTGGGGCAGAATGCAGGATCCAGTTTCAACGTGAAGTTGGCGTAGCGGAAGGTATTAAAACAGAACAAATAGAAAATCTGTGTTTCCTACGTGCAAAGGAAGAAACAACACAGTAATACTTTTGTTTTCTTTTCAATCAAAAAAAATCAATCCCCATTACAATGCTCAATCCGCATATAAAGAATGGTAGAACAATTAAGGAAACTTATTCGGAATGGAAAGGAAATTGCTGTAAAGTTAACAACTAAGGAAACTTTATCCGAAAGGAAACAAAATCTGTTGAAACTAAAGACTCGGCTATCTTGATCTCATTTGGAAAACTACTGCAACCTTCCACCATTCATGGCTGAATTTTCTGGTCCTTCTTTGATAACTCGCGTGCTGCATCAGATTCTTCCCCACTGTGGATGAAGCTCGGCCTCGAGCTGTGTTCAGGATAGAGTAGTTCATCTGGTGGATGGTACTCGAAGATATCTGCCACATTGAAAGTAGAAGAGATCGACATATTATCAGGGAGGTCAATAACATATGCATTATCATTAATCCTCTTGACAATCCGACATGGACCAAACTTTTTATTCTGCAACTTGTTGTAGGTCCCAACAGGAAAACGTTGTTTGCGAAGATGAACCATCACCAAGTCCCCCTCCTAAAAAATTTTAGCTCGCCTATGTTTGTCTGCTGCTTGCTTGTAGCGTGAGTTAGCTCTTTCCAAATTAAGACGAACATTCGAATGGACTTGCTGGATTCTTGCTGCCATGCCTTCTGCTGCCGTACTAAATCCAGGAAGTTTAGGAAGAGGAATTAAATCCAAGGTATGCTTCGGAGGTCGAGTATAAACAATTTCAAAGGGTGTCTTCCCAGTTGATCGATTAACCATGTTATTGAAAGCAAATTCCACCTGCGGAAGGCAGACGTCCCACTGTTTCGGTTTGTCCCCTGAAATGCATCGGACCATGTTTCCCAATGTTCGGTTGGTCACTTCCGTTTGACCATCCGTTTGTGGGTGGCAAGTGCTGCTGTACTTAAGACTCGTGTCAAACTTCTTCCAGAGGGTGATCCAAAAATGGCTGAGGAATTTGACGTCCCTATCTGAGGTGATCGACTTCGGAATTCCGTGAAGTCGCACAATCTCCTTAAAGAAAAGGTGGGCAACATTAGATGCATCAGCTGTCTTTCGGCAAGGGATAAAATGGGCCATTTTTGAGAACCGGTCGACAACCACAAAGACCGAATCCACTCCTCGTTGAGTTCGTGGGAGACCAAGCACAAAGTCCATACTTACATCCTCCCAAATGTTTTCTGGTACAGGCAGGGGGTGTATAATCCGGTATTTGGTGACTGCCCCTTCCCCACTTGACAGATAGGGCATTTTTGAACAAATCTTCCCACGTCTCGCCTCAGTTAGGGCCAATAGTAACGTTCGGCCACTAAGGCTATAGTCTTATCTCTTCCCACATGACCTCCCAGACCACCCCCATGCAATTCACGCACTAAGTGTTCACGCAACGATGACCGTGGTATGCAAAGCCGATTGCCCCGAAATAGGTACTCATCTTGAATGTGGAAGTCAGTCGCAGGTTGCTTAAGTTTACACCTCCTCCATGCCTCTGCAAAATCTTCATCCTCCACATAGAGGTCCTTAAGCTGTTCAAAACCAGTGATCTCAGTCCGTAGGGTGATCAAGAGCTCTCCTCGTCGGCTGAGAGCATCCGCAACTTTGTTGTGCTGACCAGACTTGTACTTAAGGACCATGGTAAATTTTTGTATGAATGTAACCCACCTTGCATGCATTCGGTTCACATGGTTTTGATTGTTGACAAATTTCAGGGCATGGCGATCACTGTATAGTACGAACTCACGTTGGATTAGGTAGTGCTCCCAGTGTTTCAACGCCCTAATGATTGCATAAAACTCTAGCTCATAGACAGTCCATTTGCGTCGTGCCTCATTTAGCTTCTCACTGAAAAACTCAACAGGTCTGCCTTCTTGTGAGAGAACGGCCCCAATACCGATGGTGGAAGCGTCGCACTCCACTTCAAACAACTTCTCAAAACTGGGTAGTGCGAGAACAGGGGTTGTAGACAATTTCTCCTTAATGGCAGCAAAACTCACGTCCTGGTCTTCACCCCAATGGAGTTGCCCCTTCTTCATACATTCCGTGATAGGTGCAGCAAGGGTGCTGAAGTTTCTAATAAAATGCCGATAGAAGGTGGCTAGCCCATGGAAACTTCGGACTTGGGTAATGGTGGATGGACGGGGCCACTCCCAGATGGTTCGGACTTTTTCTTCATCTACATGCACCCCTTCCTTACCAACGACGAAGCCAAGGAATAACAACCTGCTGGTTAGGAAATTACATTTCTTCAAATTGATGTACAACTTATTTTCCCTCAAAACCGAAAGTACTTCCCTCAAGTGCTCCATGTGTTGCCGTTCATCTTGACTGTATAAGAGAATATCTTCAAAATACACGACAACGAACTTGCCGATGAAAGGTTTGAGAGTTTGGTGCATGACTCTCATGAAAGTGCTAGGCGCATTCGACAAACCGAAAGGCATGACCAACCACTTTGTTTTGAAAGCTGTCTTTCACTCATCTCCAGGTCGAACTCTTATTTGGTGGTAACCACTTCTTAAGTCGAGCTTCGAAAAGACCTTCGATCCTGCAAGCATATCTAACATATCATTCAGTCGTGGTATAGGAAACCTATACTTTACCGTGATCTTATTGATGGCGCGACTATCCACGCACATCCTCCAGCTACCGTCTTTTTTTGGCGTAAGCAACGCTGGGACAGCGCAGGGGCTCATGCTTTCTTGAATGAGTCCCTTTCGTATGAGGTCCTCTACCTGGTCTTGTAAGATCTTGTGCTCGTTGGGACTCATACGGTAGTGAGGCAGATTGGGGAGGCTGACGCCTAGTACCAGATCAATGCAGTGTTGAATGTCACGCAGGGGGGGTAATCCGGCGGGTAATTCCTGCGGAGCAATATCTGAAAATTCCTCTAATAGTTGCCGAACAGGTGGAGATGACTCAGAGACTGCTTCCTCTGCTCTACCTTTCACAACCAGTGTCAAGATTTCCCCACTCTCTTTTGCATCAATTAAGAACTGGTCCTATGGCACAGTGAGGAAACTAGCTTTCTTCTCATGCACCGTAGCATCGTGGGGTCGTTCTCCTGCAGGCAGCAACACTACTTTCCGTTCATGCCACCAAAATGTATAAGTATTGTCGCGCCCCTTATACGTGGCGTCCACATCGTACTGCCATGGCCTCCCAAGTAACACGTGACAGGCATCCATCTCCACAACATCGCAATCTACAACGTCGTTATAGAATTTACCAATTGAAAATGGAATACGACAGGTGGAAGTTACTTTTGTTTCGGCACCCTTCTTGATCCAACTGATTTTTTAAGGTTTAGGATGCTTCTCCGTATTCAGCTGTAAGGTGGACACCAACGCCCTTGATACGATATTTTCACAGCTCCCGCTATCAATGATCAAGTTACAAACTTTTTGATTGACGGTGCAGCGGGTTTTGAATATAACATGCCTCTGAGTATGATCTTCCTGTTTCGGCGCCAAGAGTAGCCTCTGGATAACACAGTTGACCAAGTCCCCTTCATCCCCTTCAACGAACTCTCCGTCCTCTTCTGATTCATCGTCACTCTCCTTCGTTGGATCATCACCATCCACCAGGTTGACAGACTTACGTGCAGGACACTCATTGGAGCGGTGTCCTGGTTGGTTGCAGCGGAAACACTTTCCGGCTATTGGTTTGCTGTATGGATTTTGACTGGTGCCCCCTCTCGTCCCAGTCAGGATAGTGTTGGCCTTAGGAACCTGGTAGTTATTTTGTGTCCGCTGGTCACGGCTGGACGAAGGAAAGTGTGGTGAATTCGACTGAGTTGGCGGCTCAGCCCCTTTAGTTGATGGTGTGAGATTCGGTGCTCTGGTAGGGGGACGGGAAAGCTGTGATTCAATCTTCATGGCTAAGTTGACTGCTTCCGATAGGGTCCATACAACGTGCAGTGTAACTTTATCCTGTATGGCAACGCGTAACCCACCAATGTACCTCGCCACTTGCTGCCCCTCAGTTTCCGCAAGGTTGTTCCGAGAGTTCAGGCGATAAAACTCCTCAGAGTTCTCATTGATGGTCCTAGCACCTTGTCGGCAATTTTGGTATTGCTGATAGAGAAGTTGCTCATAGTCTGGTGGAAGGAATCGTGCTCTCATCAATCTCTTCATTTTAGGCCACACGCGGACGGGTTGTTTACCTTGGCGCCTTCGGTTATTCTGTGTTTGTTCCCACCAAGCAGACGCTCCACCGCGTAGCTTATAGGCCACCAATTTCACTTGCTAAACCTCTGGTATCTGCATGTAGTCGAAGAAGTTCTCTACTTCTAGGAGCCAATCAAGGAAACTTTCGACATGGAGATGTCCGTTAAAACACGGTAAGTCAATTTTAATCTTGAAGTTGGTATTACCGTCACGAGTTCTTTGATTTCCTCCTCCCACCAAGTTCTCGAGTTCTTCATCACTGGAGGAGTTATCTCCCACATGGTCTTGCCGTGATGGTCTAAATCCTCTGCCCCCACCAGGCCTCCTCTCGTTTTGGTCCCTATTGCCCTCCATATGGACATTAGTGATAGACCTTTGAATCTCTTGTAGCATGCGCTCGATCCCTTCAAACCGTTCTTGGTTTTGTCGATTTTGTGCTTGGATAGATTCCCAAAGGGCCTGCGCACCAGGACCCTCATTCTGGGATTGATTGTTTTCATTTCTTGCCATTGAGCCAGGCGCAACCTTGCTCTGATGCCAAAATTGGCGTAGCGAAAGGTATTAAAACAGAACAAATAGGAAATCTGTGTTTCCTACGTGCAAAGGAAGAAACAACACAGTAATACTTTTGTTTTCTTTTCAATCAAAAAAAATCAATCCCCATTACAATGCTCAATCCGCATATAAAGAATGGTAGAACAATTAAGGAAACTTATTCGGAATGGAAAGGAAATTGCTGTAAAGTTAACAACTAAGGAAACTTTATCCGAAAGGAAACAAAATCTGTTGAAACTAAAGACTCGGCTATCTTGATCTCATTTGGAAAACTACTGCAACCTTCCACCATTCATGGCTGAATTTTCTGGTCCTTCTTTGATAACTCGCGTGCTGCATCAGAAGTGTTGGTGGTTGAGATGTTGTGTCAGGTTTTGAGGGTAAAGTTGGTTGTAATACTGCTTTTGATTCAACAGCTTAGCATTCCAAATGTTCCTTGCGGGCAACCTCAGATTCTTAACATCCAATGGCGGAGACCCTTGTTAGGATGGGAGAAATTGAACGTGGATGGGAATATTTTTTGTGAAATTACCGTTTGTCCCAAAATGTTAAGTGGATGAAAGAAGGTTGATTTAGTTATTTATATCTTTAACACATTCTAGGGAATTCAAGATGGCGGGACCTAGTGGTTTGGAGTTACTTTAGGGACTTTTCTGGAAACTCTTTGGCAGGATTTGCATCTCTTTATGGGCAGGGCATCATCACTTGTAACACTCCGCTTTCTAAAAAGACATTTTAAATTTTCGGGGAGCCAATGTGCTACTACTAAACTTAAACTTAAAAGCTTTTATTTTTAACACAATGTCAGATGTGAAAAATTTTCATAAATAAAACAAGCTTTAATAAATACTGAAAATCCAAAATAAAGTTTGCGGAAGTACTTATTTAAAAAAAATACAGAAGTATCATGTGCTTATCAAAATAATTTATTTAAACTTTAAACCATAGAAATAATTATAGCATAATCTGTCTAGGCATCTGCCTCGCCTCCCGGGGTCAAGTCCTGTCCTGCAGTCTCATCCCCATAAATATCATCACCTGGGTGGTTTAAAAACATAAAAACAAACTAAAATGAGTCGAATACTCAATAAGTAACACATCATACACTAAACATAATAAACATAAGATTTCTTGAAAAACGTACATATTCATAAATATATACATAAATAACATGAACAAGAATATTAACTTATCTTTCACTTATCATAGGCCGTTACCTATTGTTGACCCCCGTGAGTTAGGGTTAGCGAATCTAAATAGATTTTGATTCTGCTCATGGCCGGACTGTGGAATCCATACATAAGGAAGACATATTGGGTGCACTACCAGCATGCACGACCTGGCAATGCAATATGCCCACAACATAGGTACCGTCTTCATATCATAACATAGGCTGTTATATATCTTTTCATAATCATACTTGCATACTTGTCATTTCATAGATTTCAAAAGAAATCACATACATACTTGTCATGTCATATTATAGATTTCAAATAAAATCATATTCTTTCATAAATGTCGTGATACATGTTTCCTCACATAAATTCATGACTTTTCATAAATAATTTTTTGCATAACTTTCACATAAAATCATGCATGACTTTCCATAACTATTTTAATGCATAAAGTACCTCATAAGATCATCAATTTTCATAAACCTTCGCATAAAATCATGACCCTCATAAATCTTTTGATACATAACTCCTTTCATAAAATCATGAGTTTTCATAAATAATTTAATACATAATTTTTTCATGTAAAATTATGGATTTTCATAATTTTATCATGTCTTGAGTACGTAAAAAGAGGCTTCCAATAGAGAGCGTACATGCATAATATTTTTATAAAATACATGTCGTTTACCGTACATACGTGTAAGGGTATGATCATACTACTTACCTTGTAGCGTTAATCCACTATTTTCGGCACGTAATCTATCGCCTATAAAATAAACACGATAAATTTCTAATTAAACATGTATTTTTTTTTTTAAACCTAGAGTTAAGGCTTCATTATTATTATTTTATTTTTTAGTTTTTATTTTTTTATTTACTCCAAGCACATGTGTTATAATCCAAACACTATTACTATTCTTATTTTCCTCTTCATAATAAAACTCCTAGCTACCGGATTTTATTCTATAAATTTCAAATACGCACGAAATCTAATCCACTTCCATGCACATACGTTTCTTCTCTTTCTTCACTAGGGTTTTCACTGGTATATATATAGAGCTAGGCTCATTACGTCCAACCACCAGCCTCCTCCTCAAGCCGAAACCAAACCCACACTCAGCCCCTCTAGCACAGCACAAGGACCCCGAACGGAAGCCACTTGTCTTGCCGACACCCTCCATAACGCTGCCCTCCACCACCGTCGCGCAGCCAAGCCTTCACGGGCACCGCACAGAACCACTCAACCAGCAAGTCTGTCATCGAAAGAGTATTCTACTAAATTATAGATTAGTATTTAAATAATTTAGATACTAGGATTTATTGATTTGTTTAACACTATCTTTTAGATTGTGGATTTAATTAAGTAAGATATTAGTACTTATGTGTTTCCAAACAAATTAGTGATAGTTATTATTTCATATAGGTCTCAAGTTACGAAATGTTATTCAAGAAGAAACGCAGCGAGGTAAGTAATTTTATCATAAATTAGGATCATCATAGTTCAGTTTATAGATAATTATTATCAAGCCAGTTCATTTCCAGCCAATTATTTATGCACCACTCATGTCATATGCAAATATGTCATCCAGCATAGCATACGATTTTGTCATTCTGCATCATGTTTAAATTCAAAAATTATGATTATGTATGTAATATGTCATGCATCTCATGTGTATAAGAAACGTGAGCCATCTTAAATTCAAGTGAAAGATAAGATCAGATCAGTTAATAAGATGGTCATTCAGATGCATGGTACCAATGCAGTTCAGTTTCAGGGTGGATGTGTAAGCCATGAACTCAGTCGTGGTCCACCATAATATGTCAGAATACTATCAGCGGCTCCCCTTACGGCCGTGGGATGTGGGGCCGATGCACAACCTCGCACACATGGTTAAGTGTGTTGGCCAATCAGATAAATTAGTTAAATCAGATAAATCAGTCAGTTAAAACAGTCATGCATAGCATAAGCATCAGTATGAATAGTCATGAATTTAAACTCTCAGCATGAAAGTTTTTATGAAAACCTTATGTTTATTATGTTTACGTTGTGACAGATTTCTTATTGAGTCTTCGACTCATTTTAGTTTGTTTTCATATTTTTAACGACCCAGGTGAGGATGATGATCACGAGCAGGCAGATCAGGATTAGAATGAGCAGTTGTTTTCGTTTCAAACCTTTTAGAATAAAATTTCTTTGATGACATAAATTTTTATTCAGATTATTCATCTAATATTTTTTTAAGACATTTTTATTAGACAGTTTTTCTACAAAATAAATCTTAATTTCAGTTATTAAATATGAGATCTCTTGCCGGGTTTATTTTATGAAAAACACGTGACACTCCTAGCCTACGGGAAGGGGGTGTTACATCACTCCAGTTGAAGTAAGAGGTGTTTTTGATGGATTGAATCTCTGTATTAGACTGAGTTGGTTCTATGTAGTGGTTGAATCTAATGCTCGGGAAGTTGTGAATTGGTTATAAGGAACTGGTTGTGTTCATTGGGAAGTAGTTGATGTATGAGACAATATTCTTGCTCTCTGCTACAAGTGCCGTTGGCTTTGTTAAAAAAGAAGAAGAAAGAAATGATATTCTTGTAAAGATTTCAGAGTTAAATGTCCAGTTCTGTCATGTTTATAGGGAAGTGAATCAAATTGTAGACTATTTATTTTGAACTGTTGTATAGAGATGTTTGTTCCCACCTTAATGAGAGTAAATTATATGAAAGATTTCGTTTTTGTTTTTGTTTTTTTTTTTTTAACAAAAAAAAGCTTCTGCTCTTTAGAGCTAGACAGATCTATAGACGGGCAAGTGAGGAGTAAGCTCACGTTAATAACCTCAGGTATGGTGTCGTATTAAACCAGTTACGTGCCTAACATGTCTCTGAATGTGCCAAGAAAAAGAGGGGCTTGCACAGAGCAATCTTGGCCTTTGTTTTCTTATACATTGAGTTGTGCTATAGGCTGTTAATGTGAGTTTCAATTGAGAGCATGAAAATCTCATCAAGTCACCAACCCTTTTTGGTTTCTTTCGTGGTATTTGGAATAAAGGGTTGTCTATGCTGGACTTCTAAAGGAAATCCTACTTATTTTCTTTCAGGCTTACCTTAGTTTTAGTCTAGTTCTGTAGCAAGGCAAGGAACAAGTTCCATCATTCCTAGTCCATGTCTTACTTTTTTAGTTTTCTTTCCAGCTACAGGAGAAATTGGAATTTAGATTATAAAACCTAAATCCATAGAACGTAGACAAATTGATCAGGCATTGACTGGGAAGTTTCCCCTGCCAATTTGTTATTGGCAGGTGTTCCTCATGTTATGAGGTCATATCATTTCCCGTTCTACATCATCCGTTTGTCTCTTATGACAAAAAAACTCTCATTCTCTCTCCATTATTCAAGAGGCAATTGGCTATTAAAGTATCAAGTCAGGCAGATAGTACTGCTATAGGAATGAAAGCCAAAAGTCTAAAGCAAAGAAAGCTGTTTAATCAATTTGACACCAAACCGAGCAAATTAATTCGTTTGTTGACTTGGATGAAGTTCTTCACAATCATAAAACAAAAAGAAAAATCGAGAGGGACCTGAGGTAGCATCGCTATACATCAATGCAATTGCAGTAAGACTTAAGGGAGGAGATAGTCTAAAATATCAAAGCCTCCTGGGACCGGCAGCTAACCGTGTCATCCATCATAACTTGGATTTCTTTCTTACTTACGTATCAAAGCCGAATTGATGTCCTTAATTTTCCTATATGTTGTTCCTAATCGTATGCTTTTCACATGAAAGAAGTGTTATCAAACTCTGGTAGGAGTTATCATCTAGCTTTTCTTTCATGAAGTCCATCAATATCATCCTCCGCTTGTCAATATATTTGTCTTTACATTTGCGCTATTCTGATGCTCAAACTTGGATCAAAGCCGGTTACTGGTATGCTGGCAGTGAGTCCCCCATTCCTGACATTAACTCTGCCTTGTTTACACACCTTATATGCGCTTTTGCTAATGTCGACTCCTCCACATACCATCTTTCCATCCCCTCAGCGGATGAGCAATACTTGGCCAACTTCACCAACATTGTAAAACGCAGGAACCCATCCGTTGTCACACTTCTTTCTATCTGGAATGGACAAGTTGCAACAGCTCAATCCATCTTGGGTGACAAAGCTAACACTTCAGTATTGTCTTCAATGCTCAGCCAATCTTCCCATAGAATATCTTTCATTCAATCTTCAATAAAAACAGCAAGACAATATGGTTTTCAAGGCATAGACTTGTTCTGGCTTTGGCCTAACACAGCCTCAGACATGACCAACATGGGAGTTATGTTGGATGAGTGGCGAGCTGAAGTGAATTCTGAATCTAGAAACACTAGCCAAGCACAATTGATATTGACAATGGCTCTTCGTTACTTGCCAGCTTTCGAATTCGGGAGTTACCCAATTGACTCAATACAAAAAAATATGGATTGGGCTCATATTGTGGCATATGACTATCATCTGCCTTCAAAAGAGAACTTTACACATGCTCATGCTGCTTTATATGATCCGTCAAGCCATGTCAATACTGATAATGGTATAAAGCAGTGGTTGGCTAAAGGGTTTCCAGCAAACAAGTTGCTTTTAGGTTTGCCTTACCATGGCTATGCTTGGGCGCTTGTGAATCCCAAAGAAAATGCTATTGGTGCACCATCATCAGGGTTGGCCGTAACAACAGATGGAAGCATGAGTTACAAGTACATCAAGTGGTACATTCGAAGTTATCGTGCAACATCAATATTTAATGCCACTTATGTTGTGAATTACTGCATTATTGGATCCACTTGGATTAATTTTGATGATGTGGAGTCTATCAGAACTAAGATTTCTTATGCTAAGGAGAAGAAGCTACTTGGTTACAATGTGTTCCAGGTCATTAATGATGACAATTGGGTGCTTTCTCGGGCAGGTACTCAGAAATTTATAATGGTTGTATTTTGTTCTTCTGCAGCTTTGTTAGGAAAATTGCCTTAGAAGTTCACAAAAAAGCAAAATAGAGCTCATTTTTTGGTTTTTCACTGACATCTAATAATTAAATTCACATCTCTTACAGCAAGAGGGTCTAACGACCCCAACAGCCTGTTTGACAAATGAAAAAGTGTGTTTTATATGACAAGTCTTTAGTTTAGGATTTTGGCTGATATTATGTGGTAATCGGAAGTTCATAGTAGGAATAGCAATTTGATGACTTAGGCCATTTTCAATAACCTTAAATGAGAGCTCTGTCATACCAGAAGTATTAGAACTCTGCACCTGACAAAGAGCTTGAAAGCAACTCAAGTATCCACGCCATTATTTTCACCCAAGTTGAAGAATACCCTCTTGTTATGCTTAAATAAGTTGGAGGTTGACCCTTTTGATAACTTGAGTTTGGTTTGGAGACACTAAATTCAGAAATTGAGTAAGACCTAGCTTGGAGGCACCAGTTTGGTAAAAGTATTATAAATGCATCTTCTAATTTTCTCATTGCAGTGCTTAAAAAATTAATATGTATGTGTGCGCACGCAAACATTTTTGTTTCTGTTAGAAATACTAGATCAATGTACACAGCGGAAGCGATATTACCTCATCGTAAATATCTAGGATCTAGTGCGGTTGTTCCACAGATTCTTCGTCATTGTTGTTGTTCATTCACAATCTCCCATATCGATGATGGAGTGTGCTACGTGGCAATACCAGAGCAACACCCACATATTCCACAGTCTAAATGCCGAAAACTAGAGAGAATCATTTGAGAGAGAGATTTCATGTTTTTGATGCAAGTGTACTCCAAAGGGGAGAGGGGCTATGTAAATAGCCCCTCTAAGTGTAACCCCCGGCTGGCCCTTAATGGCCAGTTATTAAGTCTCATGAAGTGGTTTAAGAACCACTTCATAACCACCAAGAGAAGGTGAAGGGGTGCCCACTATGGGTGCCCCTTTCTTACATCTCCCACTCACACATAGTGGGCAAGACCCCAGGTCTGCATCCCTCAATATATCTCAATCTTGTTCATACTGACAAATAGGCCGTGTGACCATCGAGCACATCTGTAAAAGAAAAATGGGAGCACTATACCAAATCTCTCCTAGAGAAGACCAGCATAGCAACATCCCTAAAAACCAAAAGTGTCTCGTTATGCCCCGACTCATTTGGTCACATCAAACTAAGCATTCCTAATCCCTCTCGAGTCCAACTGACTCAGAGCAATGCTCAATCTCCATAAAACATGATGTATTCACAGCTATATTGCAACTCCCAGGAAGCAACATAACTTGCCGGCAATGAGTACACACCATTATCGATGTGTTACCAAATAGTCTTCCCTTCGCGCTCATGTCATTTAGTTTTAGTTTAGTCGCTTTCCCAGCAATGCCTCTTTAGACCGCATCATTCATGGCCATAGATAATATGCCAAAGTAGCAGACACTAAAACATCAACCTCGTGACATAGTCAAAGGTTTCCTAAGGGCATAAATAAATTAAGGTCATCAAATATAACCTACAGGACTCACACGGTGAGGAAGCAGGGAACCATTCACTCACCTCTACTATTGGTCACAAAAGCACATGTAGTATGAAATACATGCTACGGTGAAGTTCTCTTTCCAAAGAAAGAGCGTATATCTATTCTCAATTCACCGTACAGATTTTAGTCTAGTCGCTATCTCAGCGCCTAACCCGAGTCCCTCCATTTGCTCGCTATCCAAAGCGCCAAAGAGGATCTCGCATCTGGCTAAACCACAGGCTACATGGTATGTGGGTAACCATGCACGATCCTTAGACCTCATCTTAGCTCCCACTAAGGCAACATATATTTTGTGTCTTCCAACTTATCCCTCTCTGGACAAGTACCGAGTAACACATTGTCTCATCTTTGCTCGCTACCTCTTTGTAGCGCCAAAGGCGATCGCTCGTGTGAGTGAGCCGATCTAAGCCTGTCAATATACCTTTTTCACCATAACTCCTAAATTTATGGTGAATGTGTGTGCATACCAAAGAATGCTTCCAATCACGCCACATGATCATAGAACATATCAATATCATGTGCATGACGAGCAATACTGTGAGGTACAGAGAAATCACATGGTCAACAACAAATTATTAAACCACAACTCTCAAGTGGTGTTTAATGACCATTTCTCTCCATGCTCATTCTAATGTATAGTAACTTTCCAAAACATGCTCCTACCAAGAGACTCAACTTTTACATGTAAAAGTCCTTTGCACAATCATGAAATCAGCAATGACTCATCGCGAATCTCATTTAGGTCAGACTCACAATATAAGCCGTAGATTCTAGTCAGCAAGTCTAACTGCGATTTTTAAGAATCTATAAGGTGACCACAAATGTTATTCAGCAAACTTAATTTGCGACTTCAAGGTTTCACAAAAGCATGTGAGATAACCATAATCTATTTTTCATTAAGGGTAAAGCGATTAGGGCCTTTGCCCCCAAAGACAATCATAATAGTCTAATCATTACTTTTAATGACAATCGCATCACAAACTCACTTAACAAAGTAAGTCATATTTACCCTCTAACAAAAAACTTAACCTCTAACTCCCATGAGCAAACCATAATGGAAACATCTAACAATATAGACAAAACTAGATTCTTTAGTATTTTTCATCTCATTAATTGTCTATAGATTTTGAACAAGCGCTCATAGAAACTGTTTTTTCTTATAAACAGTCTCACAAGACATGAAGCCTGAGCTACTTTTCACAAACCCATGTCCATTACCTCGTAGTATGGAAAATCTCTTTTTAGGCGACAATTAATTATCTAAGATAACCAGTTCGCAATATCTCTTATGATGACACTTTTCTAATATTGTCAACAGCATCCAAAGAACCCCATTTTATTCAATAAGTCGTTTAAAAAAAAACGACTAGGTACATTGGGTATCTTTAAATAGATGGTTTGTTTAGGTCGCATGTAAACAGTACCAGCAACATTTATTCGCTTTATGTACCAAAATAGTACTAGCAATAATCAGGCGCTCAAAGTACTTCATGCCTAAACATCACAAAAGCTAACCATCAAATTCTCCTATGAGAATCAGCTATTTAACACTTTCAAGAAAAGTTTCAATGAATATGCGATCAATGGCTATCTAAATGCAACTCAATTAGTGCCAAGAGATGGATCTATACCTCTATCAACTCCACTTTACCTTTGTCAATTAGATCAACAACCCCAAGTTGGATCATATAAGTGAAGCGAATCTAAGATTCTATGTTGGGATTCCTACTATGTGAATTCAATACCTTTAGCGGAGCCATATTACAAATATTTTCTTCTAGTCTCTAAACGACGAGAGAATATTGATATAAAGCTACCACGCTATTTAAGAGGATCCTTATATTCTATAACTTTTGGGAGTCACTATCACTAATGGTACACCTTAACTCAAAAGTATACTCCCACTAGCTGTTGAATTACTCCCACTATTTTCGGCGATCTTATATAAAAAGAATTTTGAAAATATTTTGGTTAAGGTAATGTGGAATGAAACGTGATGAAAACGTTATTTCCAAAAAATAAGTGTTACAAAAAAAATCCACAATTCCCCACCCTCGCCGAAAATACGAGTAATTTACTTGACTCAACCAAAAAATGATTAAGCTTAGATCCTCTCGATTTTTAATAGAATTCACGTTTGCACAAAAATAATCACTCAGCCTTTCTCGAAAGCGAATGAACTCGATCTAAGGACGACAAATAAGAATTACGGCCGCAACCCCATATTACATCAACCCAAGTGTGATGTAACAACTGCTTTGCGCCATAACACCATTCTCAGCAAGTCAATAAACTGCGAGATAATTGTTCTCATCATATAACTCCTACGATTGCGATTTTGAAAATATTTTAACTGAAAAATATATTTTCCTAAAAACAAATTTTGGATCGCATTTATATGATGAAACAATATTTTTATTATCTAAATCCTTAGTGTGCATGTATAGGAACTTTCACATAGAAAATGCTCATATTGCCTTTTCTCTTTGACTCTTCTAAACCAAGGAGAGGGATCTCATTAGCGAAAAAATCTTCAATTTCTCAAGCTTCACACCCATCATCCTATGCCTTCATGGCATATTTTAATATATCATTTCCCCACTCGAGAAATAATATCACTGAGTCAATGAGTGACCATCCAACTTCTAAACCTCTAGAAATTCTCACTAACACCACTGTATGAGTCTTAAATCAAATTAGGTATAGACTTCTTTATTATCGCATTAAAAGCACTAAAAAAATCACTTTGTGCAAAAAAATGCAGTGTGTGACGTTTTAGTCGCTAACTAGCAATATTTCTTCATTTCTTGCATACTCAATATTTTTCATATTCTCCAATCCACTATAGGAGAGAAAAGAAAAATTTTGTAAGAAATTATTTTAGCCTAAAACTAGTTTTGCATCAATGCAACCACGAGCAAGATTTTTAGACTTAATTTAAGTCGTACCTAATTATTCAGACTTTTGCCACAGTTACCATGCAAACTCCAAGCTGCTTGGTATTATTACTCTCAACGGGTGCTCCAAAGTTTATATATCTGCAAGAACCTATTTGTTCTCGCTAGAGAGAAATAAAACTTGAGCAAGATTACCAGTGCTAGTACCACATAGAGGTGCATTGATAAAAACTTTAAAAAATGAATGTGCCAATTAAGAATGTCCTCAATACTCCTGCACACTCAAATTTTAATGTCCTGACTCGCCAAACAAAATAGCAAGTAGAGAGGGTATATACTTATCTGTGAGTTAATCTAAGTTGCTTCAAGATTATATGCTCAACCTCAAAAATAAGAGCAATTAATCTTTGCGTTACAAAAACAACACGCAACTTCTGTTATTACCCACAAGATTCAAAGGCAAAATAGTGGGTTAGCTCTATCTGACAGTTGATCCCATCAACTTTCATAAAAAATTATAGTGCAAGCGTCCTACGCGCACTCTAAACCTTTTAGAGGTTTCACAATAATGATGGTCTAAGACAATCTGACACTCATAATAATCTTTATTCGTTTCCCATTACTGCTCATGGAGGAGATTAATGCGACGATTAAGTCGTATAAATAATCTCTAGGCTTTTTTCATAGTTATCTCAAAGTTACTAGACTATGCGCATCTAATTGCATACACATTTTAGAAATTTGCCGCGTTAATCTAAGTCAGAACAAAAATAATTAATACACGTCGCAAGATCGAAAATTCGCTAAGCTTCCTAATCATCTCTTGCGCCTCAATGTCTAATTATTAATTTCTAACTTAATTTTCGCGCAAATTTATATCGTATAGGAGATTAATTACAAATCAATCTCAACCATACTCCCACTAGGATAAGCAATCTACCGAGTTTAGTCACAAAAAAAAAAAAAAATTTCTTCTCTGATCGAAGAAAATCATTTGAGCCAATCAGAAGCATGGACTAATCAAACCCGGGCTACTTAATCCTCTAATTTATCACATTCTAAAAAATTGAAGACAATTCTAAAAAAATAGTCTAACAATATAAGTGATAAATTAAGCTCACAATTACATGCAATCACAATACATGTATTAAAAATAATCACATCACATTTCATCCAAATAATTATTATTCACAAAAATAATAATCTAGGCAATTTATAACGTAAAATAAAATGCCAAAAAAAATGTGACAATAAAAAAATATCATGGCAAGCATGTATTTAATAACCATAATCACATGCAAAAATATTTCAATAAAAATTTTATGCCATAATAACATGCTGAATAAATAACTAAAATTAACATACACACTAACAATAAGCTCTAGCCCAATGGTTGAGCTTATTGCCCTTGTGTGTGAGGTCTTGGGTTCAAAACACCACCCAAGTATTTTGTCAAAAAAAAATTGTTCTTAGACAGCCAATGGGCCGCACCTTCTTGGGCGCCCAACTGCAAAGCAGGCCTGTGCCTGCTGGGCTCACGGCCCAAATCTACAAGCACCTTTAACGTGATGTGATACGGGCCGGAGTATTTAAAAAAATGGCCCAAACTAAAAAAGTTTTTTTTTTTTTTTTTTTTTTTGTTTTGTTGGAAAAAGATACATGGGCCGGGCCGAAAAACTTGATTTAATAATAAACAACCCATTTGTTTTACTGTCTACAGCCCAAAACAAAAAAAAACAGGCCCATAGCCCAAGCCCGTATAGAAGAACAATTCATCTGGTTCCTCAAATGTAACCTACGGTTACTATTCATCATCTTCCTCAACGGTTACAGCCTACAGTGCATGTAACGAAAAAAAAAAAAAACTCGAAACAGCAGCTTGTAACCGCTGCCTGTTGCAGTGGGTGGGATTAACCAAGACTCCAAAGGTCCTCCAAGCCATGGCAGCGCCGCCCCCATTCAGTGGGTGGCACTGTGTACAGCGCTGCGCCATGGCAGCGTCACACAGCTGCGTGCGATGCGCTGTGCAGCCATGGGCGACGTCCCAGAGCTGCAGTGCTCGTCGCCACCCTCCTTTAGTGCCCAAGGCACTGCAGCCTGCAGCAGTGTTACTTGCTGCAGGGCTCGGTGCGCTGCTGCTCAGCTCAATACAGGGTGCAGCTTTGCACCTGCGCTGCCTATCCGTGCATCATTATGGGAAATGCAGCACCCAATCGGTGCTTGTCGTGCAGCACCAAAAACAAAGGAGGTTCCGTGCTCTGTGCGCGGCAGCGCTTGCAACACCACCATGGTGCGCGTTGCTCTGCACGCAGCAGAGGATAGTGCCTCCGTTAAGGCTTGCGCAGCTCAACATGTAGTAGAGGCGGCCATGCATGCCGTTTATTCTGCTGCACCACCACAGTGGGCACAACACTTTGCGGGCTCACGAGTATGTACCGTCGCAGCGAGGTGTACCAACCCCGTTTGGTCTGCGGCATCATCACATGGTGCCGCAGCACCTCAGATGGACGCCGCTGCCCTCTGGCAAGCGCACAGCACCAAAGTGCTCCAATCACCTATGGTTTGCACTGTGTAGGTGGCATATCACAGCAGCCTTGGTTAAAAAAAAACAATCGTGCGGGAAAATATTTCAGCAAGAGAAATCACAAAACGCACATCAAATACAAATCGGGAACAACTGATCGGGCTCTGATACCAATGTTAGAAATACTAGATCAAAGTACACAGCGGAAGCGATATTACCTCATCGTAAATATCTAGGATCTAGTGCGGTTGTTCCACAGATTCTTCGTCATTGTTGTTGTTCATTCACAATCTCCCATATCGATGATGGAGTGTGCTACGTGGCAATACCAGAGCAACACCCACATATTCCACAGTCTAAATGCCGAAAACTAGAGAGAATCATTTGAGAGAGAGATTTCATGTTTTTGATGCAAGTGTACTCCAAAGGGGAGAGGGGCTATGTAAATAGCCCCTCTAAGTGTAACCCCCGGCTGGCCCTTAATGGCCAATTATTAAGTCTCATGAAGTGGTTTAAGAACCACTTCATAACCACCAAGAGAAGGTGAAGGGGTGCCCACTATGGGTGCCCCTTTCTTACAGTTTCAGTTTCTGAACTGCAATGACAGCTCAAGACGAAGAAAATGGTCATGGAAACAAGCAAAAGTTATTGTTAATAATTCTTCTTCCAATTGCTTTGATCATTATCCTTGTAGTCTTCATGATGTGTTGTGTACAAGGCAGAGTACTGAAGTTAAAAGGTAAGTGCCATCAACAATCGAGTTTGCCATTAATATCAATGGAAAGGAGAGGTACCCTTTTATTAGAATGACATAATGAGCTCAAAAATTTCTTTCCTTTTTTTTCCATCGTTGGTTATAGGCATAATTCTTTTTGGCCAAAGAGGTCTATCTAGACCCACAGCCAATCCACCAGCTGCTGAAAATCTTGATAGCAGCGTTCCGCATCTACAAGTGTTCAGCTTTTCTACCATCACAGCCATTACAAATAACTTTTCAAGCGCAAACAAGCTTGGGGAGGGTGGTTTCGGCCCTGTGTACAACGTAACGCATCACTTCCATTCTAATTCTTTTATCTGAAGGATTAGGAATATTGGCAAAAAATTGATTTTGGGTTTAGATAGTGATAGTAAAATGTATCTTATAAGCTGATGATGCAATGGCTAGTACTTGTAAGTCTAGCTTAGCAGACAAGCTAACCATTAGTTCAATGTTGCCAGGGTGAGTTACCAAGAGGGCAAGAAATAGCAGTGAAGAGACTTTCAAAAACTTCCACTCAAGGACTTGAAGAGTTCACAAATGAGGTTACTCTTACCGCCAGACTCCAACATGTAAATCTAGTTAGACTTCTAGGATTTTGCGTAGAGAATGAATAAAAGATGCTGATCTATGAGTACATGCCAAACAAAAGCTTATTTTTCTACCTCTTTGGTATGGCATATTGAAATTTTATGCCAGCATTAGTGTCACTCTTGAAAACCTCAAGAATTGAGAAATTTTAAATTTATGGGATCATGAAAAGCGATGATTCCTTTGCTTGAGTAGTACTCTCCTTTTTTGCGTTTGGCTAGACTTATTATGGGTATCGACTAATTGCTGACAATTTTAATTTCCTGCAGATCCCATCAAAAGGCATATCTTAGATTGGAGAAAACGTGTTCACATCATTGAAGGGATTACTCAAGGGCTTCTATATCTGCAAGAATACTCAAATTTTACGATAATTCACAGAGATCTCAAAGGTAGTAACATTTTACTAGACAGGGATATGAATCCAAAGATATCGGATTTTGGTATGGCTAAACTTTTTGGGAAAGATGAGCATGAAGCAAACACAGGCAGGATTGTTGGAACATAGTAAGTCCTCAACTCGTGTATGTTTCTTGCAAATGTTTATCTTGTTAAATTCTCAGAATCTCTGTTGACATATGCAATGCAGTGGCTATGTTCCTCCAGAATATGTTAGGAAAGGAGTGTACTCCATGAAGTATGATGTCTATAGCTTTGGAGTTCTGCTTCTGCAAATCATAAGTGGCAAGAGGAATTCATGTTCTTATGGACCAAACGAATCATTGAGTCTTCTAGACTATGTTAGTAACACTTCATTAAGCTAATTTCATACGATTTCAAGATTTTGCTTTCGATATATAAAGATAAGGAACATGCATGGGATTTTTGCGGGCGTATGAGTTGTGGAAAGAAGATAAAGGCATGGAGTTTATTGATCTATTACTTGATGATTCCTCTTCATCTTTCAAACTCATGAGATGCTTGCAAGTAGCACTCTTATGTGTCCAAGAAAATCCAGTGGATAGACCAACAATGTTGGAAGTTTATTCAATGCTTAAAAATGAAGTTGCTCCTATTCCTACACCTAAAAAGCCAGCTTTTTCAATAAAAGCTGATGAAATTGTGGGGAGCAGTTCTCAATCACAAGAAGGAAGTTATTCGGCTAGCAGTTCGCAAATTTCCCAAGTAAAACCAAGATGACCAGACCAGCTTTTGTTGGAGATCATGATTTACCCTTTTTGTTTGTAAATTCCAAAAAAATTGGCAACTTTTCCTTCTTTCGAATTCTTATCAAGTATACATCAGTACTCTGAGTCCTAGCAATGTTGTGTACGCTGAGATGGTAGCTGTGCGTGCAAGTGGCAGGCATTGCAAGTCAAGTCATTTGACTTGAGTACGCAGCTCGAAGCATATATATTGAAGCCAATTCCAATTCCTTTTGCTTATTTATTCATGTCCAAGTCCATTGTTGTAAGTAATGTCTAAGTAAACTTCTAGAGAGAGAACTTCCAACTTCTCTCCAAAAGACCTCCTCACTCCGAAACTAGCTTGAGGGGTGTGTGGCAGCTTTGGGTCCTCCCCCTCACTTCCTTCCAGACCTTATTTTTCAGTCTTTGTTTTGTTTTGTTTTTGTTCTATGTGTTTTTTTCTGGTCTAATAAAGGAGGAACACTCTCCGGTGATCTAGTCTCAACATCATTTTTGTCTCTGTTCTCCTTCTAGTTTTCTGAGGAAATCCACAAAACTCCTGCTACACAATATCCCTGACCCAACCCACAACCCACAAATCCACACTCTAGATTTTCGGTGTTGAGCCGCAAGGACCAGGATGGGTGTTTGAGATGGGTGGCCGGTGCTCGAGCCGATGGTGCCGAGCTGGTATGGGCGCAACCGGTGCGCTTCAGTGTGGGCGAAGCCAGTGCTGGGCGAGAGGGACGATGGAGGAAGAATGTCACACGCTCCAGGGAAGATTCTAGAATCAAGAAGTGAGAGAGAATTAGAGAAGAGAGGAAGTATCCAAATTGTATTTGTATTCTTCGATGCCTCAAATTTACATACTGAGTCCTTTTTATACATTTGTATTCTAATGTATCTAATGGGCCCATAATGGGCTTACATGCTTATTTGATTAATATGCTTCTAATTCCCAAGGCTCGTGCACTTAAGCCCAACACTTAAGCTCACGCAATTAAGCCTCACTACCGTAGTTCTTCTTCACTTCTGAATGTCCCAGACTCGAATTGCCTTCTCACATACTTTGCCCTAGCCCGTGACATTACCCCCTCCTCAAAACACCTTGCCCACAAGGTGTGGGAAGGCCACCGCCAGCGAGTGAAACTCCTCCCAAGTGGCATCCTCAGCGATCTGACCTTGCCATCTGACCAACACCTCGACAACAACTTGATTATTATGCTTCCGAAGTCTTCTATTGAGAATCTCCACTGGTTCCGATTTGATGATGTCTGAGACGTCTACGGGAGGTAATTGAGGAAGAACCATCACAGATGAGCCTAACTTGTGCTTCAACTGGGACACATGAAATACCGGATGAACCTGAGATGAAGCTAGGAGGTCCAAACTATATGTGACAGTTCCAACCTTTTGGAGCACTCGAAAAGGTCCGTAAAATCTCGGAGCCAACTTCAAGGAATGACGCTAAGCCACCAAAGATTGTCTGTAAGGCTGCAACCTAAGCTAAACAAAATCCCCTTTCGAAAAAACATGTTCCTTCCTTTTAAGATCGGCAAACTTATTCATCCAATTTTGGGCTCGATGCAGGTTATCCTTCAACAAACAAAGCATCTGATCTTGATCTAGTAACTGTTGATAGACTTCAGCCACACGAGTGGTCCTTGGCATGTATGACACAAGCCGAGGAGGTGGAACCCCATACAAAGCTTGGAATGGAGACATCTTCGTGGATGAATGCACTGGGGTATTATACCAATATTCTGCTAGTGATATCCATTGCACCCAATCTTTCGGTCGGTCCCCAACAAAACATCTCAAATAATTTTCTAATGCTTTGTTCATAGCCTCATATTGCCCATCTGTTTGTGGATGATAGACAGTGCTGTGACATAGCTAGACATCATGAAGCTTAAAAAGCTCCCTCCAAAACGTGCTAGTAAACACAGGGTCTCTGTCTGAAACAATAGACTTAGGGAAGCCATGTAACTTGAAAATATTCTGTAAGAACAATTGTGCAATTGTCGTAGCCATGCAAGCGTGAGACAAAGACACAAAATGACTGTATTTAGTTAATCTATCAACCACCACCCACAAAACCGAATGACCTTTAGAAACTGGTAGGCCTTCAATAAAGTCCATCGAGATATCTGTCCATGGTGAATCTGGAATAGGCAGGGGCTGTGACAGCCCATTAAGTAAAGCTTGTTCCACTTTGACTCGTTGACAAATATCACAACTTTTCACAAACTCCTTAACAGCCTTCTTGAGCCCTGGCCAAAAAAAATTTCTTCTCACTCTGTAAAGTGTTTTATCCATACCAAAGTGTCCTTCTGCATTGCTATGAAGCAACTGTAAAATCTTCTAAATAAACATAGGATCCTTGGGTAGGTAAAGTCTATCATTATAGAACAGTAAGTCTCCTCTCACAAAAAACTTAGAGGAAGAAACTTGGCCTTCAGTCACCTTTTTAAACAACTCCTGTAAATCCTTGTCTCTAGAATAGCTCTGTTTGAGTTCAGTAAACAACTCATAGTAGGAAACGAAATAAGACACAAGGAAACTGATTCTTCACATTGCCTTGAGAGTGCATCTGCCACTCTATTATCCACTCATTTCTTATATTCAACAATGAAATCATAGCCTAAAAGTTTAGTAATCCACCTTTGTTGCATAGGGTACCCACCCTTTGCTCCAAAAGGTACTTTAGGCTTGGATGATCAGTCTAAATAACAAAGGACTAACCAAGTAGATAAGGCTTTAACCTTTGAACTGCTGACACTAGGGCTAGCAATTCCTTCCCATAGGTAAATAGGGCTAGGGCTCTACCCTTCAAAGCTTGGCTGAAAAATGCCACAGGTCTGGATTCCTGCATCAGAACAACCCCAATCCTTATATCCGAAGCATCACACTCAATAACAAAGCCCTTAGAAAAATCAGGAAGAGCCAAAACTAGTGGTTGAGTCATAACCACCTTCAACTTCTCAAAAGCCTCTTGTGCTTCAAATGACCATGCAAAGCTGTTTTTCTTGAGTAGGGCAGTAAGAGGAGCAGCTGTAACGCCCCGTCCCAGAAGGTCCGGAGAGTTAACTTATGTCGCTAAAAATCATTTTCCATCCACATAGTACATAATCAAAATTTTCTCTATCTCACAAACTACTCATTAATTCACATCAAATACTCCAGTATAATTAATCCAAGACAATACAAAATCTTAATAAAAACATCAACCTCCCAACAATTCATATTATCAGAACGCAACAAACTTACTGAATAACAAAATCCTCAATACTCATGCAAACCTCATATACTTAAACCACTATTCTTAACTCCTCTTACCTATGCTCCATATTCTTGATCCTCAACCGGAATATTCAAATCATCTGAAAATATTGGAGATAAGAGGGGGTGAGTTATCAATAACTCAGTAAGCAGAGAACATATACTAGCGTGCAAGCATGAGCCTTTTCAGAAAGTTCAGTATGCAGAAACAAAACATTATATTTTTATATGCAGATCTCATACACCTGTTATAAGAAAATCAGAGTGATTTTTCAGACTTTTTAGACTCAAAACTTAACTGTTCATATTTAAAGACACTTTCTATATTCAAAGATCATTTTCATATTCAAAGACCATTTTCATATTCAACATCCAATTGTTCATATTCAAAGATCCGTTTCATAATCAAAGACCTTTTTGGCATTCAAAAACTATTTTCATATTCGAAAACCAACTGTACATATTAAATATCATTTTCATATTCAAAATCGCTTGGGCATAACATAACTGAACCTCTTCATCTTATCGTATCATATCATATACCATGTTTAACCCCCGTAGTAGGGTTGTGCTATCCCCGGTGGCCAAACCAGACAGTATCATATGGTGAACTTCCCATTTTTCAATCTCGGAGCCCCGAGTGTGCACACAGGAAAGAACACGTAAAAAGACTACTTTGTTTCCAAAGTGGGTGCACTCATATCATATCATATCATGGTGGTACCAACCATATCACGTGAACCAGTATCATCATATCAGAACCCTATTTAGAATCAGATTCAGAATAGATAAGTATGCCAAAGGTTTATTATATCCATATCATATCAAAACACGTGCGAAACATATTCATATCCTTTCCATTTGATCAAAAACGTATCAAAATCATTTCATATCACATGTATAAAAAAAAATATCTCAATGATATCATATTCGCTCTTTTGCATATTTCAGAAACATGTCAAATATTGGTCATGTCTACGCAATTCATGTCAGAAAAATATTTTCTCTTTTCCGTACAGATTTCATAAGTGATGCAAATAAATGACCGAGGTTGGTTTTTCTCAAGTTTTCATTTCATCACAAAATATGCAAAGTTTTCAGAAGGTCAACCTCAGTCTCAATAATTCATATAAAACCTAGCATAGGAATCTCGCTTACCTGGAATTCTTAGCTTTTCCAGAATTTTCCTCAAAAATGTCGAGTCGACTATAAATCATCACCTATAAAATAATCACGTAATTTCCATAAGTTTCCAATCAATCACATATTTCGATATTTAAGCCTAAACTTCTAAATAACCTATTTTAATTCCTCAAAACTTAAAACCTTCATAATTCCAAAATATATCACCACTTTCTAAAATCTTCAATATCCACCGTAACCAACGTCAAACTCAAAACACTAATATTTAAACCCGAAACCGCCAATAAATCTCACATCATAAACCAATCACACAAACAACTCCATAATCCAATCCAACCGACCCCCTTACTCCTCGGACTCAGTCCGGTACAACCAACCAATTCACCGTAAATATGAGTTCGCGCAAAATACATTTAAATCTCAAAAGTTCTTTGAAAAAATACTTACAATGCTATAATATAATTTTTGAAAGATCACGGAGGTGCTAGAAATGGCGGCACAGTAACAGAACAGTGCAAAATGCACTGTGGCCGTGGGTCTTAAAAACCCACTTTTGAACGGGGACAAACCAAGACCCGAAATTGATAGGGTAGGGCTTAGGGATGTCGGTGAAGCTAGTGGTGGTGGTGGTTGGCCGTGGGTGGCGGCGCAACGGGTGGTTGAAGACCAAAAATACCCAAATCGAAAATGGGATTCGTTGTGCTTCACCGATGACGAATCGGAGTTGGGGTTGGGTGCATTGGGTTGCTAGGAGGTCGAGGATGAAGTGGTTAATAAATGGTGGCCGGTGGTGGCGCGACGGCGACGCTGGAGTGAAGAGAGCGCCGCGGCTTGGTGTGGTACATGGGGGCTATCGGCGGCGAGTTAAGGGCTGAGATTGGTGGGGTGGTGTCGCAGTTAGGTGGGGAAGCTGATGGGAGGGGCGGTGTCGCACACGGCGGCGCACAACGGCGACTGGGTGGAGAAGGAGAAGCGCACGAGGAGAGAGAGAAGAGGTGCCGCGCAGGAGAGAACTGAAAGGAGAAGGAAAAAAAAGAAAAAAAAAAGAAAAGAAAAAAGAAGAGAAAAAAGAAGAGAAAAAAGAGAGGAAAGAGAAAATGGAGGGAAAGAAATGAGGTCCAATCCTCACATCTTGGATCACAAAAATGATCCAACGAAACGATTTCAAAACAACAAGTACAATAAAATAATTCAAACGTAGTGATTAAAATGAAAATAAATAATTAAATCCAACAACAAGTTAATTTAATATGAAAAGAAATTTAAATGCATAACAATAATTAATATTATGGAAACATGTCAAATTTAATTTTCACAAATTAAAAATCATAAAAATAAACCCACTAAAGTCTGAAAATTTTAAAACAAGAGAACCAATTTTTAAATTAATAACAAATAATCATTCAATTAAAAATACACTAAAAATACGGGGTGTTACAGCAGCAGTACACCATTACTCCCTAATAAATTTCCTATAATAACCAGTTAATCCCAAAAAGCCTCTCAAAGACTTAATGGAAGTAGGAGCTAGCCAATCAACCATAGCTTGTAGCTTAGCTAGATCTGCCCTTACACCATTCGTAGACACCAGGTGTCCCAAATAATCAACCTCAGCGCAACCAAATCTGCACTTACTTATCTTGGCAAATAATTGGTTTTCCTTCAAAATATCTAGTGTAATCTTCAAATGTTGCACATGCTCAACCTCATATTTACTATACACAAGAATATCATAAAAAAGTACTAGAATAAACTTCTTCAAATAGGGCTTAAAAACATAATTCATCAAGGACTTAAATGTGGAGGGTAAATTAGTCAAGCCAAAAGGCATGACTAAAATTCGTAACGACCCTCATGAGTCCTAAAAGCCGTTTTAGGAATATCTTCATCCCTTACACGAATCTGGTGGTAACCAGATCGTAAATGAAGTTTAGAATAAACTTTTGAACCACACAATTCATCAAGTAATTCCTCTACAACCGAAATAGGAAACTTATCTTTTATCGTCTCATTATTCAAGGCACGATAATCAACGCACATTCTCCAACTTCCATCTGCCTTCCTCACAAGTAAAACTGGAGATGAATAAGGAATTTGGCTTGGCTGTATTACCCCATTTGTAGCAATTCCATGACAATTTTTTCAATCTCTTCTTTTTGAAAATATGGATAACGATAAGGCCTAACTGATACAGCCTTTGACTCACGTTTAAAATGGATAGAATGATCATGTGATCTATTTGAGGGTAGCCCTTTAGACTCAACAAAAATCTCCTTGTAAATAGACAAAAGCTCTTGAATAACTTGAGAAGGCTTTTCCACTTCTGGCTGCCCTTCCATCAATTGCAGCACTACCCTTTTTTTCTCCAACTCTCCCAGCTTAAAACTTGAAGACTCTTCCACTAATTTGGACTGCTTCAATCTTTCAACACAATCTGCTTGCCCAAATAGAAAAATTGCATAGTCAATTCTTCAAAATTCCACAATATATTGCCCAATATATGCAACCATTGTATTCCCAAAACAACATCACAACTGCCAATACTAAAACAACTGCATCCATGGTGAACATTGTTCCTTGTATTAACATAGGAACTATAGATCAGCTTCCCTCACTTACAATTTGCTCTCTATTAGCAACCTTCACCGTCACTTTATCATCTTTATTCAACTTAAATTTCACCTTATCCACCACTGATGGATCCACAAAGTTGTGAGCGCTACCAATGTCAATTAAGATCACCACCCAATTTTTCTCAATTCTGCCTTTAATTCTCATTGTTTTAGGCCCCACTGCACCTGTAATAGCATTTAAAGATATTTCAGGTTTCCCTTCATTCTCCATGACACATACAAAATTATTTTCTTCTTTCCCTTCAGCATTTAGAACTTCAGGAAATTCATCCACAATCTCTTCAATCAATAATAACTTTGGACTTTTACACTTATGGCCAGGAATCCATTTTGATTCACAATAGTAACAAAGGCCTTTTTCTCTCCTGTCTTTCATCTGAGACTGAGAAATTTTCTGGACTGGTAAACTAGTTGTTCCAGAATTTCTGTTATTGTTGTCAAGTCCAAGGTTCTTGTTAGTCTCAACACCATAACTCCAAGCTCCTCTAACTCCAACATTAGAGCTAAAACTCCCATGATTCCTTGAAAATTTCTTATTGACTTGCACGTGCTCTTCTTGTATCTTGGCAAGCCCATAGGCAGTCAAAAGTGATGTAGGACTAAACATCCTAACTAGTAATCTTATTTCATCTTTAAGACCACTCAAGAAACAACTTAGTTTGTAAGTTTCTGATAGCCCTCTCAATCGATTAGACAGAGCTTCAAACTTCTCTTTATACTCCTCCACTGAATCTGTTTGCCTCAGCCTTGTCAAGGCTTCCATAGGATCATCATAAAAATTAGCCCCAAATCTCATTAACAAGGCCTTAACAAATGTATCACAATCTGTCAAGAAACCAGATTCCTCCAAATCTTGAAACCAGATGAGGGCCCTGCCCTCCATGTGAAAAGATACTAAAGACAATCTTTGTTGAGGTACTATATTATGGTAAGCAAAGAAATGATTCACTTTGTACAACCATCCAGCTGGATCCTCCCCATGGAAGGTAGGAAAGTTAAGCTCCACATACCTAGTATGATTTCCATGTACAACTTCTAGATTTGATGATCTCTACTGTGATTTCCTACTGAAGACGTGTCACCATTTTTGTTGTGATTAACTTTTTGTATTTCTGCAGTTAATCCTTTCAATTGCATGACTAAGGACTCCAAAGTTCTCTGCTGAGTGTTGAAAGAGCGTTTCAAAGATCCAACCTCCATTTACAAAGCTTTCTAATGCGATTCAGTAGATTTCTTGAATGTAGAAAATGAATCTTGAGCGTATTCCTTCTACCATTTTTGAAGAAAATAGAGATTGATCGACAATCTCTGATACCAACTGTCACACACTCCAATAAAGATTCTAGAATCAAGAAGAAATGAGAGAGAATTAGAGAAGAGAGGAAGTATCCAAATTGTATTTGTATTCTTCAATGCCTCAAATGTACAGACTGAGTCCTTTTTATACGTATGTATTCTAATGTATCTAATGGGCCCATAATGGGCTTACATGCTTATTTGATTACTCTGCTTCTAATTCCCAAGGCCCGTGCACTTATGTCCAACACTTAAGCCCACGCAATTAAGCCTCATTACCGTAGTTCTTCTTCACTTCTGAATGTCCCAGACTTGAATTGCCTTCTCGCATACTTTGCCCTGCCGGAGTACCAAACACGTCCACAACATCCAGCATATATAAATAGTACGTAGTACTGCTACCATGTATATGGTAGTTGCACGCTAATGTGTTTATAATTTCTATATCTATTAATTCTCTCTAACACACTATATATATACAGAGAGGAAATTCCTTTAATTCGCAATATATAAGAAAATTTTATGAAATTAAAAATACTAATCTGTTTAACATTTCATGTTAATCTAGACTCATTTTAAACTCATCTTTGAAAAAAAAAAAGGATCGGAACAAACAAACTAGAACTTACTTTTATTTAATCTTTCAAAGGCATTTGATATTTATATATATATTAATTATACAATCTTGAATTATGGAATCGGTGGAAATGATCATAAATAATAATCAATCATAAGCAGGTTGAAATCTTGACTATTTTTTTAAAATGACTTATATGCTGCCCATGATCACAATTTGACTTTTATATGCATGAAATGATCTGATCATGACCGCTATCAGCCAACGAGGGAACTCAGTCAATTAAGGTTGTCTATTTTATATAACATGTATATCGTACTGCTCAAAATATGGCTTTGGATTTATATATAGAAGCTTTCACCTGGGGTTTTCTGGCCTGATCCGTCGTTAGTTCATGCCAGCTTCCACTTGTCGATCCCAGGATGTTCTCTAATTCATCCAAGCAGGCATATTTTCTCAGAAGCATACATTAATTCAGGACAACCAAAAACTTTCACCCACTAAAAGTTCACCCACTTTTCATGTGTACCTACATGCATATGATTAGTGTTATCATTTTAATTATTATATGTTTCTCAGACTTGATGATCTATCTGTTCTTTATAACAATTTCCATAATATAATCATGTACATCAAATTACGCATGATTAGACACAATTAAATGTCAAAATTACTCAAGAAATTGAGTAAGAATGTTATAAATATTCCTTAATTTCCTTATTATATACACGTAATTGACCAAACCAATAAGCCAATATTAGTTTAATTACCTGCAAATTATATATATATATATATTTATCTTTTAAATCCTGGAAAGACAATCCAGAAAATCAGGTCAAAGATTGGTTTCTGGATAAATTATCATCCTATCTGATCTCCAAGAAAAATTTAAAACATTATGATCACTACTAGAATCTCTACCTTTCATGCGCACTACAGTACATAAATACTGTTCTTTAATTTCTGGTAGAACCTTCCATAAACACATCCATCCAAACTTTTGAAAACTGGATGTTTTCTATATAATATTATACCGCCGGCCTCGGCCTCTTCATAACGGATCCACAACTTAAATCAGATCCTTCAAAATTATGGCAAGCCTTAACTTTGTGAACTTCCTTCCTATTGTATTCGCCTTGCTCATCGCTGCCGGACGTGCCACGCCGATGGCTGGTGCCTCGTCGATGCCGGTGGTCAAAGCGGGTTACTATCCTTCATGGGTTTTGGATAGTTTGCCACCTTCAGCCATAAACACATCATTGCTTACCCATGTCTTTTATGCTTTTCTTCTGCCTAACAATGTCACCTTTGAAATTGACATCTCGGATTCAACGGCCACGATCCTCTTAAACATCACCACCACCCTCCATCACAAGAATCCCAGCGTGAAGGCTCTTTACTCCATTGGTGGAGGAGGTATCGACCCAGATCCTTTTGCTCCCATTGCCTCCAATGTCTCATCTCGTGGAACTTTCATACATGCAACTATAGAGGTTGCACGCAAGTATGGGTTTGATGGGATTGACCTTGACTGGGAATTCCCTCAAAGCCCACAAGAAATGAACGATTTTGGCCAATTACTAAAAGAGTGGAGGCATGCAATCCGAGAGGAGGCTAAGGTCACAAACAGGCTTCCTCTATTGCTCACAGCCGCCGTGTACTATTCAGCAGACTTAACGGATGGTAGTAGCCGCTCTTACCCGGCGGCTGCGATTAAGGATAACTTGGATTGGATCAATGTGATGTGTTACGATTATCATGGATCATGGGATACTTCAGCCACGGGGGCTCATGCGGCATTGTTTGATCCACAAACTAATCTGAGTTCAGTTTATGGGCTTAAGTCGTGGATTCGTGCTGGGGTACCGGGAAATAAGTTGGTTATGGGCTTGGCGCTTTATGGTAAAACATGGAAGCTCAAAGAACCAAACTCACATGGAGTCGGAGCACCAGCCATCGGCGTGGGTTCGGGAGATATGGGTGTGCTGACTTTCTCACAAGTGATGCATTTTAATAACAGGACCAAAGCCACCGTGGCATATGACGTGGACACAGTTTCGGCCTATTCTTATACGGAGGAGTCGTGGGTAGGGTATGATGATGCCCTATCGACAACAGGGAAGATTTTGCTTGCTCAGGCGCTTGGGCTTCGAGGGGATTTCATTTGGGCTCTCACCTTTGACAAGGAATGGACAATAACCGCACAAGGTACGTATATATCTTCTTTTTTTCATATCGTATAGTGCCATTTTTTTCATTTTCGTAAGCAAATTGGTATTCAATGAACTATTCAATATTCATGAGTCATCATGTACGTACATATAATAATAAGAAAATGCTACTTTGGTACTTCGTTTTGACACTTTATATAATTTTATTTTTTATTTTTTATTTAATAGTTAAGGAAGTAACTATTAGTATATTGATTTTTTTATACATTTTAAAAATGTTTTAAAATTATAAAAAAAATATAAATAAAAAAAATTAAAAAATAAGAAGATAAATTTATGCTAGGTGGCATGCTCAGCGGTCAAGGGTGACAGCTTAGCACTACTAATAATAATATTCATGATCATTAAAGGGTATTAACATTTTTTTTTTTTTAATTTCTTGGCATGTAGCTTCAAGGTCATGGATCCTTGACAAATGATATTGGAGCTTTGTTATTTGGCATGTTGTCTGTTGGAGAATATCATCATCATCAAGTCCTCACGCGAGAAAAACTAAATAAAAAAAAATTAGTGCAGGCATGCTGCGTATTGCCATGGAACCCCACATCACGGCCATGACATTCAATCTGCTTGTAAAGCAGAACCATTAATATCCAGTGGTTTTCGATTTATTTAGTAGTTTTGTAGTAAATTAAATTAAAGTCAACCCAATCCAATGCATCTTATATATATGTTGTGTGTGTGCCAGCTTAATTGTTCTAATTAAAACTGAGATCATCAGTTAATTAATTAGCAGCATGCAGCTGCTAGCTAATTAATTTTGGAACGACACCAAGGCTACCTACACTACAATAGAATTTGTCTTTTATGACTGACAAAACTGTCACAAAAAAATGAGCAAACCGTCACATTGTGACAGTTTGAGACCGTCACCATGCACGACTATCACCTAAAAGGCATCACAGAATGTTTTTTGTGACGATTTACTATTCAATTGTCATAATTTTTTTTTTTTTTTTTTTGTGATGGTTGGAAGTCTTCTGTGAGGTGCAACGTTCGAACATAATGATTTTTTGTGATAGTTAAAAACCGTCACTGAAAGTAACGTTCACACGTATAAACCGACGTTCGAACGTTAACCCCACTGATAAACATTTGCACGTAAAACATTGACGTTTGTTGTTTTGCTTTGCACAAATGATATTTATGTCTAGAAGTAACAAAATTTAAACTTTAACTCAGAGATGTTTGAATGTAGCATTCTAATGTTAATGGAGTAGTGTTCGAACGTAACATTTTTAACGTTTGGATGGAAATTTTTTGTTCGCATGTATCTATTCTAATCATCTGAACATTGTGCCTAACGTTTGAACGTTTTGTTCAAATTTTCTGGTATTTTGTTCAAACGTGAACTCATGTTCAAACATTTATTGTTTACATGCGAATGTTATGATCAGAAATAGTAATTTGATAAAATTAAAAAGCATACAAATTGTTTCATATTACACCATAAATGTAACAACTAATAATATCTTATAGAGTTGCAAAAGTAAACAATAAAAGTTTATAATAATGATAATGATAATGATAATGATAATGATATATTAATCATTTCTTCTTCTTTCCTCGTATACTGCGATCCTGCTGAATTAACTTAACATGTTCCATCTGGACCGTCATCTCCCTTTGTATTTATTCTTGGACTTCAATTCGTATTCTCTAATCGCAGTCTCTTTATTGCTCCTGCAAACGTGTTTCTAAATCAGACTGTCACGATAAGAGAGACTCCAACTCCTGCTGTCTCGACTTCATCTGCTCAATTTCTTGGCGTGCTGCATCTAAATCTTTAGTAAGATTGTTAACTTCCGAAGTCAAGGTCTTTGAGAATGAACCGACACGCTTAAAAGAACGTCTCAAACCTCTTACCAAATCAGAGTTGATCTCAAGCACTTGCATGAATATGTTTATGTCACTAGGAGATGATTCCTTAGAGGCTGATTGGTCTCAACCATTTTTTCCTACAATTATAGAAAAAAGACACTATAAGTAACATATTACAAAAAATAAGGATTCAAACATAATATGAATTCACATGTTGCATAATTTATTTATAGAAAATAACGTAACTTATATAATTATCTTTAGCGACATGATCAATCCACTCACTGTGCTCATCAGTGTGAGTAGTAGCATAAACATGAATGAAAGAGAAATTTTCAGGATCATCATGTTTCTAACAAAGCCACATTAGTAATTTTAAGAAATAATATTAGTACTCAAATAAAATAATATGATAAAAATGAGTGAGAATTAATAAGTTCTCAATTACCATTTTATCAGCAAGACGTTGGGATGACCTTGAGCCGGCGTGATGGTGGATTGTCAAAGTCATTCTATTATATATATTGATAGAACTTAAGTGCAGCAAGAGAAATTAACAATGTTAAATATAATATACGAAACCAATTATAATGTCAAATAACTTACAGGGAATAAATCAATAATACTTGTTAATCTAGACTTACGAAAAGATCACAACACTTCCTCCAATCATCTAACTTCATTTTTTGAAAAGGGAACTGAACAGCTTCTTCCAACATCTCAAATTTCTTGAAGTGGTCATAGCATCATCCCTTGTGATGACGAAATAATGTAGTCATCAACTCGTTCATAGTTCTCACATCCTCGCTACGGCCAAAATTGAGGTGTCCTAAGAAGTGCATTGCGTCAAAAATATGAAATCAAAACATCTCAAAAAAAATTTACTAAGTATATAAACTGACCAGTACACGACTCCAAATGTGATCATTCACCTCATTTGGAACATCTCTCCATAATTGCACATAAAATGGGGTATAAGCTCTGACTAGTGTACTGACATAGGAGTAAAGCAATACTGCACTGTCGTCCACTCCTCCAGTAAAGTTATCAGGAATGTTGATCTTGATTTTTTCGTGCCTTCTATTTCTTTCCAAAGCAAGGCCACGTGTGTAGCCATGTTCGAGACGTGACAAGGAAACAACTATTATTGGAGCCTTGCTATTTGGCATGTTGTCTATCGGAGATCATCATCATCACCATCAAGTCCTCACGATATAGAAAAGCTAAATAAAAAAATTTGTGCAGGCATGCTACATATTGCCATGGAACCCCACATCACGACCATATACACTACAACAAATTAGGCTTTTTCCCACTAGCGATTTTGTCACAATTAGTCTATATTTGTGTTGGAAATAACTTTTTTCCACCATTTTAAGTCATAGCTAACTCTTCAGAATTATGTCCTAATAGATAGTACTTAATCCTGCAAGCGAAATGTTCATCGGAAATAAGAGTATTTTAGAGATTCTTTTCCTTGCAAAAGTGCAAACTTTCATTGCAAAAAGTATGTCAACCATGGTTAACTGTGGTCGAAAATACTTATCTGTCGTGGTGGAAATCGCAAGAAATATATGTCGTGGTCGAAAATTCTTTTCCAATACACTAATGTCGGTAATAATATATTATGTACTTAAGTAGAGCTAAAAGCAAAAGAATCATAAAGTAAAACTAAAAAAGCTTACAACTACAAAAAAGTAAAACTAGAAAAGTTTACAACTGCATTTGACCACATTGACTAAGTACACATGTATGAAAATCTCTAGGCTAACAAATAAGAGACAACAAAAAATTGAAAAACTAAGAGACGACACAAAGCACATCACCTATGCGCAATTAAAATTCAGTCAAATACAGAAAACAAACTAGATGCTCTAATTCAGGAGAACTTCTGCAATTTCAACAGCTCACTTGTTCTAAAACCGATTTTGTTGCTTGTTTGAGAATACACAATATACAAAGCACTTCAAACAAAAAATTGGGTATAAATGGATGTGAAAATAGTCCATGAGTATTAATACATGTTAACATAATATTCATATATGGCAGAAGATATATGCTAAACTACAAAGCAACCCATCCAAAAGGTATATGTTGAACTACAAAGCAACCAATCAAAAAAATAACTATGGGCAGAGCCTTTAGAGTATGAGCATCATCAACATCAATATAACATAAAAATATTAACCAAAACATATGACATCTATTGTACAGGGAGCAAAAAGAAACAAGTCATACCTTCCGATAACAATTTCTAGATGAACGTAGGAAGTAACGCTGCAAAATAAAGCTAAACAATTGTGAGTAATTTACTAACAATGACTAAACAGGATCACAACAGTACCTTGTTTAATAAACTTTTCATTAATATCAATCAATCATATGGATAGCCAACTAACTGGGATGATAAACAAATAAATAGTAAAACCTACCAACTAGTATTATTTTGACATTGGTCAACAACTCTATAACAATTACAAAGGAGAAGGGCCAGAGGAAAAATGAGAAATAAAAACAAAGGAACAGTGAGCTTGTCCTGAAATCAAGTTTCCCTTAATGCTCTAAAGAAATCCATCTCATGTTCCATACTAAACAATTGAGAACATGGCATGTATCTAAACTGAGTATACACAAAGGTTATAACATCAAAAGCATAGCAAGAAACAAGTAGCAGCCAGTACAAACTAAATAGAGAATCTATATTTCAACATGGACCTTAGTCCAAGGGAATACAATCAAGAGAAAGACATCATTTTCCATGTGGTTTAGTGCATGACCACATTCTACCACATTTAGGACGCATGTGGATACACAATCTAAAGAATCTTCACAGAATATAAACAATAATTTGTCATTGCTAAAATCATAACATAACTATTTGTATAAAATACACTAAAAAAAAGAAATAAATCATCTAAAGCTCAATCAGACATCTGAAAAATGAAATGAGCAAGATGAGCAAATAACATAACTATTTTCTTTTTATGTGCACACCATAAAAAGAGTTGATCTCCAAATATCAGAATACACATCCATCATCGTTCAGGATGAGAAGTTCAAACAAAACAGCATGTAAAGAAAATATAAGCACCCCCACCCAGACCCAATGAAAAAAGAAACATAAATAATACCTAGAAGACTTGCATCTACTTCTTCTAGATCATTCAAGTTCTCAGATTCAATGTATTCCACTCCAGAACTTCTGGTTTCTGCTATAGTATTAGCAATTTCATTACCATTAGTCTGAGGTGAAACAAGGGAGGCAGAGTTTTTCTTTTGGCATTCTTCAACATTCTTAACAGCAGTCCCAATGAACTGCTCGGTAAAACTCATTTTACTGGAGCTTTCATTCTTCTTCTTGGATCCAGGCAGTTTATTGAGTTCTCAAAGAGCTTTCATTGACATTACTTCAGCCTAGGATTCTTGTAACATAATAGTCATAGATTTGGGATATATAAGTAAATCTTTTATTTATTTTTCTATTATTATTATTATTATTTTTATAATCTTATCAGATTTTACATTTATTAATTTTAATAATTACTATTATAATTTTGTTTGACTTTACTAGAGTTTTGTTTTATTATTAATTCTAATAATTATTACTAGATTTTATCAGATTTTATGTCCCTCTAGAGTTTTGGTTTGAATTCAAATCTTAGTTCTTCCTATCTCCACCGAACCTCATCTTTTGATTTTATAATCCTAACTCATACTTATCCTTATCCCCAAACTTGGTAAATTCAAATCCTAATAGGAGACCAACTCATATCTGAAAACCTACCATATATCCTTCCTATCATCTACAAGAATCCCACGAAGCCCTCTGAAACAAACACGTCGAAGACCCAATCTCGTCTATATATATTCACATTCCTCCCTCGCAAAATTTACAGCAATCTTCTTCAAACCGATACGCACAAAATCTCAATCAAGCCACCTCACTGTCGACCACAGGGAACGTCGAATCCAGGAGATCAATCTCCTTTCTCGGTAAGGCTCTCTTTCTTCCCGCTAGTAATGAGATCTCTCTCTCCCTCTCTCACAGTTTTCTCTCACAGCTTTCTCTTCTTCTCGGTTTCTTCTTCGTCCAGACCTCTGTTTCTTTGTAAAATAAAAAGAGGCCGTTAGTTATGACAGATAATCATGAGTAGGTTGTTTTGAAATTACAGAACCTGCCATCAAAAAGTTGATTCACATCGTTACTTTTTCAAAACATTAAAAAGTCTCTAGCTCCTCTCAGTTATACTAATAGTTACCTTTTCAATATTTACAAAAATTGCCACTAAAAAGTTGGCCGTGTAACCCTCATGTAAGAGCCTTAGACTTTTAATATTTTTTAACCAAAAATGACCCTATTTTTGTTTGGGATGGGCTGTCTCGCATGGCCTTTTCTTCTCCAACAAATATTTCATTCCTTTGCTCAAGCCTTTTAGTTTTTATTTTTACTTTACTGGAAAGTACATGTAACTACAAGTTTGACAAAATCTTGCTTCAAGTCGTTCCCATAAATCCCGAGCCTCTGTTTTCTCCTCATGATATAAGTTGGGTTTTCTTTTTAGTTTCAATTTACTGCAAGTGTTAAATAAAGATGATTTCAAAGATCCCTTGATCCTTGATGCGTAAACCCTGAGCCCTCTACTCATGTGGGCTTGAGTATTTTTATTTGTTGTTGGGTTGGGCTTAATATTTTAAAGATGAGTTTTTACTTAAATAAATATATTAATCATAGACTTATTTTATAAGAAAGTGTTTAAAGAATTGGAAATATATTTTAAAGTATACTATTGAGCCTAATATTTTAGTTAATATTTCCTTTGTCTATTTAGTATGATTTTAATAAAATTATTATGTTATACTTTAAATAGAAAAATTAAGGAATATATTATGAGTTTTTGAATAATTATGTTAATAAAGGAAACCTATTTTAAGAATTAGGATTTTTATGACTTATTTTAAACTGGCCCAAGTTTCTACTAAATTATAATATGTTATTAGTATTTAAGTAATTTAAATACCAGGATTTGTTGATTATGGTGTTAAACAAAAGATTTATTTGACTATATTTTAGATTGTGAATTTAATTAAATAGGATATTAATACATGTTGTTCTTAGACAAATTTAGTGATAGTTAATATTGCGTATAGGTGACGAGCTACGAAATGATATTCAAGAAGAAGCACAGTGAGGTAAGTAAGTTAATTACAAATTAGGATTATCACAGTTCAGCTTATATTTAAGTATTATTCAAGCCAGTTCATTGACAGCCATTATTTATGCACTACTCATGTCATATGCAAACATGTCATTCAGCATATCATATAATCATGTCATTTCGCATCATGTTTAAATTCAAAAATTATAATTATGTATGTATTATATCATACATCTCATAGGTATAAGACACGTAAGCTATCTTAAATTCAAGTGTAAGATAAAATCAGATCAGTTAATAAGATGGTCATTCAGATGCATGATACCAATGCAGTTCAATTTTAAGGTGGATGTGCAAGCAACAAACTCAAGCGTGGTTCACCATAGTATGTCAGAATACTATCAGCGGCTCCCCTCGCGGCTGTGGGACGTGGAGCCGGTACACAACCTCACACACATAGTTAAGTGTGTTGGTCAGTCAGATCAGTCAATTAATTCAAATAAATTAGTCATGTATAGCATAAACATCAGTATGAACAGTCATGGATTTTAAGCTCTCAGCATGAAAACTTTTATGACAACCTTATATTTATTATGTTTACGTTGTGAGGGATTTCTTGCTGAGTTTTCGACTCATTTTAGTTTGTTTTCATGTTTTTAACCACCCAGATGAGGATGATGAATATGAGCAGGCAGGTCAGGATTAGAAGGAGTAGTTGATTTAGTTTCAGACTTTCTAGAATAAAATTTACTTTTATGACATAAATTTATTCATTTTATTCATTTAATATTTTTGGAAGACATTTTATTAGACAATGTTTTTACAAAATAAATTCTAATTTCGTTTATGAAATATGAGATCTCTTGCCGGGTCTATTTTATGAAAAACACGTGACACTCCTACCATACGGGAATGGAGTGTTACAGTGTGTGAGAGTGAAATCAGATCAGAGAGTGAGAGGAGTTGAGGGAAAAGCTTAACAGCGTCGATAAGGGCCACTAACGACGGCACTTGACAGTGGATGCACACGACGTGGTGGTAGAGGGAAAAGCCTTGACGGCGACCACAATCTCACGACCTACAAGCTCGGTGGAGACAGCCGTTGGCGAAGAGATTCTGGGGACCCAGGAAATCATAACATTAACGGAGATGAAAGGAAAAATTTTCACTTTCATGGAAGATGGAGATTATGAGTGTGGCTCGATCTATTGAGTAGGAAGTTTGAAGTGAGAAGAAATACGCAAAAGGGAAGTTTGAAGTGAGAAGAAATACACACGATTCATGTAAATATATTATCACCAACGAATTCCATCAGTAATGAATACATATGTCACCATAAAAACAATTATCTAGAAATCTTTTTCTGATGATTTAAACTTTGTAAAAAAAAGTTTTTAATTTTCACAGATTGTAACTCGTAACAAATAAAATAGTCCAATATAATTATTTGCGAGCGAGAATTTTCTGACCGCATGAATTTGATAGCAAAACGTAATTATTTGCTATCAAATAATATTTGCGGGAACTGTAAATTTTTTGTTACCAACCAATTCCGTCACTAACGAATGCATATATCATCGCAAAAAATATTATCTGCATTTTTGTTTTGATGATCTTAATTTTGTGGAAAAAAGTCTTTTATTTTCACAACTCATAACAAATAAAATGGTCCATTATAATTATTTGAGGCGAGAATTTTTTGACCACGTGAATTTGGTAGCAAAACATAATTATTTGCTACCAAATAATATTTGTGGGAACTGTAAATTTTTTATCACCAACCAATTCCATCACTAACGAATGCATATATTACCGTAAAAAAATATTATCTGCAAGCTTTTTCTGATGATCTCAATTTTGTGAAAAAAAGTATTTTATTTTCACAGATTGTAACTCGTGACAAATAAAATGGTCCAATATAATTATTTGCGGTGAGAATTTTCTTACCACGTGAATTTGATGGTAAAATGTAATTATTTTCTACTAAATAGTATTCGCAAGAAAAATTTATGTCTCAAAAATTACTATTTGTTGTAGTGATATGACATTCAATCTGCTTGTAAAGTAGAACCATTATATAATTTCCAATGGTTTTCGATTTATTGAGTAGTTTTGTAGCAATTAAATTAAATTCAACCCAATGATCCAAAGCATCTTTTATATATATATATATATATATATAGTAGTTGTGTGTCAGCTTAATTAATTGTTCTAATGAAAAATTGAGATCATCAGTTAATTAATTAGCAGCATGCAGCTGTTAGCTAATTAATTTTGGAACGACTGATCATTAATTGATCATGAGTCGTACTTTCTGGTAGTACTGCATGGAGTCTGGACTAAGCCAGTCTTTAATTGATAGGAGTAGTTAATTTGTAATCAGAATTTATTTTTATATGTATCCATCACAGTTGTAATTTTACTTTTATTAATGAATAAAGTCTATTTTGAAAAATATATATCTTTTAATTTGTTGATGATAAATGTATGTAGAATATTTTGTTGGCGCCGACAAACACAAAGGGTCCAATACAAAGTCATACTGCATCGGAGGTAGCCGTAGACGTCGTCTCATGTAACACTATAAGTATTAAATTTGAAATCAAATTAATGAATACCAATTAAATGAAAATAAATAAATTAAAATAAGAAATTAGAAAATGAAATTAAAATAAATACCAGATCCAAACTGATCATCACTATCCTCCTCGACGTCGGCCTTCTCATACTCAAGAACATCCGGAACATGAATTGGAGTTCCCTTGATCCAATTCTGCGTGCAAATCAAAGCCTCCACAGTGGCAGGAGCTAATGAACTCCGAAATGAATCTAATACACGTCCTCTTGTGCTAAAGGCCGACTTTGACGCTACTGTGCTAATAGGGATGGCCAAAAGTGTGCGGGCTATCTCTCCAAGGATGGGATACTTCACGGCATTCACCTTCCACCAACTTAATATATCAAAATCTCGTGAAAATGGTAGAATCTCTGCTGCTAAGTATCTGTCTATCTCTGGCTGAGCCTCTACAAAACTCCGAAGGAAGGGGGTCTGCTCATACCTCTCACCCCACTCCAATCTACGTCTTTTCCCAACCTCGACTTCAGGAAACTGTGAGCCTGAGGCTGAGGGGGTAGGTGTAGGTGCCGCAATATTACCATCCCGCAAGGTGGAAAACTCATCAAATAATCTAGTAAGGGTTTCCCGAACCCTTGCTGCAATAAGCTCTGCCCATACTTGCCCGTACGCAAGGCCCAATCCAAATATCATGCCATCCAACTTATACCTCGAGTCAAAGACGACAGCTACGTATAACAAAATATTAGCCTTCGTTAAATCTTCCCAATACTTGTCGTACTTTGTCCTCATAATCAATGACATCTCCCGCATCCTAATGTGACCACCCGCGACCATGTCATCTAATTCTTCTTTTACCCTACATATTTGCTGACATACAACATTAGATGTAGGGTACAAAGTTCCAGATAGCCTCATGGTGACATCGTAAAAAAGCCTCAAAAACTCTACAAAATTAGTTACAATTTTCCAATCATCTTCTACGGGTTTCCCCAATCTCCCGTGATCATCAAAATATTTAACATATTGGATGTCTTCGTCACCCAATAATGTAAATGCCAGCTTATATTCTTGGGCCGCCTCCAACATCAGAAATGTTGAGTTCCATCGTGTAGGCATATCAGTATAAAGGCCCATCTTAGATGTTAGGCCCGCAGATCTCGCAGCAACCTTGAATTTGTCCAACCTCGAAGGAGAATATCTCACCCATCTCACAGCAGTCCTAACCCGAGCAATCGAGTCATGAAGATCTCTCAAACCATCAGTGACAATCAGATTTAGAATATGTGCCGCACATCTCACATGCAGACACTCACCACTCATGAGTGTCTTATTTGCCTCTCTAAGATAGGTCTTTAGATGTCCCAATGCAACATCGTTAGACGAGGCATTATCGACTATGACTGTAACCACTCGGGTCAACCCTCACTCCTTTATTGCGGCCTCCAAGGCCTTTCCAATTGTCTCACCCTTATGATCAGTGATTTTACAAAATTTTATAATCTTCTTTTGCAATGTCCAATGACAATCAATAAAATGCACAGTCAAAGACATATAATTAAAATTTTGGATCGATGTCCAAGTGTTAGTGGTGAGACAAACAAATTGATCCGCCAACTGACCCCTCAACTTCTCCTTTTCAATGTAATAATGTTTTTTTACATCCTTTGCCACCGTGTGGCAAGAAGGAATATTAAACCTTGGTTCCAAGTAGCGAGAATACCTTGGAACCGTTTCCCATCAACAATTTGAAAAGGTAGCTCGTCCATTATGACCATACGAGCTAGGAGTCTTCTACACTCATCGGGATCATACTTAGTATACCCCCTCAAAGTTGCACCCCCACTAGTCCCATTCGCTATTTTTTTAAGTCCAATTTTTAGCCTAGATTGGCTTTTGTCTTGTAATGATCTTAATATTGGACTTTTTTTGCATTGCTCTTCTAAGTGCACCTTTAATTGTGAGGTGTCATGTTTCCTATAGTGACATCCATAAATTTTTCGACAATAGTTACACTTGGCTTGGGGGTTACTTGAGTCACCACCCTCTAGTTTAGTGAAATGACTCCAAACTATTTAAGTAGGTTTCTTGCTGGGCTTGGGGGCGGGGCAAGGTGCCGTAGGGCTAGGTGTAGGGGTTTGAGTAGGAGGTGTAGGTGTAGGTGTAGGTGTAGGGGTAGGGGTGCCCTCGGCCTGGAAAGGAGAGCTCGCACTAGAATCTGCTGGCATATCCATGAACTCAAGCAAACAACAAATCTGAAATTATAGAAAACATAGCAAATATATAATGAACATAAAAAAAAAAAGTAGAATAAAAAATTAGACCATATAATTCATCAAAGAATTGTAAAAAATTTAAAGTCATAAATTTTAGGCATTGAAAAGACACATTTATTATTCAAGTTATAAAAATACTTGTAGTGGTTTTAGTTATTTTTTATTGTACTATTTTAATTATTTCCCCGAACTCAAAATAGACAAATTTGAACCAACATATTAAGAAAAATGATCACATCCGAGCATATTAAATTAAATAAAGAAATTAAATACAATACAATAAAAATGAAACGTCTAGAAATCAACTCAAAACAAGGGATGAGATGTTGATATGAATGGATAATAATGATTATGGTCGCTTTACAAAAGGATAGATGTCCATATCGATAATGGGCATGCACCATAATTATTGTGTTAGTATGAATGTTCCAAATTTGTTGAGGGCTTTGTCTTGTCACCCTAAATGCTTTCTTTTTACTAAAACAACATGTTTATGCAAATTCTCTTTTGTGTTCAAATGAATTTGACATTCATAATATATATATATATATATATATATATATATATATATATATATATATATTTATAACTTGAAAGACTATAAGGCATAAGCATAGCAACTATATAAATTATAATGAACATAAAAAAAAAAAGTAGAATAAAAAAAAGTACCACTTGACATTCATAATTTCATATATATATATAAATATATATATATATATATATTTCATCTTAATTCATTATATTGAATTTCGAAATACCCTAGTGCATTCTTTTTTTTTTTTTTTTTGTTCAATTTGGTAGGGAACATGAAATTCTGTTTTTAAACCCCTAAATTAATTTTTTAAACCCCTAGTGCATAGCAATTTTAAAGATTAAACCCCTAAATTAATTTAGGGTTTTCAATCTTTGAAACCCCTAAATTAATTTAGGGTATTTCGAAACCCTAAATTAATTTAGGGGTTTCAAAGATTAAAACCCCTAAATTAATTTAGGTTAATTTAGGGTTTCGGATTGGAGCCCTAAATTAATTTAGGGCTCCAATCCAAATTAATTAGACACAATAATATTGAAATTCAGTGATTTACACACATTATATAATGCAAACAAAAAAAAAAAAAAAAAAACAATTCACAGAACACAATTCACGGGTCACGGGAGTCATTCAAAATTTCAAAGATCAAACCACATGCACAATCTAAACACCACAGCACACAATTCACAAAATCCCATCCTCCATCTCTGATAAACTCCATCCTTCCTCCAATCTCCATTAAATATGTAAATCACAAAAAAATTAAAGTGTCGAATTTGGGTTTCTTACCTTCGGAAATGAAGAGAGAGGAACCGGGTGCGAATCCGAGTCGTGCGACGGGGATGGCGATGCAGATAGACGGACCGGGCGGCAGCTCACGGCTGCGAGAAGTAACTCAGAGAGAGAGAGAGGCGAGAGCGACTGAGAGTGAGAGTGAGAAGAAGAAATCGGGGCAGAGGCGAGAAAGGGGGAGGGGCTGGGTTTCAGTTTTAAGTCTGGGAATTTTACACCCAGGCATGAAACGACGTCGTTTCATGCCTGGGTTTTTTTTTTTTTTTTAATATATATGTAAATAACGTATATAATATAATTATAATTATATATATCCGGGGCGGGCGGGGCAGGGTATATACGGGGCGGGGGTCACCCCAGCCCGCCGCCGCCCCCGGATGTTGCCCCAGATGCGGGCGGGTGGCCCCGCCGCCCGCATCTGACGGGCGGGGTGATCCGCCCCGCCTAACGGAGGCGGGGCAGAAGCGGGGCGGGGCAGCGGGGGCGGGCACCCCTACTCTAAAAGAATAGATAATATGTAATTCACGGCATTGAATATTAGTACTTATCAATAATATGAATCTCAGGATTAAATATTGTGTAGTCGATTCCTATCACTGGCTGAATGTGACATCATTTATTAGGTTTTACTTTAACATTTTTAAAAAATAATGGATAAAGCCGCATTATTTTTAAAAAATAACATTTTTAACGTTTATGAATTCCAACTCACCGCTTAATGTTTGCTTTGTCTTTCTCAATCTGTAGCAAATTATCTAATTTAGATAGAAAATTGAAGTGGGTCGCAGCCTTATTTTCCTTTATTACTTTTTTTAATTTATTTCTAAGCAAATCTATACTAAGTTCAAAATGTCTATCTACGTGAAGATGTTATATTTCTTAAAAAACCAATAGTACAAATTATGATCCGTTGTTTATGATAACTTTCTAGAAGCAGAAGAGAACAAAAATCGATACAAATTCTCATTCCTTCAATAAATGGCAATAATATAGGAATTATCTCGATATTTATCTTATTTAAGATATTAAAATTCAGCCAAGAATTTGAAAATAGCTCGATTCTTTTGTAGCTTTATGATAGAAACAAAGTGAGTATTATTCACGCTGTGACAGGGGAGAGTGTGTGGGCAATGCAATCGCCAAGAACGTTTACAAATTAAGCAACGATTATAATAATAACAAAATTATTTTTATTGCATAAGTCATTGATCAAGAATTCAATGCACAAACCGTACCCTCGACTCTCTTTACTCCCTGTTTTTTTTTTTTTTTTTTTTTTTTTTTTTTTTTTTTTTTTTTTTTTTTTTTAAAAAAAACTCTCTTGATCTCTCATGACATGAATTTCCAGACCACACAACCTCTTTAAATATCAGCGTCACTCGTTCTTCGTTTGAGTACGACTGCAACACAAATCGAGTACCTCAATCCACTTACAAACTCATGGCCAGCTGAGCAGCTTGTTTTCTCATCCTCCAATTTATTAGGTTATTTCTGTTACAGTCTTGCATGTTTAACGTTGCTAATGCTGCAATTCTCAACGTTACCACTGATCAATCTGCTCTTTTAGCCTTGAAAGATCCTGTTTCTTATGATCCTGATCATGTTTTAACAAACAGTTGGTCCACCTCTACTTCTGTTTGCACTTGGGTCGGTGTCACTTGTGGTTCTAAACATCTCCGAGTCAAAGCTTTGAACCTTTCCTACATGGGCCTTGTTGGTACCATTCCTCCGCACATCGGGAACCTTTCGTTCCTTGTTAGGATAAGCTTTGTAAACAATAGCTTCCATGGCTCAATCCCGAATGAGTTGTCGCGTCTTCATCGGTTGGAATACTTGGACTTCACATACAACGAATTCAGTGGAGAAATCCCATCTCGGTTAGGGTTTCTAACAAAACTTCAATTTTTGAGTCTATATGGTAACAATTTTGAAGGTACTATTCCATCATCTCTATCCAACATAACTTCGTTGCAACGGTTTTATCTTTCATATAACCAACTTTCAGGATCCATACCTTCCTCTATATTCAACATATTTGGCTTGCAAAAAATTCTTCTCACAGAAAACAAACTTACGGGTCCGATGCCATCCATCTTGGCCAACATGTCTTCGTTGCAGATCATTGATCTAAGCTATAACATGTTGGTTGGTACACTACGAATGTACATCTTTGATCATCTTCCTAAGTTACAATATATCTCTTTGAGTAACAATCAACTTCAAGGTCAACTTCCGTCCACTTTGTACAAGTGTAAGCAGTTACAAGTTCTATCCCTTTCGGTGAATCATTTCAATGGAAGGATATCTCCGAAAATAGGGAACTTAACCATGCTTACAGAGTTACGTCTTAGCGAGAACAACTTGGAAGGTATGATTAGTTTTGTTTCTGCAGTCAATTATATATATATATATATATATGAAGACGACCATTGTTTTAGTAAATGTGTTTTATGATAGTATCTGATTAATTAGGCACAAATTCGTTGTCAATCCTGTGAAAACACGAAGATTTTAGTGAGTCTAATATTCCAAAAAAATGTAGAGGATGGAAAAAAATCAATTAACAATGAAAAAGTTATTTCCTATAGTCTATAATATTCTTTAATTTGGTGCATGTGACTGTAAGTTTCCAATGTTCAAAACTGAACAATTAACTTATGGTACTACCTCAAAAACTAAACTAGCAGTTTCCTGGATTTTTAAGGGTAAGTTTTCATTCGACTCCGGATAAAAAAAAAATATATAATTCTAGGAAACATTCTAATTATCATTCCACTAATTTGAGGTCATTGGCCTTGGTATAAGGCTTCAATTTCACTTCTTCCATTACATGTTTTCATCTTTTTCGGGGGTCATGGTTATAGCTAGAGATTATGGAGCATTACTTTTTGTTTTGGAAATGCTAGCTAACCAACCTTTTTATGACCCTTTCATCACTCTAATGCTTTTATTTTTTTTTTATTATTTTTTTTTTCGTGTTTTTTAATTTTTTTTCTTTTTAAGTTGTTCATGAATAAAAATGAATTGGATAATATATCATATATAAATTAGGAAGATATATGTCTTGATAGTTAGAATTGTTCATCTGGGCTAGGTTTTTCCACCCAGCCCGAAACCCGGATAACCGGGTTCTGGTTTCGGTTTTCGGCCAGGGTCAAAATAGTAAGTGGCAATTCAATAAGTAAATATGCCACCTACATGGTATTTGAGGCCTTGGTTTTCTTACTACTAACTTGTGTATGCTAAATTATTAAAACCACTACTTCTTTTCTTTTCTTCCTTTTGTTCTAATACAAGTACATATATATTCATATTTTGACAGGTTCAATACCAAGTGAAATTGGTAACCTCCAGAATCTAGAGTTGATTAGCATCGAACTTAATGGTTTTGTTGGTCCAATTCCATTCAAGATCTTCAATTATCTCAACGATTCAAACTATTTGTATGGGACTCAGTAAATTTTCAGGTCATCTTCCATCAGATATGGGCTTCTACCTTCCGAAGCTCAAACAACTTAGCCTTTATGGAAATAAACTGAGCGGAATAATTCCCAGTTCCATCTCCAATGCTTCACAGCTCACTCTTCTAGACTTGAATGGTAACTCATTGTCGGGAATAATTCCAGAAGCACTTGGTAATTTAAGGCTCCTGCAGTGGCTCGGCTTGGAATTTAATAATTTGACCATGGGAATTCAAGAACTGAATCCTTTCTCTTACTTGTCAAATTGCAAATATCTTAGATTTCTAGCTTTTGCATTCAATCCCCTTCACAACTTCCTTCCGAATTCCATTGGTAACCTTTCTCTATCTCTTGAAAGACTTTACCTATCTTCTTGCCATATTAAGGGAAGCATTCTGGCAGAGCTTGGGAATCTAAGTAGTTTGATTATTTTGGAACTATCCAACAACAAATTGAAAGGACCTATTCCAACTACATTAGGAAGATTGCACATGCTACAAGCTTTGTCCCTTCAAGCTAACGAACTAGAGGGTCATATCCTGTCTGATCTTTGTCATCTAAAGAGTTTGTATGACTTGTCTATAGATAGCAATAAGCTTTTTGGACATATTCCAACATGCATTAGCAATCTAACTTTCCTAAGATATCTCTACTTAGGTTTCAACCAATTAACATCCATGATTCCTTTGAGCTTGTGGAGCCTTACAAATCTCCTGGAGGTCGACCTGTCATCCAATTCATTAACTGGCCTTCTTTCATTTGAGATTGGAGATATGAAAGTGATGAGGGTATTGAATCTGTCAAGAAATCAACTATCAGGGGATATTCCGATAACAATTGGTGGCCTCATAGATCTAACTAATCTCTCGTTAGCAATCAATCAACTAGAAGGTTCAATTCCAGAGTCTTTTGGTAAACTATTAAGCTTGGAGATCTTAGATCTTTCGTGTAACAATTTATCTGGAAGGATTCCCAAATCCTTAGAAGCACTTTTATACCTCAAGTATCTAAATGTCTCTTTCAATAATCTACGAGGGAAAATTCCAACAGGAGGACCATTTGTACACTTCTGGTCTGCTTCATTTATCTCAAATGATGCGCTTTGTGGTGCACCCCGTTTACAAGTTCCCCCATGCGAAGAAGATTCTCCTAAAAACAAAAAGCTCAAAGTATCGCACTTAATGAAGTATCTGTTACCAGCAATTGGGTTAGCGATGCTTGTAGTGATCCCTTCATTAGCCTATAAAATATGCAAAACAGAGAATCTTGGATTACCACTACAGGCAGACTTGTACAATTTAACTACATGGAGAAGAATTTCTCATCAAGAACTTCTACTAGCAACAGAAAGGTTCAACTCAAGCAACTTACTTGGTCAAGGAAGTTTTGGATCAGTATACAAGGGAACACTTTCAGATGGGATGAATATTGCAGTAAAAGTTCTAAACTTGCAAGTAGAAGGGGCATTTAAGTGTTTTGATGCAGAGTGCGAGGTATTGCGAAATGCTCGTCATCGCAATTTGGTCAAAATCATTAGCATTTGTAGCAACATCGACTTCAAAGCCCTTGTATTGGAATACATGCCAAATGAGAACTTAGAGAAGTGGTTATACTCTCATGATCGTTGTTTGAATTTCTTACAAAGGCTGAATATAATGATTGATGTTGCATCAGCGTTGGAATACCTTCATTATGGTTTCTCAACAGTTATTGTTCATTGTGATTTGAAGCCGAGCAACGTCCTATTAGATGTGGATATGGTTGCACATGTTGCTGATTTTGGCATGGCCAAACTCTTAGGTGATGAGAATTCTATGATGCAAACGATGACTCTTACAACTTTAGGGTATATGGCACCAGGTGATTTTTTGAATTTACCACTGAAACTCTCTTAGTCATTATTTTACTCATACACAATTAAGTCTTATCATATCATAGAACATTCATCTACACAATTTATCAATTTTGCTTCGATCTTTTTTCACTACTATCAAATATTGAAGTAAGTTGTAACAATAAGTTGTAGTGTTATACACAGAGTAGGAGGCATTGTTTCTACAAAAGGGGATATGTATAGTTATGGCATCCAACTCATTGAGACTTTTACAAGAAAAAGACCTACAGATGACATGTTTGCAGGAGAAATGAGCTTGAAGCGTTGGGTAAATGAAGCATTGCCCATTTCAACGATTGATATTGTTGATGCCAGTTTGTTGGGAAACGAAAGATATCATGTTGCCTTGGAGGAGTGCATATCTTCAATTATGGGATTGGCTTTAGATTGTTGTGCAGAGTTGCCTGACCAAAGAACTAACATGAAAATTGTTTTAGCCACTCTAAAGAAGATTAAAACAAAGTCTTTAAGAGATGTCGAAAGATATTGACATGGGCCTTGTGTTTGTTTAAATGTTTTCATTATATGTCTTTCCTAATGATAAAACGGTATTGAGATTGTGAAAAAGAGACAGTTTGAACCTCTTTTCTTTTCTTTTTTTTTCTTTCTTTTTTTTTTTATAGAAAACAAACTTCATTAACTAATATCAACCTTACAACTGTCTCTCAATCCAAAGGACTTGAGAAATTACATTAGCGAAAGATCCCCCACCACAAACTAATGTCATTGACATTCCAAGCAAGTCTTGCAAGCCTATGCGTAGCTTCATTACACATTCTTCCTACATGTTGAACTGCACAGCTGCTAAACCTTGCCATCAACTTCTTTGCATCCTTTATGACTTGCCTAACATAGACATGGGATGGCTCAAGCTGTTGCAGCTCCTTTACCATGACCAATTCCTAGTAAGTGTTTGCCTGAAGTAGATAATGGGAGACATTACCTAATGAGAAGTAATTGACGTAGCTTTTTGGTTTGTCTCATGTAGCCTATTTCAGATGAGTGATGGTTGAGGGAGTTTTGAAACTTGTGGTACGAAGTGCCCATAGCTGTTTGTAAAGCCCTTTCTGGAAGAGACTTCCCATGTTGAAGTGATTGTTGCTGCACATTGAAACAAAAGTCAAAGTTAATATTAGAACTATGGTGGATGGGATTTGAGTTTTGTTTGGAATATAGAATTTTGACAAGGCATGTTATTCCATTGCTATAGAGAATGCAAAGCTCGATTGTTGGTGGGGTTTTTGTTGTGCCAAGTAGTTGGAAGAGGTGGTCTAGGGAGGGTCGGCTGCTGGAGAGTAATGTGGTTCATTGGGATAGTGATGGGTGGAAAAGGGGAACAATGGATAGTAGAGGTGTTTCAGAGGTAAGGTGGCAATGGGTGGATTTCAGGAAAGGTGGTCTATAACACCCCGTTCCCGAAAAGACATTTTAGAATTTTCGAGGAGCCAGTGTGCTACTACTAAACTTGAACTTAAAACTTTTTTCTTTTTAACAATGCACCAGATGCTAAAAATTTCCATAAAATAACAAACTTCAATAAATACTGAAAATCCAAAATAAGGTCTGCAGAAGCACTTATGAAAAATAAGGAAGTCTCATGTGCTTATCAAAATAATTTATTTAAAACTTAGAACCATAAAAATAATCATAACATAATCTGTCTAGGCCTCTGTCTCGCCTCCCTGGGTCAAGTTCTGTCCTGCAGTCTCTCTTCATAAATGTCATCACCTGGGGTGGTTTAAAAACATAAAAATAAACTAAAATGAGTCGAATATTCAATAAGCAACACATCATACAGTAACATAATAAACATAAAGTTTCTTAAAAAGCGTGCATATTCGTAAATAACATGAACATAAACATTGACTTATCTTTCACTTGTCATAGGCCGTTACACACTGTTGACCTCCGTGAGTTAGGGTTAGCGAATCTAAATAGATTCTGATTCCACCCGTGGCCGCGGGTTGTGGAATCCATACATAAGGAAGACAATACTGGGTGCACTACCAGCATGCACGACCTGGCAATGCAATATGCCCATAACATAGGTACCGTTTTCATATCATAACATAGGCCGTTACATATTTTATCAAATCATACTTGCATACTTGTCATTTCATAGATTTCAAAAGAAATCACATACATATCATATTATAGATTTCAAAAGAAATCACATACATACTTGTCATATCGTATCATAGATTTCAAACGAAATCGCATTCTTTCATAAACGTCGTGATACATGTTTTCTTACATAAATTCATGACTTTTCATAGAAAATTTTATGAAATAACTCTCACATAAATCATGCATTTCATAAATAATTTTATTAAATAACTCTTACATAAAATCATGCATTTAATAAATAATTTTATGAAATATCTCTGACATAAAATCATGACTTTTTCATAATTTTATCATGTGATGGGTACGTAAAAAGGGGCTTCCAATGAAGGGAATACACGCATAATATCTTTTATAAAAAGACATGTAGTTCACCGTACATACGTGTAAAGATATGATCATGCTACTTACCTTGCAACGCTAAATCACTATTATCGGCACGAAAACGGTCGCCTATAAAAATAAACACGTAATTTACATAAATTTTTAATTAAACAAGAGATTTTATTGAAAATCTAAACTATAAAAAATATCCTATATTTTCTAAAGCTAAAATCCTAATTATTCTAAACTGTTAATCTTTATAACAAAAAGATTTAAAGCCCGTAAATAAGAGTCCACGTAAAAATAAAATTAAAGCTCAATATAAACTATAAGTTCAATACGTATGTTGTTCGGTGTATAACAAAGGGACAAAAATGTAATTAAGAAGAATCTACCCTTCTGTAATTGAAACTGACAGAAACTTAAGAATTCATTTCAACTTGAAGACAGGTATTTTTCTTGAGGGGAAATCTAAGCCGTGCGATATCCTTACCAAGAGAGGAAACACGCGACGAAGTGGAGGCTGAGGAGAGGGTGGCGAGTGAGGCGGCAAAGCTGTGAGAGAGAGAGAGAGAGAGAGAGACGAAAAGTGAGAGAGAGTTATGAGAGAGGGAGAGTTTACGGGATGAAAGAGAAGGAGTTCTGTCAAACCGAAAACAACCGAGAGAAAGAGGGGGACGACGACGGTCGTGGCTTACCGGGACGGAGTGGGTGCCACTGGGTTGTGCTGGTCGCCGGTTTCTGTGTCGTCGGAGAGGGGGTTCGGCGCCTCTTGAGGTGGCTACCGTGGAGAAGGTGACTGCATGCTCTGTTTAGGACGTGCAAAAACAGTGGTGCGTCCGTGGCTGCTACGGCGTGCCTTGGCGGCTGAGGTGGTCCGATGTATTCTATGGTGGCCAGTGGTGGCGTCGGCGTGTTCTGTGGCTGAGGGTGGCTGGGCTGTGGCTCACGGTCGGAGAGCTCAGTGCTCTGTTTTTAGGTGTGGAAAACAGGGTGCCGTAAGTGGTTGACGTGCGTGTGCAGTGGCTATCACACAGTGGCTGAGCAACTGGAAGGGGTTGCGGCGGGATGGCGCAAGTGAAGGCTTGGCTGAGCGACGGTGGTGGAGGGCAGCGACGAGGGCTTGTTGTCTGGGTTTGCGTGGGGATATCGTGAGTTTGCTGTGTTTAAAGGGGCTGAGTGTGGTTGTTCACGCTGGAAAGAAATTGGCTCCGGTTGGACGTAATGAGCCTAGCTCTATATATAGACCGAAGAAACCCCTAGTGACGAAGGAGAAGAAACGTATGTGCATGGAAGTGGATTAAATTTTGTAAGTGTTTGAATTTTAAAGAATCGAAAACCGGTAGCTAGGAGTTTGACTATGAAGAGGAAATAAGAATAGGAATAATGTGTGGACTCTAACACACACGTGCTTGGAGGGAAAAATAATAATAATAATAATAATGGAAACTTAACTCTAGGTTTAAAAAAAAAATCATCTGATAATTTGCTTTAACTCATAAAAAAAAATTTTATCTGTAATCTTATTTCTAAATACAAGATCGGGTCGTTACATGGTCGATTCAAGTGGTACTGGTTTTTGGTTAAGAGGCATAGAGATGACCATGACTTCAGGGTCAAGTTATGGAGTGCAGTGAATTGCGTATTAAGTTATTAGGGCTTGGATTAGTGGTGGGTTGGACAGGTCGAGTGCGTTGATTGGGAAAGGGCTTTTATAGGGCTTGTCTAAGTTATTTTGTTTGTTAAGGTGGTTAATTGGGTTGATTGGGAGAGAAGCGTGGGTTGTTGGTCTGTTTGGAGGGATGTGTGGGCTGTATTTATGTTGGAATGCCCATCGGAGCATTACAAGAGTTGGGCAAGAACTCTCTTGGAGAGTGTTGCAATGTTTATCAATGAAAGAATGCGATTAGCCCACTCCCCCCCCCCCCCCCCCCCCCCCCCCCCCCCCCCGGTATGATTTATATTTGAAAGAATTTAAGTATTATGGGGTAATTAGAGTTCTTTAAGTACACCAGAAAAATATAACGCTCACAAATGCTCTGAATAAGAGGGAACTTCTTAAGATTCTACATCTCAGTCGCAGATCATTCACTACAAGCAATAACACATCCATGGTCCGCATAACAAAATAGTCAGCGGTAACTCGGTCAATAAATATGCCACCTACATGGTATTTTAAGTCTTGGTTTTCTTACTGCTAACTTGTGTATGCTTGATTATTAAAATCACTAATTCTTTTTTTTTTCTTTTTTACAGGTTCAATACCAAGTTAAATTGGTAATCTACAGAATTTGGAGTTGTTTTCGATCAGAATGAATGGTTTTTTTTTTTTTTTTGGTCCAGTTCCTTTCAAGATCTCCAATATCTCAAGGATACAAATTATTTAAATGGGGGCCAATAAATTCTTCGGTCATCTTCCATCAGATATAGACCTCTTCCTTCCAAAGCTCAAACAACTTTTTCTTGCTGGAAATAAACTGAGCGAAAGAATTCCCAACTCCATCTCCAATGCTTCACAGCCCACTTTCCTAGACTCGAGTTTTAAGTCATTGCCGGGCATAATACCAGAAACACTTGGTAATTTAAGGCTCCTTCAGTGGCTTAGCCTGGGAACTAATAATTTGACCATGGGAAGTCAAGAATTGAATATTTTCTCTTATTGAATTGCAAAGATCTCATAATGCTATCTTTTTCATTCAATCCCCTTCACAACTTTCATATCTTATTCCCAATTCCTTTGGTATCCTTTCTCACTCTCTTCAAAATCTTTACCTATTTTCTTGCCACATTAATGGAAGGATTTCGGCAGAGCATGGGAATCTAAGTAGTTTGATTATTTTGAATCTATCCAACAACGAATTCGAAGGACCTATTCTTGTCATATCTAGTCTGATCTTTCTCATCTAAAAAGCTTGTATGTGTTGTCTCTAGATAGCAATAAGCTTTTTGGACATATTCCAACATGCATAAGCAATCTAACTTCCCTTAGATATCTCTACTTAGGTTACAACCAATTAACATCTATGATTCCTTTGAGCTTGTGGACCCTTACAAATCTCCTGGAGGTTGACCTGCCATCCAATTCATTAACTGAGCTTCTTTCATTAGAGATTGGGGATATGAAAGTCCTGAATATATTGAATATGTCAAGAAATCAACTATCAAAGGATATCCCAATAAGAATTGGTGGCCTTATAGATCTAACTCATCTCTCTTTAGTAGTCAATAGACTAGAAGGTTCAATTCTGAGTCTTTTGGTGAATTGTTAAGTTTGGAGAGCTTAGATCTTTCCTACAACAATTTATCTTGAAGGATTCCCAAGTCCTTGAAAGTACTTTTATACCTCAAGTATCTAAATGTCTTTTCCAATAATATACGAGCGAGAATTCCATCAAGACAACCATTTGTACACTTATGATATGCTTCATTCATCTCAAATGACGCGCTTTGTGGTGCACCCTCATTACAAGTTCCCCTATGCAAAGAATATTCTCCTCACAAAGAAATGGCCAAAGGATCGCATTTAATGAAGTATCTGTTACCAGTAATTAGGTTAGCCATGCTTGTAGTGGCCCCTTCATTAGCCTATAAAATATGCAAAATAGAGAATCCTGGATTTCCACTACAGGCAGACTTATACAATTTACCAACATGGAGAAGAACTTCTCACCAAGACATTGTACTATGAACATAAAGGTTCAACTCAAGCAACTTAGTTGGTGAATGGAGTTTTTTTTATCAATATACAAGGGAACACTTTCAGATGGGATGAATATTGTTGTAGATGTCAAACCCAGCTTGGATCCCAACCTGTAGCCCAGCTCCTATGGAATGCCCATAAGCTGAAGCAAAGCCTAGCCACTATTGTCCTAAATGGCGTCGCTTTGTAAGGAAGGAGAAAACCCTAAAATTTCTTATCTTCTCCTTCATTTTTCCCTTCGCTGCCACACACCCGCCCCCCTTGAGTCTCTCTTTCTTCTCTCCCCTTGTGCACCGTCGCAGGTCCAGCCCTGCTCTTTGGTTCCCAGCAACGTCGCTTGAAGCTGTTGGTAAGTCTCCTCTGTATCTCTCTCTCTCCCCTCTCTCAGCATTCCCTTTCACTGTCGTAACCCTTCTGTCATTGTTCATCACGCCAGCCATCCTCCCTCACTAAAAGGCTCCTTCGCTGGCCACCCTACCTCGTGCCATTCGTCCATCCCTGATGGCCTCTCTGAATGGCTCTCTCGATTCTACTACCTTCTGCAGCTAACCACCGCTCACCAACTTAGCCCAAGCTTGACCCTCGTCGCTCGCAGCACTGCATGAAGTCTTTGTAGCTTGCTTCACATCAAACCACCAAGATCTGCTGTTCAAATCTCATCGTTCGAAAGTCACACCGTCGTCGAGCTAAGCCCAGCTTCCACCCTTCGAAAACCAATCATTGAGCTTCCATATCTTCCCCCAAGTCTCATCCAGATTTCTTCCCCTCTCTATTCTATCCTCCCGTGCATTTAGAGAGACTTTGCCTTGGGTTTCGCCGTGCTCACCGCGGCCCACCATTTTCAGTAGCTCCCTTATGGTCATTCGACCACCCCCTCACCTATTCCCTTGTGCTAGGCTGCTTCCCCTTTTAGATCCACTCAACCCGAGTCTCGATTCCCCTTTTTTGATTCTGCGCCACCACCCTTGGCCACGATATTCCCTTCCTCCTCCATCTGTTTACATCGAATATGTCACCCTTTAATTTTTTCCAATCATAGATCTCCCCGTTTTGTCAAGATCCTCAACTATCACCTTGCGCCGCCATGCTCTGCCCCTCCAGATGCCACCACAGTTAGCCAATGCCACTCACCTAGTATATTAATCTGTAGGTTGCTATTTGATTTGACTAATCAATTTTCCATCTACGCAGCGACAAGTGCATGCGCATACTCATAGTTTTTCTTTCAATCTAAGAGGGATACTTTAAGTTGGCCCGCTTGATCATCCAGAATTAACCTTCCACATGGTAAGTAAAACCCTTAGCTGACCCATGGAATACTGACATTAGAAAATTATTAAAGTGTGTTTGTTACAATTTGGTTGTGAATGAAAAGTGGTTGGGGGCCCTATGGAGTGTTGGGATAAAATTTGTAGTTAGTGATGGATTGTTCGCTGCGGGCTGGGTTAAGCGTTGGGAAATTGAGTGTAGTTGTGAAAATGTGAAAATGTGTTGTAATACTGTGTTGGTTGTCGTACTTTGCTATGCCATGTCATCCAATAACTGCTTGTTACATAATTCCATTTTATTTATTGCATGTCATTAAATTTTATGAATTGTGCCATATTTTGTAGGTATGTGTATCATGACTCCAAACTAAGATGTGGTATTATCTCGGTGGAGCTCCTTTGGTCACTCAGGAGCTTATAAAATTGAGTGACATCCCCTGGGTTGTCGCCTGGTGACAACGGGCTTGGACAAGACGGTAACGATCTCATGTCGACTCTGTGGCCTCTTTGCTTGAGGATGCCAGGTCATGTACGTGCCGGTATGCAGAGCTGGGCATTGTTTGTTACGAAGTCATAAGCACGGTCGTTACTCGCGGTGTGATGAATGGAGCCAGGGTGTGCGCTTGGTCCATAGGGGAGATCATGGTGCATGCGTAATTAAAATGATTGATGAACTTTATGTGGATTTTTGGCGTGTGTGGATTTTTTGTAAATTATTGGGAAGGATATTGGCAATGTACAATTTTGTTAATGTTGAAAAATCTCATTTTTCCTAATGCTATGATATGTTCACATTTTTCCGTGTTTGTATTTTTGGGTGTCGTTCTATTGGTTTTACTTGTTGAGATTGCGAAATCTCACTGTGGAGTCTCCACCTGCAGTTTCACAGAGCGGAACAGTAGACTTTGATGCAAAGGACGGATATGAGCTTGGAGGATCAGTTTCACTTGAGGAGTGAACACTTGAGTACCTTTCCCCTTATGTAGTATTGTTTGGGTGTTTTCCTTTTAATTAGTTGGATGACTATATAAATTTTATGTCGGGAATTAGGAGACTAGTGGCTATGGATATACTGCATGCAATTGTAATTTAAATTTTCTGGTACTATTAGCAGGTCAGTCTGCTCTTTTTTTTTCATCGTGTTTAAAAATGTACACTTATATATTGCATGCTTGCACACACATTACGCTTGGGGTGTGATCCGTGTGGTCAACACCTCGGCGTCGTGACTCCGGCCAAAGCACACTTGGGGGTTGAGGGTGCCACAGGTTGTATTAGAGCTTTTACGGCTCTGGATAAATCCAGAAGTCACTAAGATACAGTACCAGAATTCTAGGCTTTAATCTTGCTACTATTGGCTTGAAGATTTGTGTTGATAGACTTGGATTGTTTAGCAAAGTTGGCTGAAACTTTTAGTAGAATAGGCATGAACCTTTTGTATAGTAGGCTTGAACTTTTAGCAATTAGGCTTGGATTTGAATTGTCGGAGCTTGAACAGAAACAACATGGTCTAGGCGATCTTGTCGGAGCAGAGACAGAAGTGGCGAGTTGATAAGGGTAACAACATCTAATTGCCCAGGATAATTAAAATTTTAGATTCTTCAAAATTTATGAAACAAGTTATATGAAATCCAAGGTTGTATATTTTGTAGACTTTAATACGTGGGTTAATTTAAATTGAAGGTTTAGATTTTTATAGACTTTAAGAAATGTTTTGATAGCGTTTGAGGTTTTAGAATATGCAAGCTTTAGTAGACAACTTTTATTATATTTTAGGTATCGATTTTGCATACTTTTGAAAATGATTGTGTAGAATGAGGCCAAGTTGGACTTAGAGTAGAATTGGGTGGACTGGTTAAATTGGAAGAAGTCTCAATTATGTTTTGGTGAACTTTTGTGGTATTTGATATTGAATTTTGCAGTACCAAATTTAAATGCTAATTGGAATTAAGGTGATGAGCTTTTAAGTATATGTTGTCAAGTAGAAGTTATAGGTGCTCTTTATTGGTTGGTCGGGATGGTTTTGAACCTTTTAGAGTACGTTGCTTAACTTAGATGGGATGCATGTACTTTGATTAGATAAGTACCTCTTGGTTAAAGTTTGGGTGTGAGGATACCACTGCCTTCTTTTTAAAGGAGGACAATACCTCTATTCTTTATTAAAAAAAAAACTCCACTTATAACGGAGGAAAACCATATACACCAACCAAACATAGCAAATCAACCAATCAAATAAAGAATTGAAAAGAAATAACAAGACACCAAAATTAAAATGGAAGACTTGGGATACGCAACTTATCCATTCAAAAGAGTCCTCTCAATCTATTCGGCAAAACATCAACAGCATAATATCTTCTTGTAATGCATCCCTCACCTTGTCGCGCCAAAATATCCGCCGCCTGATTGCCTTCTCTAAATTGATTCTTTATAGAGAAGTGAAGACCTTGTTACTTCCCAAAAATCTCGTAAATACCAGGAAGAACAAATTCCAGATGTGAGCCATCACCCCACCAACACCGAGTCATTTTCAATGCATATATTTTGGTAGCCAATATCTTTGCAAAGCCGAACACCACTAGTTAGAGCACGTAACTCCACTAAAGTGTTAGTCCCAGTCTCAAATTTTTCAGAAAAAGCAGCCTTAATATTACCAAGTGAATCACGGTTTATACCCTCCCCACCACAAGAACTAGGATTTCCTCTACACGAGCCATCAATACTGAGCTCCAACCAACCTGTAGGAGACTTTTCCCAGACAACTTTGCGAGGAGGTTTGACCATTGGCTGTTTCATATGAACCTGTAGAGCTTCCATAATATTTTTCCAATAGAGGACAACGAACCCTTCAATCTTTCTGCAATTTTTGCAATCCAAAATCTCATCGATGACCGAACTACATCCCCCAATTCATGCATATCTTCCATGTGGGCTTTAGAAGCCTAAGCCAAAGTCTCCAAGATATCACAACAGGTAACAATCCTATTTAGTATATATGTAGGATTTGGCGGAATAATTCAAACCTTTTCCGTTGCGAATGCTTGAAGTGCGGTCACCCGTAGAATTCACTCTTAAGTGTTATTAGCATGAATCTTCCCAAATACTTAGACCTCCCTTCACTCACTCATACTTGTTACATTCTCGAAAAGATCCTCCCATGAATTCTTTGCACAATAGTCCTTATGGATGACGTTACTTGTTTTTCATGCAGTCTATTTCTTCAATATTTGAAATTCTTTGCACAAGTCTAAGTCTTCATGCTTGAATTCTTTTGGAAATTGATATGAAGGGAAATCACCCTTTAAAAAAAAATTGTAACTCCAAGTCGTACGTGAAGTAGTTTTTATTTGGTTCTGACAGCTCTCACTGAAAAACGAAACATGTCATCCTTCTTGACTCAGGACGCCGCTAATACCCACTCCAGAAGCATCGCAATTCACCTCGAAGATCTTCTCAAAATCATGGAGTGCCAGAACTAGTGCTTCAATCATCTTCTGCTTGAGCAGCAGAAAACTAGTCTCTGCTTCCTCGGACCATTGGATTGTCTGCCCTTTCAGGCACTCTATGATGGGTGTGATTAGAGTGATAAAATTGCAGATGAATCGTCGATAAAAGGAGGCCAATCCATGGAAGCTCCACACACTGTGTAGGGTCTTGGGTTGGCCACTCTAAAATGGCTTCCACTTTGGATTGATCTGCATGGACACCATCTATAGAGATGACAAATCCAAGGAATGTAACAAAAGTGGCGAAAAAGGAGCACTTTTTCTAGTTGACGAACATACACTCCTTTCATAACGTCTTGAAAGCATCTCTAAGATGTTCTACATGTGCCTCCCAAGTCGAACTGTAGATGAGGATATCATCAAAGTAGACGACGACAAAATTTCCCATAAAAGACAGTAGTACATGATGCATAAATCTCATAAATGTATTAGGTGCATTGAATAGGCCAAAGAGCATGACCAACCACTCATAGAGACCGTGTTGCATCTTGAACGCCGTCTTCCACTCGTCCCCAAGGTGTATTCGTAACTGGTGATACTCGCTTTTAAGATCGATTTTGGAAAAGATCTTAAAGACTGACAACTGATCCAGCATGTCGTCCAGGAGTGGATGGGGAATCTGTACTTCACGGTGATTTTGTTAATGGCTTTACTGTCCACGCACATGCGCCATGAACCATCTTTCTTGGGTACCAGGAGGGCAGGAATTGCACATGGGCTCATACTCTCACAGATGTAACCATTCTCTAACAATTATAGCACTTGGCACTACAATTATTTTGATTCCTTGGGGTTAAGGTGATATGCTGCCCTATTGTGTAAACTAGATGCTGGCACGAAGACAATCTAGTGTTGTATATCTCTCATGGGTGGAAGGCCAGGGGAAGGTCTTCTGGCATTAGATCTACAAACTCATATAGTATCTTCTGAACTTTTGGCAATACCTCAGCGTCCATCCCACCACGATTGTCACATGGCATCAAGGCAAAGACCATGCCTTCTTTCTTTACCTCCACCAAGAATCTAGCCTTCGATAGAAGAGTGTGTCCCATTTCACCCTTAGGAGTAGAAGTAGCACCCACCCTACTAGGTGCTAAGGTGATGTTCTTCCCTTTAATGCTAAGCGAATAGGTGTTTTTACGCCCATCGTGAATCACGCTTCGATCATACTGCCACGGTTTGCCTAGCAATAAAAAGCAAGCATCCATAGATACAACGTCACACCACGCATTGTCAAAATGTTTCCGACCAATAGAAAAGGAAACCAAACATCGTTCGTCAACAGTGACTTCACTGCCCTTCTTTAGCCACGACAGCTTGTATAGCTTCGAGTGTTGGTCTATCTTGAGTTGCAGCTTTTAAACTACTTCCTCGGAGACCCCGTTCTCACAGCTACTAATATCTATGAGTAGTTTGTACACCTTGATGGAAATAGTGCTGGTAGTGCGAAAGATATTAATTCTCAACCAGTCTTTGCCAGACTCCCCCTTGGGAGTTAGTAAACTCTTCCTGACGACATAGGTCTCGTTACCATCTCCATGTAAGACATCCCCTTCCTCTCCACCTTCATTATAGATCGATTCTCCCATGCTTTCAACATCTTCCATGTCATCCCCTTCTGGGTGTTAGACTTTCTGCATTTTGTCACCCTATGATCCCTCATCCGAAGCACCGAATATTGGTGTTCGAACTTTGACCTTGAGTGGGCCACGGAGTAGGGCAAGTCTAATGCGGACGGACCCCCTGTGTGTTCTGGTCGACCCTTGGTGCAGGTTGCTTGGTTTGCTATTTCTCCACGACTAGAGCACATTGATAGGCTTCAAAAACAATCCAGAGAGAACGGAGGTTGAGAATGTCCTATAAGGGCTACTGCAAACCACCCAAATAAGGTGCTACCAATTACTCTTTAGTTTTGAAAAGATCATTACGAGCCACCAATTGATAGAACTCCTCAGTTTCTCATCAACGGATTTCATTCTTTGCCTCGACGTGTGAAGTCGCCGAAACAAGGAAACAAGGTTTGAGTATATCCGAAGGGTAAAAGCTAACCCTTCATCTTTTTCTTCATCTTCTCCCAATCGCCAATCTTGGCTTTACCCTGTCTCTCTTGAGACTGCTTCAACTACTCCCACTAGGCAGATGCTCGACCCTTTAGTTTGACGGTGACTAGTTTCACCTTCATATGATCTGGGACATCCTTGTATTCAAAGATACATTCTACTTTGTGCAACCAATCAATGAACCCTTCCGCCTATAGAGTAACATAAAATTCTGGTAGATTTACTCTGAAGCCTAGGTCTCCACCTCGCTTTTCCCTACCACAATACTCTCAAAAAGGAGCATGACTGTGATACGGGTTCTCAAAACTGGATTTAGACTCTTGATCATAAGTCTAACCCTCCAAGTTTTGCACCTCTAGACACTTGGATAATTATTCTATATGCCTCTGCAAATCAGCAATCATCGTGTCCTGTATGTTACGATCGCGGAAAGGGACTTCCTCATTCGGAACTTGTCCACATTGATCACGACCTCTACCACTAGCCATGCAAACTAACGATAATTGACCCATGGAAAATAATAAAGCTCTTATGCCAACTGGCGCTGAAAAAATATAAGGTTATTCTTACGGCTAGTGAAATAACAGAAGCTAGATATTGAGATTGAGAAAATTGCAAACAGAGAGAAACTCTAAGATAAACTCTGAGATTAGACTTTTTCTATAAAATAAGTCAATCATCCTTTCTGAAGTCCACAAGTCGGGTTTAAATAGCTAAAGAAAAATGGCAGAACTGTAATTAAGGCCAAACAATAGAAAACATAATAAGATAACTTTAACTAAAATCTAGTCTAAGAATTCAGAATAAAATCGTTACTAAAAGATAAACATTACCCTAAAAGAAAATTAACCAAAAATGAAAGAGTTGACTAAAATTAACGATTCAGAGGTAAAAATGGTTGATTTTGGGATTGACAAGGGGCCCACCCTACAAAACATGGTGACTACAACATGTGTACCGAAGAAAGCTTTCTGGATTGGGGTCAAATGCACAATTCTGATACCTATAGCCAAAGTAGTAGTTAAAATATGGGATGTCGCTCATTTCTCCTCGCCCAAATCTACCTCTTCTCGCCCAAATCCTTATCTCTTCCCGCCAGTTTTGCACTGGTCTACCTTCTCAAAATAGTCCAGTGCTTTTAACGTCGTATCTGTTAGCTAAGCCTTATCGGCCTCGGATTCGGACTCGGATCCCCCTGCATCAAAGGGTTTTAGCACATAAGGTAAGGACGTTTCTAAATATAATGAACCTTCTGTTTTAAAATTGTGGTACTCTTATGTTCTATAGGTATCGCAATTCTATCACCAAGTACAAGTTATAAGATTTAGGACCTGAACTTTGGAAAATGTTAGGTTACGATTTATTGAGATTATTATTTTAGGTGGAGAATTTTATTATTATTATTTCATGTGGAGAGTTCTATATCTGTGGAGTTAAGATAATTGTTGGGTGAATTTATTATTAGGCTTTTAAATCAATCTCATTATAAAGGTTGATTTTTGTTTAGGCTTAAATTAAATTTGGAGTATATGATGTTGACACGTAGCATCCTAAGTTTACGCCTAAAGGATTAGTAAGGCATTGGACTAAATGAATGAGGAGTAAAGAGACATGAAAAACATGTGGCAGATAAGTATGTAAGTTATTTGAGGTGTAGCAAGTTTCGAGGACGAAATTTTTATAAGGAGGGAAGTTTGTATCGACCTAGCCCAATAATTCCATGATCGAAATATTGATAATTTCTATTGGGCCTAAATTATACTTAATGGGCTATATAAGATAAGCCCATGAGCAATAAATTATTAAGATTGATTAGGAGTTTTAATTAGGCTCAATAACTAGATTAAATCTCATTTCTTATTTATTGAACGAGTTAGACTTATTTTAGAATTTAAATATCAGCCATTAGAAATTTATTTTAATTTAAAGCCATCACTGATTGAAGTCTCAGTCATTGTAAATCCTAAATTAAATGAACTACTAGATCATTTTTTAAATTCAAACTCTCTTCTTGAATGATCATGACCGAGTACAACTCGAACTCGAACTCGTAAGCACCTTCTCCCAAATCTCTCTATAAATATCTCCCTTCCATGTGTTTTTTGAAAAAAAAAAATATCATAAACCTCCATAAGTGCAGTGATCGAACCCAAGATACCCAATCCAGCACCGTGATCAATTTTGTATTGAAAATTTTTGGAAGCAATAATACAAGGTAAGTAGCTTAATCATAAATTAGGATTAACATACATTAGATAGTTATACATTATAATTAAAGCCAATTCTTTCGAAGCCAATATTTATGTATCATGCATGTTATAATATTTGTAAGCACGTCATTCATCATGTTTCATTCTGTAATACCCGAGTCCTACTACGTAGATCCTTACGTCGTTTATTAATTCTTTAAGTTAAATATTTTGAGATAAAGACTTTTAGTATTTTTATTAATTCATTTTAAGATGGGTATATTCTTATTTTATGTGGGTTAGTAAATAATTTAAGCATATGATTTTTATGATCTTACAATATTTTCTTTCAAACCCATTAATTTCTATTTACTCAAGAAATAGTCCAAACTCTTTTGATCTCTACCACCCATTCCCTAGCTTATGGGATAAGCTTGATCAAACTCATTGGCTTTTCTTCTCCTTTACCCGTAGCTTCCTCAATAAGCCAATTGAAATCCCCTTTTCTCCCTTACACGTCGGCTTCCAAGAGAAGGAACAAATCTTTTTCTTTCTCTTTTGCACCTATCGACTTCTAGAGCAAGGAAAGGAAGAAAACTCTTCCAGCCCTCACCTTGCGACAAACCCTTCTCTCCCATTCCATTTCTCCTCCAATCTCAAGCCAAGCTTCCATTTTCCTCCTTCTCAAGAGGGAAATAGTAAGGTAAGAGCATCCTCAAACCTCTCCCTTGTGTGTTTCGAAACTTAGCCATGGTTTAATTAAGTGGGTTTCCCTTGATTGATTATTGACGTTCGGTTTTGGACTTCCAGTGTAACGCCCGTCCTTGTGGTGGGTCTTTTTATAAAATATTTTGAGAAAGGACGACGGGAATTACTGTCCGATTTAAAACTTTTTACTTTCTTCCTAGGGTGCAAGACTCTACGTTTATAAAATAAAATTTGCTTTTACAATAAAAGAGGTTTACAGTGGAAAATATCATTTTTAATAATAAAAGGCCTCTCTTACATTTAAAAGCTCGTACCTAGACTTCCGTGCTCTTCCCCATGGTCGTGTCCGTCCCGACGCGTACTTCATTTCCTTCCCTGTGATGGGGAGGGACATGCATAAAAATTAAAATGAGTCAAAGACTCGTAAGCATTACTTCATGCAGTTAAAATATAATAACATAGGTTTTCATTCATGCATTCATCATTCGTACATACTATACATACATGCATGCATGCATACGTGCGTTCATTTGAAAGCGTCACTAGACGGGATTTTCCTTTCTTTTCATAAAATGTGTCACCCGTCAGTACCTTCATTTCTGCAAGAGTGCAATGCCTTCATTTCTTAAAATGCATTCATTCGTGCGTGCGTGCATACATACGTACATACATACATTCTTTCTTTTCACTTTCATAGGCCGGTACACACTGTTACACCCCGTGTGTTAGGGTTAGCGGCCTATGGCCGATGGATTCGCTCGTGGCCAAGGGTTGGAATCCCATTCTGTTAGGGTGCAGCACTGGGTGCATACCAGTACTACTGCCCGGCATTGCAATTTGCCCATTCAATCATTGGGTACCCCTTTTCATTCATTCATGTGGCTGTTACGTATCTTCATACATTTCATGCTTTCATTTCATTCTTTCATTCATTCATGTCAGCTCTAAGGAGCTGGAGCTTTCATTCAGTTCTTTCTTTTATTTAACAGTCCTTTCATGAGAAAACATTTCTTTTCGTGAGAAAACATCGTTTCGTGAGCATGGGCTCGAACGTCCTCTTTCGTGACGTCCACGAGCATCACCTCGCGGCATTCACAAAAGTGTCAGTTCATACCGTCCATAAAACATAAAGCACGAGCTCAAACTTCGCCTTTCGCGGCATCTGCAAGCATCACCTCGAACGTTGGCTTTCACAGCGTCCACGAGCATCACCTTGAGGCGCTCGCGACGGCGTCGGTCTGTGGGATCCACGAAGGCGTCGGCTCGAGCTCGTCTTTCATGCATTTACATCAATTCATTTTTCTTAGAAAATACGTACAATAGATACATCTTATAGTCATCCATTCGCATGCGTACAATTAATATCTTTGGGTGCGTGAAAATGGGCTTTCATGGAAGGGCCGTACGTACATATACGTTTGAAAGCATGGCATATTCTTTCGTGAACATTTTCTCAAAGATAAAAGCTTTTTGTTTTCTTTTCGTAATTTCTAGAAAACTCCAGAAGGGCATGAACGTAATACTTACCTAGACTCCATGCTACTTTCATACCATGCAGTCCATTCATGCGTGTGTCAGCTGGCAACCTACATGCATACATAACCTTAACGTCATTCTCTATCTAATGCATAAGCAACTTAACTAGAAATAGAACTACACTATACTTGAAACACTCTCCTTCTATCCTATGCACTTACGTGCCCTTCACTATGTCAAAACCATCGGGGACCACTTACGGTCACCACATCTTCCAACTCAACGTCTTGCCTCGAGTGCTCATTCACTAAGGTGAACCCATGATTCACCTTAGGATTAAGACACTAAGACATTCATCTTATTCTCCTTATTAAACTCATCTTGATGCATGACTCAGACCAACTAAGTCACGCATCCCAATCCTAGACAGAACACCCATCACTACTTCCATGCATCTTAGCCCATACTAATCCTCATTCCCATCCATACAAGCCACACGGCTCTAAGCCAACTTTGGGCTTAATCACCGTGCAACTCTACTGTGGACAGATTACCCATTACATATGGTGAATCCGTCTGGTACACGTGTCTCACCAGACTACACATGTACCTTACTCCTTTTATCGCCTAAGATCCACATATAACATGTTGATCATCTGCTCGTAGGGATGAGGGCCATATTCTGATACCAACATTCTCTTGACCCGGCCAGCACAACTCTTCATGCTAGCCGTCCCTTCTTATAGTTCATCCCAACACTTAACGCGACAAAACTCCATTCTCAACTACGTCTTATATCACGTCATATAGCTCAAGACTACTCCCAAGCTCCACCGTGACCTTGTCACGTCACCCGACATCCTGTTACGTCACTTCTATGCCAACTTCTAACTCCTCATGAGTACGGTTCCTCACGTACTCCCGTAACATCGTGACATCTCATCACCTTCCCGTTATGCCATTTCCACACTAACTCGTCACCCATCATAAGCATGAATGTCAGTAACCACGTCACTTCGTGGCGCTGCCCAATCATGCTTCCGCTGCGCACTCTTATACTTATTCTGCTACTACACCCATACTTCCAGCAGTAAGTCAATTACAGAGACATTTGTCACCTCAGACTACAGGTCATGTCACAACTACTTCGGGACACTGTTCCACAGTTCCCGACACAACTCACCACGTTCTACGCCAGCGTCTCATCCATCACAAGCACGACTGTCAGTAACCACGTCACTTCGTGACGTTGCCCAATCATGCTTCTGTTGCATACTCTTACACTTATTCTACTACTTCACGCATACTCCTAGCCATAAGTCCATCACGGTGACACTTGTCACCTCAGACTACAGGCTGCACCATAACTACTTCGGGACATTGTTCCACAATTCCCGACATTACTGATCACGTTCCACACGCATCAACTGCACAACCGTCCTTATCTCTACGACACGTCACACGGAGTGTCACTGCCTCGTGGAGTACACTCCACGCATACTCCTTTTACACACGCTACAACCTATCATCAATATGGCATACCCGCCATACGATGCATCACCCTACCACATGGAGTACATTCCGCGTGTACTCCCTTCACACACGTTACGCCACATCACCATTATAGCGTACACGCCATATGGTGCGTCACTCCATTACATGGAGTACATTCCACGTGTACTCCATTCAAACTCGTTACGCCACATCACCATGATGGCATACCCGCCACATGGTGCATCGCTCCGCTACATGGAGCACACTCCGCGTGTACTCCATACACGCTACGCTACATCACCATCACGGCATACCCGCCGTATGGTGCATTGCTCCATCCTCCCGTTACACACATCACGCCATACAGAGTACACTTTACGTGTACTCTTCCCAATCCATAATACAAGCCAAGAGAGTATATTTCACATATACTCTCCTTATCTCACTTTATGCCACACACAGAGTACACTCAGTGTGTACTCTTCCCATTCCACAATACGCCAGAAGAGTATATTCTACATATACTCTCCTTATCTCACAGTACGCCATACACAAAGTACACTCAACGTGCACTATTCCCACTCTACACAAAGCCATGTCATCCATACAGCACATGCCCTACAACTACACTGCACAGCACAACCACGCCATCATTACAACACAACCTCCACAACTACATTACCCAGCACTGTCCACAACAATTCACAAATATGGCCAACACTTCACAGCGCACTACATAGCGCATCTCAATACAACCCAGCCATTCTCTCAATACTAACAGCACAGTCCACAACCTAATCAACTAATCAATATCAAACATAATTAAAAGGGATTAGAGAGTTATACCATCGACGGGATAACCCGTGCGTTGCCCGTTGATCGTCACAACCAATGACGTCGGAGAAGTCGCACGTGGCGGCTAACCCACGTACGTTGACTATTTGGGCGCTTGGATAGCTAAGTGTGGTCTTGGAAGGGCTAGTGAAGGCCTCGTGTTGGTGGCTGTGAGGAGCAGTACACAGCGTACCTAACCGTGTACAGTGGCAGTCAGTCACGCGCAGTGACTATCCATCACATGCAGTGATTACCCACCACTTAAAGTAGTGGTTTGGACCTAGGGCTTGGCTAAGGGAAATGCGGTGGATCTCATGGTGGCGTCGGGGTGGCGCCACGGTGGCTCACGGCGGCGGTTCAAGGCCGTGAAGTGGGTGAGAGGATGTGGGAGAGTGAGAGAGAGTATGCATGCATGGGTGATAGATCGGGGCCATGGAATGTTGGGTTGGCTTCGTGGTGGCCTGAGGAGGTTGATAATGGTGGTTACCCATCGTGGGTGGTGGTGCACGGCGTGCAACCTGTGCGTGCGTAAGGGAGAGGTGTCGTGCATGGGGGAGAGGCCATGGGCCTCGGGTCCAAGGGAGGAGGAAGGGGAAGGTAGAGGGAGGTCCATGGTGGTTCTGAGTGGCCATGGGTGCCGCGTACGGCGACGCTAGAGGCCGCGCATGGTGAAGTCGTGCGAAACCCATAAATGGGTTTCGTGCGTGCGTGCGACGGAGGGGGAAGGGGGCTTCCCGCGGCTTGGGTTCCATGGGAGGGGTTCACCGGTGAGAGGGGAGGCCGTTGGTGGCGATGGTGGCGCCGGAGGACAGCGCACGGTGGCGCTAAGGAATGCAAGCCCATTCAGGCTTTATACTTCCAAGGGAGAGGAAGAGAAAGAGTGAGAGGGAAGGGCTGCCGTGGATGGACTCGCCGGAGGGAGAGGAGGCCAACGGTGCCTGTGGCGCCCATGACCCCCATGTAAGGAGACACGGGATTCGAGACACCGGGATGATGACAACAGGGTCACACATCCCAACGTTATTGCCAAGTGTGTGTACATGCAACAGTGTACAAAAACAACGCAGCGGATAATTAATATAACTAAGTACCAGAATTGTTAATACAATTTAAACAGTCAGTAAAAATGTTTAAAAATTATACAGTCATCCAAAATAAATATTTTACAAGTCTCAAACCAAAACGAGTGATCCCAGATCACTCCTCGGGTGGAGCCGAATCCTCAGACTCACCTTCAGCCTCATCTGCACCGAAGTCTGCGTTACCACAAAATGGTACAGCAGGTAAGTATAAACCAAACAACTACGAGAAAAAAATACATTAATGCGACCAACAAGCATGCATATGATGAAATATGCATTATTCTCAAAAATACTATTTTTCCTGAAAATAGATATTTTTCAACACACGCCAAAATCCCATTTTGGCCCAAAACAATAATCCGTCATTTTTCCAGAAAATGACCCAAATCAATAAAATCTCATTTTCCCAGAAAATGAATCACATAAAAACCTTTTAATCAACACACGCTATTTTCCCAGAAAACAGCTCATTATTCCATTAACCAATGCACCATGATCTCCCCTAGGGATCATCCGCACGTCCTGGCTTCGTAGCGATGCTCAGTTTCGTGCCCAGCACGTTCGTGGCCAAGCACACACTACGCAACGAGAGATGCCCAGTTCTGCGCCCAGCACGTATGTTGCCAAGCATCCTCTAGCCCCCACCAGCTAAGGGGCCACGGAGTCGGCACGAGACCATCTCGTCCGATCCCGTTATCGCTCAGCGACAACCCAGGGGACGTCACTCAGTATATTCCGCTCCCGAGTGACCAGAGGAGCTCCACCGAGATAATACACCATCTCGACTTGGGGTCGTGATACACACGCACCCAAAATCCTTTAACACATGAAAACTCAGTTTTCATGAAACACATGAACATGAATGCATGTACACGAAAACCCAGTTTCCTTTACAAACATGATCATGCGTGCAATATGCCATGTACATGAACAACACCACAACAACCAACAATTCACAATACCAACCAAACATACAACTCCGTCCATAATCCATACAACCCCCGAACTCCTTAGACTCAGTCCGGCATGTCCAACCAGTTCACAATAATATGAGTTAGTGCAAAAATATATTTAAATCACAATAGTTCTTTGGAAAAATACTTACAGTGCTATATAATAATTTCCGAAGGATCATGGAGCAGCAAAAGGTGGCGACACAGCAACGTAACAGTGTAAAATATACTGTGGCCGTGGGTCTCAAATACCCACTTTTGAATGGGGACAAACTAAGACCCGAAATTGATTGGGTAGGGCCTAGAGAGGTCGGTGAAGCCAATGGTAGTGGTAGTTTGCCGTGGGTGGTGGCGCAAATGGTGGTTTTAGGCCAAAAATACCCAAATCGGAAATGGGGTTGGATGTGCTTCACCGGTGACGGATCGGAGCTGGGGTTGGGTCCATTGTGTTGCCAAGAGGTCGGGGATGAAGTAGTGAAGAGATGGTGGCCGGAGGTGGCGCGACGGCGGCGCTAGAGCTCAAAATGCGCCGCGGCTTGGAGTGGTGCGTGGAGGCTAACGGCGGCGATGAAGGAGCTGGAAATGGAGGGGGGTGGTCGCCGGCCGGTGGGAAAGCTGATGGGAGGGGCGGTATCACGCACGGCGGCGCGACAGCGGTGGGTTGGGTGGAAGGAGAAGCACACGGGAGAGAGGGAGGGGGGTGCGTCGCGCAGGGGGGAAGCTGGGGGAAGGAAAAGAAAAAAAAGAAAGGAAAGAAAAGAAAAAGGGAAAAAGAAAAATGAAGGGAAAGAAATGAGGTCCAATCCCCACATCTTAGGTCACAAAAAATGATCCAACGAAAATGATTTTAAAACAGCATCTCAATTAAAATAATTTAAACATAATGATACAATGAAAATAAAATAATTAAATCTCACAATCAATTAATTTAAAAAGAAGAACAATTTAAATGTACAACAATAAATAAATATTAAGAAAACATAACAATTTAATTTTCACAATTTAAAGATCATAAAATAAACCATTTAAAATATCCGATAATTTTAAAACAAGAGAATAAATTTTTGAACAAATAAAAATAATCATTCAGTGAAAATACACTAAAATACAGGATGTTACATCCTCCCCCCTTAAAAAAATTTCGTCCTCGAAATTTGTAAGGCCATACAGTATGCTAAAACAAGATACATGATACAACCAGAACACGCTTGAGATAACATACCATCACCAACGCCCAAAAGCATAAGTAATGCTCTCTCAAGTCAGCTTCTCTCTCCCAAGAGAAATCCTGAGCCAACGGATCACCCCATGGCACCTTTACCAAAGGTATTGTCTTAGACCTTAACCTTTACTCTTTCCCATCCACAATCTGAGTCTGGGCAACTTCATAAGAAAGATTAGGCCGAAGTTCAATGCGTTTAGAGTCGACAAAACACGGCTCTAGCTGTCCAAAACTCTTCTTCAAAGACGACACATGGAACACATCATGGACATCCCCAAAATAATCCGGCAGGGCAACTCTATAAGCAACTAACCCAACTTTCTCTATAATCTGGAAAGGGCCAACATACCTCGGACTAAGCTTACCCTTCTTGCCAAAGCGCTTAACCCCCTTCATCGGAGAGACTTTAAGGTAAACCCAATCGCCTATCTCAAATGATAAGTCTCTTCTCCTTGTATCTGCATAACTCTTTTGGCGACTTTGGGCTTCTGCCATTTTAGTCCTTATAAACTGAACTTGGTCCTTCATTTCTTGAATTCTCTCAGGCCCAATCAATTTACTTTCGCCAACTTCATCCCATCACAACGGTGATCTGCACTTCCTCCCATACAAAGTTTCATACGGGGCCATCTGAATGGAGGAATGAAAACTGTTATTATAAGCAAACTCAATTAGCGGCAGGTGTTTCTCCCAACTCCCCTGAAATCCCATGACACAAGACCGCAACATATCCTCAAGAGTCTGAATAGTATGCTCTAATTGACCGTCTGTCTGTGGGTGATATGCAGTACTAAACTTCAACTTAGTGCCTAAAGCTGCCTGCAAACTCTTCCAAAAATGGGACGTGAACCTCGGGTCCCGATCTAACACGATACTCTTGGGCACTCCGTGCAAACGCACTATCTCCTTAACATACAACCGAGTCAACTTACCCAAAGAGTCAGTGTTATTGATAGGCAAGAAATGGGCACTCTTGGTCAACCGGTCAAATCACCCAAACTGAGTTCTTTCCACTAGGGTCCTCGGTAAACCCACAACAAAATCTATAGAATATCATCCCACTTCCAGTCAGGAATAGGGAGAGGTTGAAGTTTACTAACAGGTCTTTGATGCTTAGTCTTAACTTGTCGACACGTGGCACATTTCTCAAAAAAAAATATGGCGATATCCAACATACTCGTATTAGTACCCCGGCAGCACATCACGACCAGTATTCCTAGGTGGCTATGCTATCCAAAATCTTATTTTCCACAAGAACCTTAATACAATATCCAGAAAATTCCAATGATCAATAGCTCCATACAATAATCCATGCTAACCTCAATCAGCTCCTATGCTTCAACTTCTAAACCTCCATTGAATTTTACATTTGGTAACCTAATGGCCACTTCCAAGGTTAACTATCAATAACAAATTGCACAACCAAAAGATTAATCTTCAACTACAAGCGTCATCTAAAAATTCAAGTCACCACTAATTCCTCAAGATCAACACAAAATCCGAACTCCTAACTACAACCACAAATATCACGCTTCGGCTGCACACTCTGGTAATTCGCCACATGCATAAAATTTATGTACTCATAAAAACTAGCACCATCGAGTACAAGGTGGCTCCATACCTACTAACCAGAAAACTCTTACCACCTTTTGGTAGAAAATACTCTTTTTCCCAACACCAGGAGTTATCACACATATTCCTCAATTAACTCCTGCTGCCTTCATCAAAATCAATATTCCGCAAAATACATCTATGATCATAGACAGAAAACCAACATCAGCATCCCAAATTGAAAATAAGCAACCTCAACCCAAAATATATCCATCTCATCTACGATAAGGAACATACCTTAAAAAGATTCGATTCCAACCCGACCAACCAAAAAGAGCACCTATAAACTTCTATCCAATAATCTAAACCCAAAAGCTCATCACCGACATTCAGAATAACATCTACTCTAGCGGTGACTAAACTCATTACGAACCATCATTGACTTCACCAAAACATTATCAAAACCTATTTGATAACTCGCCCGCCTACTTCTACTCCTATAAGCTAGTATTAGTACGACTAGTTCCTTCAATAACACATCACTATTAAACCTCAAGGCAAGCCCTACTGCTCAAATCATCAATCCACCAAAAGTCAATGCAAATCACCCAAAGATTCTAATATTTGATTAACTCACATACTTGATCATATTATTCATCGCTAATGCCTAAACTTCAACTTCCAAGATCTTATCATACACCAAACATGACGACCCATCGATCTCTCTTCAAGTTAAATAACAATGTCCTTAATTCAACCAACTGGATGCTCAATCTCCAAAGAAAGTATAACCTCAAAATTTAAATTCCTAGGTAACCTCAAGTCACAATTAATTCCAATAGATAATCACAATAATTATTGTCAACCGTCATTCCATTGAATAATCCGTTTCGACTACACACTCCGATTGACTCACCAAAAACTCCAAACCAATATCTCTTGAATTTAATACTATTGTATTTATTCATCTTCAACACCTACCCAAGACACTTCTTCCAAGCCAAAAATGAGACAAGGACCCCTGTACTCTCCGAAATGCATACACACTCACCACTACTACGCATCGATCGCATACACACTTAGCTAGAACTAATAATCCTCCAAACGTGCAAGTGATCTGTCATTACCATTTCCATCATCTGGGCCTATATCCCCGCAATCAACAAGAATCATTTCCTACGTCTGCACCATCTATTATTCCTTAAAATTGATATGGATTAAATCCTCAGTCTGTCACTAACCTCGGGCTAAAAACAATCATAACTAGATCAACATCTTCAATCCTGGAAAATACACAAACTAGATCATTACCTCCCATCTCCAAAGAAGTTCTCTCTAAAAAAATTCTCATATCAGTAACTCAACTCAGATCAATCCTAATTTAATGGTTACCAACTAATCAATTGATAGAATAGACCAAGCAAGCGTACCAAGTCTACAAAACTAAGAACTCAAATCCTATTATAATTCAACCCTTCAACTCTGCAATTCTAAAACCTTAAACCAGATAAAAATCATTTCCTAAAATCTTAAAGATCCATGACCTTAAATCTAAAACATTCACCTTATAAAACTTGTAAATTCTAAAACTCCAAATGTTATTAAACTGCTTATCAAAGTCGGCAAAATCGAAAACTTCTAATCTAACTAATCATTCGAATGCTTGTTGAACCTATCACCTTAAATCCAATAAACTTATTTCCTAAAAACTATAAGGCCTCAAACCTTAGGTGACCTTCTCAAAAATCTAACCTTGAAATTCGTTGAACTTACAACCTCCTATGCTACAGCCTCACGACATTTCCACGAAATATAAAACCTCAATTATCCTAAGCAATTTAAAACTATTCCCCTCCTTAGCAGCAACTTGAGTTCCTACTCCAAAGAGTTCACCCAGATCATGTCGTTCCCTTCAAGTCTCGATATTAAAACAAACCAGTTGCCAAGAGTTCAGGCCTACTACACTAAATGTTCAAGCCTAACAGTGACATTCACAATCGTACCATCTTCCTGTCATAGCACAACTCTTAACTCGCTTTTCAACTCCAAACAAAACAAAATAAAATAAAATTCCATAAATAAATAATATACAACAAAATGAATAAAACTAACAATAAAATATCATAAGATAAAATGAATAAAACAAATGAAGTAGTGCACAATAAAATAATAATAAAAATAAAATAAATAAATAAATAAAATAAAATAACCTGCCATAAAATAAAACAAATAATATAAAATAAACAAACAAGTAGTATACAATAAAATAAATAAAACCAACAAAATATAAAAACATAAATAAATTAAAACCATTAAAATAACATACTTCAAACCAAATAATTTCAAATCACAACTTTAAAACTTTCTGGTACTCCACCTATGGGACATGTGGTTTTACCCAGAGCCGAACTGCTCTGATACCACCTGTGGCGCCCACGACCCCCATGTAAGGAGACACGGGAATCGAGACACCGGGATGATGACAACAGGGTCACACATCCAAACGTTAGTGCCAAGTGTATGTACATGCAACAGTGTACAAAAACAACGCAGCGGATAATTAATACAACTAAGTACCAAAATTGTTAATACAATTTAAACAGTCAGTAAAAATGTTTAAAAATTATACAATCATCCAAAATAAATATTTTACAAGTCTCAAACCAAAACGAGTGATCCCAGATCACTCCTCGGGCGGAGCCGAATCCTTAGGCTCACCCTCAGCCTCATCTGCATCGAAATCTGCGTTACCACAAAATGGTACCGTAGGTAAGTATAAACCAAATAACTATGAGATAAAAATACATTAATGCGATCAACATGCATGCATATGATGAAATATGCATTATTCTCAAAAATACTATCTTCCCTGAAAATAGATATTTTTCAACACACGTCAAAATCTCATTTTGGCCCAAAACAATAATCCGTCATTTTTCCAGAAAATGACCCAAATCAATAAAATCTCATTTTCCCAGAAAATGAATCACATAAAAACCTTTTAATCAACACACGCTATTTTCCTAGAAAATAGCTCATTATTCCATTAACCAATGCACCATGATCTCCCCTAGGGATCATCCGCACGTCCTGGCTTCGTAGCGATGCTCAGTTTCGCGCCCAGCACGTTCGTGGCCAAGCACACACTACGCAACGAGCGATGCCCAGTTCTGCGCCCAGCACGTACGTTGCCAAGCATCCTCTAGCCCCCCACCAGCTAAGGGGCCACGGAGTCGGCACGAGACCATCTCGTCCGATCCCGTTGTCGCCCAGCGACAACCCAGGGGACGTCATTCAGTATATTCCGCTCCCGAGTGACCAGAGGAACTCCACAGAGATAATACCCCATCTCGGCTTGGGGTCATGATACACACGCACCCAAAATCCTTTAACACATGAAAACCCAGTTATCATGAAACACATGAACATGAATGCATGTACACGAAAACTCAGTTTCCTTTACAAACATGATCATGCGTGCAATATGCCATGTACATGAACAACACCACAACAACCAACAATTCACAATACCAACCAAACACACAACAACTCCGTCCATAATCCATCCGACCCCCGAACTCATTGGACTCAGTCCGGCATGTCCAACCAGATCACAATAATATGGTTTAGTGCAAAAATATATTTAAATCACGATAGTTATTTGGAAAAATATTACAGTGCTATATAATAATTTTCGAAGGATCACGGTGGTGCAAAAGGTGGTGGCTCAGCAACGAAACAGTGTAAAATACACTATGGCCGTGCGTCTCAAATACCCACTTTTGAATGGGGACAAACTAAGACCCGAAATTGATAGGGTAGGGCCTAGAGAGGTCGGTGAAGCCAATGGTGGTGGTGGTTTGCCGTGGGTGGCGGCGCAAATGGTCGTTTTAGGCCAAAAATACCCAAATCGGAAATGGGATTGGATGTGCTTCACCGGTGACGGATCGGAGCTGGGGTTGGGTCCATTGTGTTGCCAAGAGGTCGGAGATGAAGTGGTGAAGAGATGGTGGCCAGAGGTGCCGCGACGGCGGCGCTGGAGCTCAAAATGCACCACGGCTTGGAGTGGTGCGTGGAGGCTAACGGCGGCGATGGAGGAGCTGGAAATGGAGGGGGTGGTCACCGGCCTGTGGGGAAGCTGATGGGAGGGGCGGTGTCGCACACGGCGGCGCGACGGCGGTGGGTTCGGTGGAAGGAGAAGTGCACGGGAGAGAGGGAGGGAGGTGCGTCGCCCGGGGGGGTGAAAGCTGGGGGAAGGAAAAGAAAAAAAAGAAAAGAAAGAAAAGAAAAAGGGAAAAAGAAAAATGAAGGGAAAGAAATGAGGTCCAATTCCCACATCTTGGGTCACAAAAAATGATCCAACGAAAATGATTTTAAAACAATATCTCAATTAAAATAATTTAAACGTAATGATACAATGAAAATAAAATAATTAAATCTCACAATCAATTAATTTAAAAAGAAGAACAATTTAAATGTACAACAATAAATAAATATTAAGAAAACATAACAATTTAATTTTCACAATTTAAAGATCATAAAATAAACCATTTAAAATATCCGATAATTCTAAAACAAGAGAATAAATTTTTGAACAAATAAAAATAATCCTTCAGTGAAAATACACTAAAATACGGGGTGTTACAGTGACGATGGTGAGAGCTGCAGACGCACGGCGGCGCCGGGCTGAGGCATGGAGCAGTTCAGGCATAGGAGGAGCTGCGTATCGCGTACGCTGGGGAAAGGGAGGAGAGAGAGAGGGCTGGGGAAAAGTGAGGGAGAAAGAGAGAGGGGTCTGGGTATTTAATCCAGTCCCTTCATCTTGGGGTCTACAAAACGATCTAACGTTGAGATATTAAAAAATACTGATTTGAAAATGCGTAAATGTTAACTTAATTAAAAGCATTTAGAGGAATTAAGATAAATATTATTTTAAACTAACTTTAGTTTATAAAATAATATTTCTTCATTATTAATAAAATGATGAAGTCTTATTTAATATATTTAAGAGAATAAAACCATTAAATTAATTAAAGCCTTCAATATAATTTAAATCCCATAATATTTCAAATAACGGAAATCATTTTAATAATTAATATTAAAATGATCTCCGACAATTATAATATTTTGATGAATTATAATATTTTGGAACTCATCAAAATATTATAATTGTCTCATTTAAAAATAAGTTTAACTCAACGATACTGGAAATACCTCATATAAATACTTTCAGTACATTTAAAACACTGGGCGTGCCTTAGAAGTCACCTAATATCTCGAGAGACACGTCGTCATGGTTCGGCACACATGACGATGCTCGCAGTCGCCAGTAAGAATGGCAGACTGTTGCATAATTCCGTCATCGAAATTTGCTTACGTCAGAAGGGAGAAGCCTTAAATAAGAAAGAGAGAAGCTTACGTAAGAAGAAAGGAGCGGGGGTTACATCCAGCTAAGGGTTTCGTGTACCCTTTGTTTCCCTAGGCTGAATCTATCTTCATCTTCCTCATTTTCGTGTTTTGAAAGGATTTCACCAAAAGGTAAAAACCCTAACTCGACCCACTCGGCATTTGTTGATTTTGGAGTCCCATTGAGTTGTTTTAGCTTGAATCTAAATTTTTAGTTGTTGTCTATGTGTTGACAAACATCAATGCTCCGTTCTTTTGGCCAAAACCGAGCATATTGAAGCTGTTGTGCCGTGTATTCTTCTACCTTTCGAAAATATATATATTTTCCTATTTAACTTGGATGATTAATTGATCTGTTGTGTATATATATATATATATATATGAAGGAATCGTGTGTGTTTAGGCTCTGTTTTGGTGTTCCAGCCGTGTGTTTGCAAGGTAGATTTTGTAGTCCTTTTTCTTGTGTTTTCTTGAGTCCAAGTCATGTCTTTATGTGTTAATTTAATGTTGTTGAGGTTTATAATTTTAGATATACTCTCTTCAAGTTTATTCCCTAAGTAAGCCACTAAGAATTTCTAGAATTAAACTAGTAAGCTTACTTTAAGAGTTTTAAGTTGCCAAGTGTTGTACTCTTTTAATTAAGCTATGCTTTTAGAAAATATATGAGACTTTCTTAAGTCTTCTACAACTTTTATATTGTTTAATTGTATAGATGGGATTTTGGTTAAGTGAAGGATGTTTAAGACCATGAATATACTAGAACTTGCTAGCTACCCATGCATTTGTAAAATTCTGAAATATGTTATGTTTGGGAAGCCTAAATCAGCCCATTGCATCCCTTGCTCAACTTCACCCCTTTTTGTTTAATCAAAGATAAACTTTAGTATGAAAAACCCTTGAAGGACAAGTGACAAAAACCAACCTTTTGTAAGCATTGTCTTTTTTTGGATTTACTTCTCACATGATGTTACAAAACTATTAAAATGCTCTTTTGATAAAAATTCCAGATTTGGTAGTACCTCCTCATTCCCAACCATTCTTAAATAAATCCCTACCATCCTCTACATTCTAACTTATGATTTCTATCTATCCCTTATATAGAAAGGAATGGCCTAAAAGGGGGCAACAAGTGAGTTATGTACTTTCATGAGTTTCTCTAAATGTCGGAATGAGGATATTAATATTGACTTAGTGCCATGTATGTAGCTAAGGGGGTTAAGGGACACACTCTAATTCCAACTTAGAATTTAAGTGAGCGCGTAGGGGTGCCGAATAGTAAGCTTAATGTGTAATGAATATTATATGTTTATCTCATTTTATTGAATATGAGTTTATTTTCAAGATTCAAGGAACTACTTGTAAAGTATCGAGGTAAGTAACTATGACCATGCTTATTACACCAAGTTCTCTTTATGAAAGAATGTCTCTCTCTCTCTCTCTCATTGCAAATGTTCTTCTAAAGAAAAGAGTAAATGTATATAGTATGTACAAACCCTTTCTTGATAGCCCTTATTAAGCACCCTATCGATTATAATTGTGTATATGAGTATAAGGTAATGCATGCACGTAGGTTCTAAGTCATGAGATTTCCATACATGCTCTCTCAATAAACTTATTGATTATTCCTATATGTAGTATAGCATGAAAATGTATCTTATTCATAAAATTGCATGTGCATTGAATTAAGAAAGATGATGAAAATATTTTAATTGCAAAGGAAAGGAAATGAATGTCTCATGCCTTATGCTTTAAGCGATGTTTTCAATGACGCGAAAAAAGTGTTTTAAAATGTTCCTATGAACTGATTCTTTAAAGGACGTGAAGAAAGTGTTTTAAAATGTCCCTATGAACTGATGCTTTAAATGATGTGAAGAAAACGTTTTAAGATGTCCCTATGAACTGATGTTAAATTGTCCATATGAATTGACGCTTTATGGATGCCATGAAAAATGATGTTTAAGTTCATGCTTTTAAAATGATGTTTTTTCATAAATGCACTGTTAAATGAAAAGATGATGTTAAGTTCATGCTTTTAAATGGCGTTTTCCATGAATGAACTGTTAAATGAAATGGACTAAAATGACTGACATGAATGAATGAAAGAAATAATTAAATGAATGAATGCTTTACTGTATGAAAATACGTAACGGCCATATAAATGAAAAGGGTACCGAATGAATGGGTAGATTGCAATGTCAGGTTAGTACTGGTAGTGCACCCAGTGCTACCCCCTGACTGAAAGAGATTCTCAACCTGTGGCCGCTGGCAGAATCCTGGTCCAAAGGAAGACCGCTAACCCCAACACACGAGGTGTGATAGTGTGTACCGGCTAAAGAAAGTAAAACCTGAAAGTATAGTTATTTTTTAAAATATTTATGCATGAAAGTATAGTTTTTGTTTATTTCTTAAATGTTTATGCATGAAAGTATGGCTTATTCCTTAAACTGTTATGCATGAAAGCATTATCAAGAATTAGCAAAAATGTTTATGTATGCATGTTTTCAAAAGAAAAGAATAGATGTTTACTATGTTTACTGCATGGTATACTACTTACTGAGTATTCGACTAATTTTTGTTTTAAATGTTTTAAATGTCCAGGTAATGATGAAAAGGCTAGGGAGCAAGGCATTACTACAAAGGGAGAGGCAGACGCTTAGCATCTTCCCTAACCAGAACAATTATGTTTATGGATGATGGATTATGTTTTTATGAACGTATGGACTCTGAGAGTCTTTTTGGATAAATGTTCAATTAGAATGTCTGTCAGGTGTTCCCTTTATTAAATTAGAAATTTAGAGTGCACGTGTGTCATGTCCATGCCGATCGCATGTTATTAGAAAAATAAAATGAAAGAAATAAAATGTATGTATGTTGCGATCCTGCCCTTCCCGAGACGGGGTTGTGACACATTCTGTCTATTATAGTTATATATATATATATAATATATGTATTATGCATTTCATGCATCACATGTTGCATAAAACACGTAAGCTTTATTAAGTTCAAGTGCAAGATAAAAATTAGATCAGTTTAATCAAATGGTCATTCAAATGCATTGTATCAATGCAATCTCAGGGTGATGTGCAAGCCACAGACTCAAGCATGGTCCACCGTAGTATTCCAGAATACTACTCACTGGCTCCCCTTGCAGCCGTGGGACGTGGGACTGGTGCACAACTTCACACACAAAGTTAAGAGTGTTGGCCAGTTAGCTCAGTCAGTTAAATTAGATTAGTCAAATAAATCAAGACACGTCATGTATAACATAAGATCAGTATGATCAATTATGATTTTAAGTTCTCAGCATGAAATATTTTATGAAAATGTTTATGTTAAGTGTGTTTACGTTATGATGGATTTCTTACTGAGTTATTGACTCGTTTTTGTTGTTTTATGTTTTTAAACTACCTTAGGTCAGAATATTTGTGAAAGTAGAGCTGCGGGATAGTACTTGATCTTGAGAGGCGTGACAGAGGCCTAGATCATATGCAGAGATTTTAAATTGGGATTTTTATGGCATGAACTTTGAGAAATGTTAATAAATGCTTCCACGCACTCTCATTTATGATTTCAGTATTTTAATATAAAACGACTCTATTTATTATAAGGAATCATTGTACTTGGCACTTCCTTTAGAATAAAAGAAAATATTTTTAAGTCAATGTCGTAAGTAGTAGCACTCCGGCTCTCGAGAATTTCTAAAAATGATTTTATTTTTAAATCTGGGGAGCAGGTGTTACATCCAATCATATTTTACCCCTGTTTAGATTGGAGAAGAGATTGAGAAAAGAAAAAGGGAAGAAATTGTAGATTTCTTGATCAAATTTTGGGCACTAGTTTTTTGACTTTACCCTTAGCTTGTTCAAGGGAGAATTTAATGGATAAGCAACATCATTATAATTGAATTAGAGTGAGATGAATGTCTTCATGTATATAATCTTTTTTGGTAAAGCATCTCCTGAAAATCGTTTCTTTAATTATTATACTTGCTATTCTACCATGGGCCTTTGCAGAAAAACATTTTATGACAACTGATTTTTCCATGTGTCGAGAACCCTTAGTTTGTTCGATTTCTCAAGTAGGTAACATATATACGACTTGGGAGTATTTAAAACGCTGATTCATTTGTCCATTTTGAGTTGAGAAATTATATTTATAGTTATAAAATATGTAAATAATATGCATTATTTTTTAAAAAAATAAATAAATATAAGACTTATAACAAATAATTAATTTTTTAATAATAAATCTTATTCTTTTTGAAAAGAAACATACATGAGTTTTTGCATAACACTGTATCTAATATTAATCTTTTGACTTTGCCTGAAAATTAGCCATTGACGGTATTTCTTTCAGAAAGTCTGTTGATTGTTTCTTTTATTTTTTATTTTTAATTTCTAGGCAATTCTTTAGGGGCCTGGCCATTTAACAACCGGCAGTGTAGTCATTAGGTATCCAATAGTGGTCTAAGCTTTTAACTACAGTAGCTAAATATACATGAAGATGAATAGTAATTAAGGCATCTACTTTTTAAGCTTATTTTCTCTCTCTCTAAACAGTCTTATTATTTTTTTTTTTATCCTGATTTCGCTCGTTCGTTGCGTAAAATGGATCTGCATTTACAAATTCTTCATTTTTCTTCTTCTATCCTCCAATCCAAACCGGAATTAAATCTTGTTTAGATTTTATCGAATGGTTTGCAATAGAAATATAAGCAAAAAGTAATAATTTAATTAAAAAGAACTATATAATCGTTACATTATTAATAATAACACTATTGTTATAAATTATAATAATTAAAATAAAATAAATTTTATTTGATAAATAAATATAACTAATAGATAAGCAAAATATGATGATTTTTTAAAAATAATATAAAATTTGAAAATAGATAATATTTTATTATTATATATACCTTAGATGATTATTATAGATAATATTTTAAAATAATACATAATCGTTACACCATAAAGTTTTTAGTGGGATAGACAAAAGCAAAAGGTGTGATATTGGCAAAATTTGTCTAAATCGATAACCAATCCAATATTAATGCTAATGCTCTTGAAGAGATTTGAACCTCCGATCTTAAGGCTCCACTAAGGTGGTTGCCAGTTGAGCTAGAAGTCGTATTAAAGTACGCTTGTTCGATTAATTGCTACCATATGGTATTCTTTTAGGGTTGGGCTCCAACCGGGTCAGAAAGCCCACCTCAAAATTCTGACTGGAATTGGTGGTGATTTTGGACTCTAATTTCGAATTCGATCAGAGTAGGGCCAGCCCAAGGCTCAATTTCTATAGACTTTTGGCTCATTTATAAAAAAACCTGTCAAAAAATTTAAAAAAAAATACTAAAAACTAATATCAGCCCAGTGGGCTTCAGTTTCAGCCCATTGCAAAAAAATATTCTAAACACAATTTAAGAAAAAAACATAAATACAATGAAGAAATTACATACATTACAAATTAAAGAGAAAAAAATTCACAATTACAATCACAATCACTAAAAGAGGAAATTACCTATATTACACCCCTGCACTATAATCACAATCACAACCTAAGTTAAAAACTCAACATTTCCAGCAGTACAATCACAACCAAATGCAACATTACACCCTTGAACAGCAGCTCATTACACATACCTACATTAAAGCCCACCACAATCATAACCAAAAATCACCAACCTCACCGAAGTTACAACACCTTACACCCTTGTAAAGTCCTCCACCAAACAACTCCACCACCAAACTCATTAGCAAACTCACTAGCAAACTCCTCAACCAATTCACAATGTATTAGATCTAAAAAGGGAAAAAAAAAAAAAAGTTACAACGTATCAAAATTAAAAAAAGCTACAATGTATGACAAACAAAGTTACAATAAATAACTCTTGACACCAAACTCCTCCAACTCCAAGCATCCTACATTATTCTGAAAATTAAAAAAAAGTTAGACATTACACTACTTAGCCAAATTAAACACACAGTAAAGTACCTCACATGAAAGTTAATGATCTAGCAGATTCCCACCCATAATGCGTCTGTCTCAATCCTCCGCAATTATTTTGGAGTTCATAGCTAAGTCTCCAAAAACATAAAAATTACAACTTAAATAATTAAAACAATAAAAATATATAATTAGTTATTTAAAAATGAAGGCTAAAAGCATAAAGTTACACTACTTAAGCCATACCTCTTGGCATCATCAATAGTATCTAGTCCAATAGGCGTTAACATTAGCCAGTTCTATGTGCAAATGAGGGCCTCCATGGTGCTCAGAGCCAATGAATTTCGATAAGCATCCAATACACGACCTCCGGTGCTATTGCCAACTCAGAGGCAACCGTAGTGATTGGAATGACCAACACATCCTAGGCTACTGGAGAAATGACTAGAAACTCAGTGGAATGAAACTTCCACTAAGTTAATATATGAAATATATCACTAGATACCTCAACATCCTCCATAAAATAATGTTCAACCTTAGAGCTATGCTGCATAATATTACTTGATGCTCAGATTTGATGATATCTTCGCATCAAAATAGTTGAACTATTTCCATGTGTATCATCTAAAGAAGATGTCGAGTCGGTCAGTCAGTCATGAGGTGCTACCAACTTGGCTTGAAGACTGACCACTTTCCTTGGCTGTGAGTGGATATTGAGCTAATTAATCAAGTTTTTGTTTCTTAATTTATAACTAATTTGAATAAGAATATGATAGTTAACACTACCTTTGCAATTCCATAATTGGGGGTAAAATACAATGGTGAGCTCTCAAACAATTAAATCATGGGTAAAATCCTAAAAATACAATGAAATCATTAATTCAAATCCATATAACACAAAATTGTTGAAAAACCTTAAAAATTTTCAAACCCTAAAACTCAAAATTCCATAATTAGGCAGCTCTCAAACAACAAAATGAACACAATAAATAATTAAATCAACTCAATGAAATCAATGACAACATAGAATAATTGAAAAATCCTAAAAATTTTCAAATCCTAAAAATCGAAATCAATGGTGAGGCAGCTCACAAACAACAAAAACAAATCAAATTAATAGAGCAAAATCTACTTAGGGCATCGCACTGAAAACTAGCCTTGATGGTGGGGCTGGGCTCGCGATGGCGCCACGACAATGGAAACATGGCGCACGGGGGATAGAGAAACAAAGAGGAGAGAAGATGATTCGAGAAAGAGTGAGGGGGAGAAGAGGGGTCCTCAATTTTGGAACTTGATGAGACCAAACGACGTCGTTCCACTTGAAATGCATCGACATTATTTTAGTTAGTTAGTTTAATTGTTTTACACTTGATTTAAACAAAACAATTGTCGGAGTATGATTTCGGAAGTGTCGAAGGTAACTCCGACTCCGACTCCGAACTCCGACTTTTCCGACTCCATCAAAGTCAGAGCCGAAGCAAATGTCAGATGGAGTCATAGCCGGTGGAGGTTTTGCCCAGCCCTATCTTCCTCTATGGTTGTGGAAGCCAGTTAGTCTTGAATATGACTCCTCCCATTGAAAATGCATAGATATCCATTTTATAGGATTTTTATGTAGTGTGGATCTTATATAAGTATTTAATCTTGTGTCTAGCTTTCCTTACATTGAACTATCGACTTCATAACTAGAGAGGATCTTAATTCATTGAAAATAGAGTGAATGTTGGAATCTGCATTGGTAATTTATTTCTCACTCCTTGACGTTTGGGTGACCATGTGGGTCGAGTTTTATCAAGTTTAGACCAGATATTCAGGGCATCTTTGAATACTTGGACTTTTTTGAACTTTTATTAATGGCAGTAAAATGGTTTGAGTGAAAATGTTTTTTTGGATTTTGGGAAATAAAAAAGAAAAAGTTGAATAAAAATATTTTAAAGTTAATTTTTTTTTAAATATAATGTTTTCATATTATTTTTATTTTGAAGTATGTAAAAGTTGTATTAAGTTTTGTGTTTGAATATTGATTAAGTAATGATTAGATAAAAATTTTAAAAATTTGAAATAGAAAAGTCTTTCGTGTTTGAGAAGAAATTATGACAAGGGTTGGGAATTTTAAGAATTATTAGTGTCCAAACATGCCCTAACACCCAAGGTGTACCTTGTATAAAGTGGATAACTCGATTTGATATTCGCTTTACACCCAGCTGCTTTCCATCTTTTTGATAGTTCTTTTAAGAAATAAAAAACAATAAATTCAATTTTGAAAAGAGAAAAAAAGTAAACGCCACCCACAAGGTAATGGCCATTGTTGGCCACAACTGTGTGGTCGAGCATCCCTTTCACCAAAGTCAAGTCCCTAGACTCGCGGTGAACAATGGCCCCACTAAGCCCCACTAAAGACAAGTCCAAAAACTTGCATTGAGGAAAAAGGATGCGCAGGTCAAAAGACCCAAAAACCCTTAACCACCACCAAAAACTTGAGGTGAGTAAAATAGGTGCGCAGTTCAAAAGACCCCGCGACCCTTGACCACTAAGGATGAGTCCAAAGACTTGCGGTGAGGAAAACTGGCGCAGGTCAAAAGACCCCATGACCCTCGCACAACACCTTCTCCAGTAAATGTCGAGTGATGACGCTCATGCCACAACTGCCGCTAGTGGGTTACTTTCAAGAACGAGCCTATGAGCACCACAACCGCCTTGTGAGGGTTTCCTTTGGGAATGAGCTTCCGAGCTCTACAACTGCCTAAGATGGACTCAGGGAGTCGACGGACTTTCTGACCACTTAAGCACGGGTTACTATAAACAAAATCTAACATCAATAGCAAAAAGGGAACACCGACAAAAATTTACACCAAGGGGCAAAAAGTCACTACTACCAACAATAGCAAAAATGATCACGAAAATAAATACTCTTTCCTGACAACACACGGTCACATGCAACCAATCATGGAAAACAAATAGCAAAAACCAATCATGGAAATATATACTCTTCGCGGATAATAAATAGTCTCTCAGGCAAACATTCATACAAATAAACAAACTCAAAGTTGAGATCTGCGCTCGCACCTAGTGCACCCAATTTTTGAAGTTTATTTTTTCTGCAGATTGTTGACTTGAAGATTCTCAAGACCTTTTTATTATTAGCAAATCGATCTTAAGATTTGCAGGCATCTGTTGGAGGTCAAATCAACAACCTATAATTTAGCCCTGAGATAAAGCCAAAAATCAAGCCGAGAGAGAAGGCTAAAAAGAGATAAGGTAAGTTGGCTTAGGCTTCTAAAAGAAAAGAGACTCGGACTCCTAAAAGGAAGGAGACTTAGACTTAAAAAGGAAAGATACTCAGACTTCTAAAATGAAAGGGGGTTCACAAGGCAAGTTTGGTCTCAGGTGGATTGCTTGCAATTTTTGCTGAAGCCTCTTGCCTTTCCCTCTCAAGATTTTCCAACTTTCTTCCAAGCATCAACAAGGTATGAAACCTAATGATTATACTAACTGAAAATGATTAGAAAGCTAGCCAAAAATTGTGAATTCTATTGGTGAAGAGGGGCAACACACTTAGCTCTGGCATAGGGAAGACAATCTAAAAAAATAATCTTAAGAAGAGTTTTTTGGCCAAGTGTAAGATGTAATGATGCAAGGAAGTAACAGGTGACTTACTTGTGCATTTAGGAGAGCCAAAGACCATTGTCTAGGTGGCTATGGGCTGTAGGAGCCCAAAAATGTTGTGGCAAAGTGGGCTGCCCCTTGTCAAGCTCGGATTCGGTCACTTGGCGCCACGTCATCATGAAAATTTTCACCAAAAGATCCTAAATATTCTAACTAAAACAATGATGCTAATCTTTTGTCAAATTATAATCCTAAGTACCTTGAAAAATTCCAAGAAGCTAGACCAACTATAAGGTCACCGTGAATTCTTGGGCCTAAGATCTACTTCAAAACATGACCTCCTAGGTCCAACGTCCATAAGTGGAATTCTTGATTCCCACCTTGCCTTGGGTGTTATAGGGAGCTACAGGGAACGTGAGCCCTACTTGGGTCGATGTGATTGTGTCTGATATTACTGCACACATCAACGAATATTTGGATGCAAAGGTTGGGTCTCTCCAAGCATCAGTAAAGGATAAGATGTCCTCGATTGGTCTTCCTTTAGATATCCAAAATGATAAGGTCAATACGTTGGAGGACGGATTTCATACTTATTTAAAGAACGACTATTGAGTTGCGTTGATCCATTTTGGACTTTGTATATATATATATATATTGTTATGTCATTTTTATGCTCTTTAATGTAATGATTAGTATCAATTAATATATTTGAATTTTATGTATTTTGCTCCTTTATCAATTTTTCATTTTTAATTTCCCCTTCAATAGCATATTCCTTGTTTTGATTTAGATATTTTAATTTACAAATTTTGAGTCCAATATATGTTCGGACGTTAAGCACATACATTTTGACGCCGAACATAATTTAGATTAATTCTTATGGCAGATTAATTCTGATGGCTAGTTTCAACAGATAATCTACAGAAAAGACAAGGGAATTTCCTGAAAATATAGAGAAAACTACTTTGATGTTCAATTGAAAATTATTAAAACTCAAGAATCTTGAAAACAACCCACAAGCCGGGCTGAAATAGCTTTAAAATTCTAAAATATCATAATTTTATCAAAAATAGCAAAACCCCAATAATCACACCAAAAATAAATACATAAATAAATAAGTAATCTACAAAAAATCTAGCCAAAATCAGGTTCAAATCACTTCCTAAATGAGAAACGAAATATTATCATAAACGGCAAAAAATATCTAAAAATTGAGATTCAAAGGGGAAAACAGGTTATTTTGGCCTTGAAAACAATAGATGCCAAGCTTAGCTGGGTGACCATGGCGTGCATGCCGAAAAGAGCTTTCCAAATTGGGGTCCTATGCGCGAATCCAATACCCATAGCCAAAGTTATGGCTAAAATACCGACACAAGCCCGAAACTGCTCTAAATCAAAGAAAGATCACTATTTCCTTTGTACTTGCGTTGATTTGTCATTTCAAGGTATTTTAGAGCCATCAACATGCAATTTGATAGCTTAGCATCATCTGATTCAGATCCTCCTACATCACATTCGCATAATAGTGCATATCATGCGCACTAGAGGAAATTACGTGCACACGAGATATCAATGACGTTCACATGTCACTCATAATGTTCGAACATGACTTAGCCAACCCGTTTAAATATATTTTAAAAACATTACATTTGCATGTAAATCCAGTAATGTTTGAACAAATTTAACATTGTTCATACATATATTTCGATTAATGTACTTAACTATAAAACGACGGCTATTATTGATGTTTGAACGTGTATTATTAACGGTGCGAATGTTGTTTAAATTATATTCCAACTTTAGTGATAGTTTAAAGAAACAATCACTAGAGGTTATCCCTGGTGAAAATTTAGTGAGCGTTATAGATTCTAAATCGATACAAAAACTCAAATCTGTTGTAACGGTAGCGTATGTTAATGGTTGAGGTATTGGAAAGTAGCAGTGTTGTTGCTAGTTTGCCCCCTGAATTTGTACCTTGATTTTGATCGTTAGTGTATATTTTTTTAAAATGTCAATAGAAAAACAAAGCAAAATTGCACTAGAGGTCAAATTCCAGGGGACCTGTAGCAGGACGGACCCATGAAGAGATTCCATCGTCCCGATTCTCCTGAAATTACGATAGGAGAGAAAAATGGGTCCAGAAAAAGAAAGAAATCAATACTCGAAAATAGGAAAACTGGAAAAATATCTTGTAATTAGTGCTGCATGGGATTATATATTGTTTCTATTAAAGAATCCCAAATTAAAGGACCTTCATTAATTTATGCACTACAAGAAAAAGTGCATAACTGATATTAAAGAATACCGTGGTATAATTAAAAACTCTTTGATGATAATATTTAAACTACAATGCACGGAGTCGTTCTGAAAGGATTTGCAGCAAAGCTACACTACTATGAAATTCTCATCGTTAAATGAAAAATCCAAATAGTCGACGGCTTAGGAATTTTTTCCCTTAAAGATAGGTATAATGGGACTGGTCCAAGAATTGCAAGCTCACAAATTTGTGAGATGATGAGAGCAAAATTCTGAGTCTCGACGATCCATCCATGATCACCACGTAACATCATCACGACTATTGAAGGGAAAATATTATAACACCCCGTATTTTAGTATATTTTCACTGAATGATTATTTTTAATAATTCAAAAATTTATTCTCTTATTTTATAATTATCGGATATTTTAAATGGGTTATTTTATGATCTTTAAATTGTGAAAATTAAATTGTTATGTTTTCTTAATATTTATTTATTGTTATGCATTTAAATTGTTCTTCTTTTAAATTAATTAATTGTGGGATTTAATTATTTTATTTTCATTGTATTATTACGTTTAAATTATTTTAATTGAATTGCTGTTTTAAAATTGTTTCCGTTGGATCATTTTTGTGACTCAAGATGTGAGGACTGGACTTCATTTCTTTTCCCCACTTTTATTTTTCTCTTTCTCTTTTTCTTTCCTTTCTTTCTTTTCTTCTTCTGCTCTTCCCCTTCCCACGCGACGTCTTCCCTCTCTCTCCCCGTGCTTTCCGTCGTTCGCCCAGTTTGCCGCCGTGCGCCTCCGTCCGGCGACACCGCCCGTCCCACCTCCTTCCCCACACTCCGGCGATCTCCCCCACCCCGGTTTCCTTTACCCACGCTCTCTCTCTCTCTCCCCGCTGGCTATGCCAAACCCATACGGGTTGTAGACATTCTGTGCCGCCGTGCACCACCGTGCACCTCACCTCCCCTTCCTCCTCCTCCTCCACCCACCGGCGGCCATTCCCCTCCATTTCCAGCTCCTCCCTCTTCGCCATTACCTCCTTCGCACGATGCAAAGCCGCGGCACCCTTTGAGCTCCCACGCCGCCGCCGCGCAACCTTCGGCCACCATCTCTTCACCACTTCATCCTTGACCTCCTAGCAACCCAATGGACCCAACCCCCAGCTCCGATCCGTCACCGGTGAAGCACATCCAACCCCATTTCCGATTTGGGTATTTTTGGCCTAAAACCACCATTTGCGCCGCCACCCACGGCAAACCACCACCACCATTGGCTTCACCGACCTCTCTAGGCCCTACCCTATCAATTTCGGGTCTTAGTTTGGCTCTGTTGAAAAGTGGGTTTTTGAGACCCACGGCCACAGTGTATTTTACACTGTTACGTTGCTGAGCCGCCACTTCTTGCAGCTTCGTGATCCTTCGAAAATTATTATATAGCACTGTATGTATTTTTCCAAAGAACTTTCGTGATTTAAATGTATTTTTGTACTAACACATATTATTGTGATCTGGTTGGACATGCCGGACTGAGTCGGAGGAGTTCGGGGGTCGGATGGATTATGGATGGAGTTGTGTGTTTGGTTGGTATTGTGAATTGTTGGTTGTTGTGGTGTTGTTTCATGTATATAGCATATTTGCACGCATGTTCATATTTGTAAATGAAAACTGGGTTTTCACATGATTGCATACATGTTCATGTGTTTATCTGAAAATTGGATTCTCATGTGAAATGATTTGAGTGTGTTTGAAACGGCTAGATTGACTGGTTTGAGAAAAATGAAAAGAGACTGTAGGGACGGTGGTAAGCAGGGATGGTGGTAGAGTCCGGTCTGTGATTCCCGCCTACGGTGCACGCGGTAGGGATGGTGGTAAGCAGGGATAGTGGTTGTGTCCCGCTTGTGATTCCCGCCTATGGTGCACGCGCTAGGGATGGTGGTATAGTCCCGCTTGTGATTCCCGCCTACAGTGCTCTGATAAGTATTCATGGTGTGTGATAAGTATTCATTTTGTGTAATAAGTATTCATTGTGTGGAAAGGAACTGTAGGGATGGTGGTAAACAAGGATGGTGGTAGAGTCCCACCTGTGATTCCCGCCTACGGTGCACGCGGTAGGGATGGTGGCAAGCAGGGATGGTGGTTGTGTCCCGCCTGTGATTCCCGCCTATGGTGCATGCGGTAGGGATGGTGGTAAGCAGGGACGGTAGTAGAGTCCCGCCTGCGATTCTCGCCTACAGTGTCCGATAAATGGTTTGTTTTGTGTGAATCATTTTCTGAAAAAATGACAAACTATGTTTTTGGGCCAAAATGAGATTTTGGCGTGTGTTGAAAATAATTATTTTTTGGGAAGAAATGGTATTTTATGGCTAAGTGGATTTTGTCGTATGAATGCATGTTGGTTGCATTAATATGTTTTTATCTCGAGAGTTGTTTGGTTTATACTTACCTGTAGCACCATTTTATGGTATCGCAGATTTTGATGCAGATGAGGATGACGAGCCTTAGCTTGGCTCCGCTGGTGGAGTGATATGGGATTGCTCGAGTTTATCAAGTTTCATTTTTTTTATCAATTTATGTGTTGCCTTTGTAATATATTTGGGATGACTGTATAACTCTTAAAAGGTAGTTTGTTTTGAATATTTGTATTTAAATTTCTGGTACTTAGATGACTTATTTATATTATCCGCTGCGATTTTTATTGTGCACTTTTGCATGTTGCGCACACTTGAGCACATTTCGTTGGGATGCGTGACCCATGTTGTTATCATCCTGACGTCATGATTCCCTTATTTTTGTACGTGGGAGTCGGGGCATCACAAATATATTTGGAAAGAAATTCTTTAGATTTTGTTTTTTGAAAGTGGCCAAAAAAGCCGACGGCCAATAGATTATTTGCCCAATACCAGGGTCACCATGTAGATATTCCAATAAAAAATCAACTACGAATTTTTAATTGGACATGTCCTCATTGACTAGAGGGAATAAAAATCAAGGGTATTTTTTTTTTTTTTTTTTTTGTTTTTTGAATGGGAAAAATCAAGGGTATTGGAATAAGTACTAGTCCTTATGAATGTTACAAAATGGATATGACAAAGTTAATGCCTTCATGTATATTACTCCTGGCTCTCACACAACCCCCACTGGCATGTGATCAACAACCTTATCATCATCTAATTAAGGACGGACCACACTGCATGCACAAGTTGTCATGACTAGAACAGGATTTTTTTATAAGCTTATGACTCAAAATTTTTAAAAACTTTGAAAAGAGTAGACAATTATATGTAGCTTATGGCAATATTTTGAATATTAGTACTCTTGAGTAATATGAATTTCAGCATTATATATAGTATGGTTCACTAACTATATCTATTTCGATTCCAATTGTAGAAAATATTTGAGAAGCAAATCTTTGTTCGCCATAACTTTATTCCAAAATAGAAATTTCTCTACAAACAACTTTGCCAAATGGACCCATTCCGCAATAATAGAGCATTTCCATAGTATCTACCGCTCTGTTTTCTTATTCTGAATACATTTTTTTAAAATCCTTCTACTCCTTCTAGATGTATCGTATAATGTATTCAAAAACTGAAATGCTTATACAACACATTATATATATATGTATACATACACCATAATTTTATCCCATTTTTATTTGGTTGTATTAATGTGGTATTGTCTATCATCCTCTCACTTACATATGCTTGGCAGACAAAAAAACCACTTGGGAGACAAAAAACCAAATAAAGAGATCAATTTCAATTGGCCAAAGTTAATAACTATATAAGTTCAAGTATGTGATTAATATCTTCTAAGTGTAAGTTGGTTAGACTGTATGCAACAAGACGCTTTTACCCTTGTTCCCAAAAACTGCTCTGCTAGGGTTTCTTGTGTTTGCTGGGTTTCGTTGACGCTGCTGCTTCAGTGAGGCTGCATGGGAGCCACTGATGGCCATGCTTCTGGCCGTCAGTCCTTTGCCGAAATGACTGTAGCGATTCCACAGCCTCTGCCTGATATTCACGTCGCCCCTCATGCGCCGAAAGTCATGGACGGAGAACTCTTCTTCCAGTTTTCGAAAGAGGAAATCACCCGCTCGGCTGAGCCATTCCGCTTCTCTATTGTGCTCAAGTTCCTTCGGCAACGTCCCTCTCTGGATGCTATTCGTGCGTTTATCCATAGCCGTTGGGGTCTGTCTTCTATCCCGGTGGTCTCCTCCATGAAACTTCCCCGTAATGCATTTGTAAGGATGATCATAGAGGCTGACTTTGTGAAAGCTCTGTCCCGTGAGTCATGCGAAGTGAACGAAGTGCCTTACCGTGCGTTTCACTGGTCTCCAGATTTTAATGAAGAGCATGAACCTTCCAACGTCCTGTGTGGATCTTGCTCCCGGGGTTACTGCCAAATTTCTATCAAGAATCATTCCTACAGATATTCACGGCTCCCATTGGACGTTTTATACGCAGGGACAATCCCACTCGCTGTGCGACTCGGACGGATGGCGCTAGACTCTGTTTAGAGATGGATGCGGCCAAGGAACGTATCCCCTATTTCTGAATAGGCACCCCTGGTTTGCCAACTAGCCAGAAACAGGAAATCTTATATGAAACACTACCTGCGTATTGTGAAAAGTGTAGGGTGCAGGGGCATAACACTCAGACTTGTCATGTGGGGAAAACCATGCATCATGAGAAAATTCGTGGCAGTAAGAGAGTTGAAACAAGTGGTGGAAACAATACTGGAAATATGCAGGAAGGTGAGACGTCAAAATCTGAAGTCCCTGAAAACGAGAATGGTGAGGCTACTGAACCGCAGGATGAACAATTGGTGTTATTGTCCTCTGCTTAGGAGCTTAATGTTACGGAAGTAGCAGTTACAGTAGAGAATGCAGATGGGGTGCTTATGCCCAATGATATTACGGAAAGGGGGGAGATCGCGCCCAGTGAGGATGATGCAGGTAAAAGCTTAACTCCCATTTTTTCTTTCAGTATTCCGGAGCCCAACACTCTGATTTTGGAGGAAGCTCTTAAATCTAATCGGGTCTCCGAATCCTGTTTGGAAGATGTCACTATGAATGAGAATCAAGAACCCATGCTAGATGATGTAGTTTCTGAGCTCGATCCTGATATTCCCTCGTAAATACTACCTCAGGTCAAAGACTACCATTTAGACGCTGAAGGCAAACATAAAAAGAAAAAATATAAGAAAAAGAAATTTGAGAAAGTGAGAGGTTCTATTCGGGTCTTTAACCGGTCCTCTACCTTGCCCCCATGAGTGAATCCATTATTGTTTGGAATGTCCGAGGCATTGGCACTTCTCGACGTCGTTTAAAAAATTTAGTTTGTAAGTTTAAGCCTAAGTATGTAGCGGTTTTGGAACCGTTTCAAACTCTGGACAAAGCTTTTCGGTTGATGCACTCTTTACATTTTGATTCGTTTATATCTAATGTAGCTGATGGTGGTAAGATTTGGATTTTTTAGGACAATGTTCTTGATGTACAAGTGGTGCGGACAAGCTTGCAGTTTATTTCTCTTCGTGTGAATACGGGGTCTTATCAGTTCTTGTGTAATATTATCTATGCCAAGTGCAGCATGTATGAGAGGAAAATTTTGTGGGAGGGGCTCAGTTCTCAGTCTATGGTTTGGAACCTTGCCTCTTTGCTGGCGACTTTAATATTATTCATAATAACTCCAAAAAAAGGGGTGGTTGTCCCCGTCCCAATGCCGTGATGGAGGATTTCAATGGCTAGATCCATCAGGGTGGCTTGGTTGAAATGAAATCGAATGGTAGAAAATACTCCTGGTGCAATGGGCAGTCGGGTCTTGCTCGGTCTTGGGCAAAATTAGATCGGGTATTCATGGATGTTTCTAAATGCAATTTGTTCCTATCTTTCGTGCACGACGTCCGATCACTCTCCGATGGTTATTGAATTTAAGATGGATCCTTTCTCTTATGGTCCTTCGCCTTTTTGCTTTCAACAAATGTGGGTGGACCACCCTCAGTTTCTAATGTGTGTTCGCCATGCGTGGTCTGCGACTGTTGCTAGTCATGGTCTCACCAAATTGGCAGTCAAGTTGAAGAATACTAAGGTGGCTTTGCGGGAATGGAATAAACATATTTTCGGCCGTACCATGATGCATATTACTTCTCATGAGAGTCACATTGAAGAGCTGGAAAGTAAGCTTCATCAAAGCTGGGATGAAGCAACGGAGAGGGATCTTCTTGTCTCGTCTTTGGAACTAGATATTTGGCTTCGTCGAGAAGATACAAGATTGGCACAGATTTCTAAATTAAAATGGCATATGGAAGGTGATCGGAATACAAATTTTTTCCATGCTTGCGTTGCCAATAAACGGCGTAAAAGAGTGGTGGATATAAGGTGTTCGAATGGGTTGGTTTTCAATTCACCGTAGAGTCTCCATCAAGGGGCAGTGGATTTTTTTTTCTAATTTTCTGCAAGGCATGCCAACTAGATTGTTACCTGACTTGTCGACTCTTATTTCACCAGTTATTTCAGAATTTGACAGTTCTATTCTATGCTCAGTTCCTACTATGAATGAAGTTTTCTCAGCTCTTTCTTCTATCCCGTCTAATAGTGCCATAGGACCTGACGGATTTGGGTCGGGTTTTTTCAAAAGTTGCTAGGAGGTTGTGAAAGAAGATGTCTTGGAAGCCATATCTGAATTTTTTGTTTCTAAGCAGCTCCCAAGATTTTATACAGCCTCTTTTCTTGTCTTAATCCCAAAAGTTGATAATCCTTCTGGGTTTGATAAGTTCAGGCCTATTAGCCTTTGCTCGGTGTTTTATAAAATATGTTCCAAGATCATTGTTAATCGTTTGACAGGTCTCCTCCCAAGAATGATATCGTGGGAACAAGGCACTTTCATCCCGAGAAGAAGTATCTTTGAGAATATAAGCATCACACAGGAAATGATACAATCTATTAATAAGAAGGCCCATGGTGGTAATATCATGATCAAACTTGATATGGCTAAGGCTTATGATCGAGTGGACTGGTCTTTTCTTATTGAGGTCCGTCGCTGTTTCGGATTCTCTTCAAATTTTTGTGATCTTATCAGAACCTGTATTTCGTCTCCATGGTATTCTATTATGATGAATGGCACTTCTAAGGCTTTTTTCAAGGGGGTCGTGGTTTGCGTCAGGGTGACCCCCTCTCCTCCTATTTATTTATTATTTTGCAAGAAGTTCTCTCTCGACTCATTAAGCAAAGTGTGAAGGCTCGAAAATTTGGCTAGTTCTGACAAGCCCTAGGTACGCCTATAATTTCTCATCTTATGTATGCTGATGATGTGGTTCTTTTTTCTAATGGTAGTTCTAAAGCCATCAGGGAGATTTTAGATGTGCTTCATAAATATGAAAGTTGGTCAGGACAATGCATTAATCATTCTAAATCCGCCATCTTCTGCTCTAAAAAAAATTCCCTCAGCTCGTAAGAGTCTTTTATTAAGAATGACTGGATTTTCAGAAGGATCTTTCCCCTTCAAATATCTTGGCGTGCCTATTATCTTGGGTCGACTCAAGCAGGTGTATTTGGAAGATATGGTGTCTAAAATCCAAAAGAAAATTTCAGGTTGGAAAATGAAAATTCTTTCGTGTGGTGGCAGACTTATTTTATTGCGGCATGTTCTTTCTAGTATGGCACTCCATCTCTTTGCAGTTCTTCAGGTCCCGCAATCCACTATCAAAACTCTCCATCGAATGATGATCACTTTTTTCTGGGGGGAGGTTAATGGTAAGAGTAAGAAAAAATAGGTAGCCTAGAATTCTATCTGTCGTCCAATGGAGGAAGGTGGCTTGGCACTAAGAAATCTTGATGATATGCAACAAGTCCTTCACGCTCATTTTGCTTGGAATCTTATTCAATGTAATTCTTTATGGGCCAACTTTTTTAAGGGTAAGTATGTGGGTACCAAACCCTGGACCCTGGTTGACTCTTCTAAGGGCACTAGGTTTTGGAAAATGATTGTTAAAACTCTTCCTTTGGTTTTGGATAACACTAAATGGCGTCTTAAAGAAGGAAATGTTTTCTTCTGGTATGTTAAATGGCGGGAGAGAGGTCCTTTAGCTAATGATATACCTATTGTGGGTAATTCTCTTCTCAAAGTTAAGGATTGCAAATTATCTAATAACTGGGACATGGATCTTATTCTCCAATTAGTTGGCCCGGATAATTTGGACGGTATTTTAGAGGATATTTGTAAATCTAAACCAGTGTTGGACGTGCTGATATGGACCAAAAATGATAACGGACTGTTTTCTACCAAGTTGGCCTGGGATTGTGTTCGTATTAGGGGTGGGACCCTAGAAGGGCATTCTTGGATGTGGCATAAAAGTCTTCCTCTGAAGGTGTCCATTAATATGTGGAAAACTTGGTATATGGCCCTGAGCGTGGACCATCATCTTCGTCGTATTGGCATTCCTATTACTTCTCACTGTGATTGTTGTGCTAACGGTCATTATGAAGACCAGAATCATGTTTTGTTTGCAGGTGATATTGCTAGCATTGTTTGGCGCCATTTTGGGGCTAGTCTTGGTATCTTGATCGGCCGCAACTGGAAAGACACGGTGCAGACTTGGTTTCGCCATGCGAAATTATCATCTCAAATTGGCATTATTTTGGGTCTTCTTCCGGTGGTTATTACTTGGAGACTCTGGCGAAGGCGTTGCTTGGCGCGTATGGAGGGTCGCTTTGAAACCCCATCTGACATCATTCATTCTGTTGTTTGTCGGTGGATTAGTCTTATTTGTCGTGATATGCATGCTAGTTCTCACATCTCTGATTTTGATTTGTAGGTACTTGAGAGTTTGCAGGTCCAACCTAGTTTCCCTCCCCGTTTGGTGTTGCAAAGCTATTATTTGGCAATGGCCTCCGGCGGGTTGGGTTAAACTAAATATAGATGGTAGTAATTTGGGTAACCCGAGGGCCTCGGGCGTAGGTGGGATTTTTAGAAACGATCATGATAAGTTAATTCATGTTTTTTCTGCGTTTATTGGTACAGGTTCTAATAATCAGGTAGAGCTTTTAGCTCTCCTTCATGGGCTCCAGGTTTGTAAGTCTCTATCCCTCAATTATGTGGAAATTGAACTTGATTCTATGACTCTTATTTCTTGGTAGAGAAGTAAAAGATGTGGGGTATGGTATCTGGAAGATTTTTGGGAAGAAGTTCTTGACATTATGAGTTCCATGACTTGTTCAATTCACCATGTTTTTCGAGAAGGAAATAAAGTTGCTGATTGGTTAGCCAAGCATGAGGCTTCCAGTAGTGATTTAGTTTTTTCCCACTTGATGGAGACTCCTCAAGTTTTGCGTGGCCTCATTCGCATGGACTACTCCGGGATGCCTTCACTTCATATTATTTAGTTTTGTTTTGGTGGTTTTGTTTGTTTCTTGTTTTTACTTTTGGTTTTGGTTTTCTTTTGGCATGCTGGGCTGGGTTTTGTACCCTAGATGCTTGATTTGTAATCACAGTTTTCCTCCACCACAAGTGAGGGTTATTAATAGAATTGGGGAGGGGTCACTATTGGACAGGTGACCCTAACTTTTTAATAATAAAAAAAAAAGAAAAAAGAAAGTGTAAGTTAGACTCGACATGGATGCATTTCTAGAGTGACAACTTTAGAGCCCCAACATCCTAAATGACAACTTTGAAAGTGCTTTGATGTTTTTAGAAGGGTTTCCATTTTGGGCAAAAGTGATAGACCCAGATAAATCCAATAGAGCCCAACATCCAGCAATCCCTAGCCCAAGCCCAGATAAATCTCCACCTCCATCTGTCCATAATGTACTTTTTTGCCAACACTCAAACATCCCTTGCGGCGAAAATTGCAAGAATGTGCCTGCATATAATTCCTCTCATCTCAAATAGTCCACACATGCACTTCGTCTCGTACTCATCTTCATTGAAGTATGCTTGCAAAGTAACTCGTTTGATGCAGTCTTCAACTTGTCTCTAGTCATTAACTTAATATATTGTAATCACCACTCAAGTTGAATGAGTGGAAGTCCATTGCCATCTCATTTTCTACTTTCTTCCTTAGTGCATTATCAAACTGATCAATGAATTGTTTAACGTAGTCCCCGAATGTACAAATCCATAGAAAAAAAAAAAAAGGCATTCATGCTCTCACTTCTCTGAGTTGTGCTCATCCTAGCCCAGAATATAGCTTTCAAATATATAAGAACCCAATACATTCGCTAACTATAGAGACTTTGAAGCCATACATTTTCGTGCAAATTGTAAGTATCAAGAAACACCTCTCAAGACTTCTCAAACTTGTCAGAAGTCTGACAATCATAAATACATTTGTGCAGTGTATTCTTCAAACCACAATTGTATTTAGAATGTGAACTCAACTTCTCTAGCAGTTTTCGCATTATGTGCCACAAACTGTATCTGTGTCAGGTGTTTGGAAAAACTATTCAATAGTATTTTTCATGGCACTGCCTTGATCAGTGATGATAGCTTTTGGAGCTCTACCATCCATGCATTTTAACCAAGTCTCAAATAACCAGACAAAGGTTTTAGTATTTTCACTCAATATCAAACCTACTCCCAAAATTATTAATTATCCATGGTGGTTAACACCGACAAAAGGGGTGAATGACATGCCATATCTATTTGTTAGGTACGTTGTATCAAATGTCACAACAACCCCCAAAATATCCATTTGCTGCTCTGCTACATGCATCCCAAAAGACATTTTGTAATCGTCCATCGTCATCCAAGTCCATCAATGAGTAAAATCCAACATCCTTATACTATATTATCTCAAAATACCCATGAAGTGTATCAACACCTCATTTGCCAAGTCTAAGGTGTTGGGCTTTGTCAATATAATTCCATACATTTTTCTCAATAAATTGAAGATTCTCGAATCTACCAGCCTCAACAGCCAATGCGTTTAAACATTTGGTCATACTTATGTCTGCCTTGTTGTTAATGTCTATTTTCCTCTTTAAGGAATCATCAATAGCTCGATTACATCTAAAGAATCTTACCTTTCGTGGAATTAGCCCATGGTTGTGTGCTTTTTGACTACTAGTTATGCGCATGACATCACCAACCAAGATTGTATTAAACTTCGCCTTACAAGATTGCATTAGTCTAAGGTGTCGGGCATGGTTTAGAAAGGTTGGTAGTATGGTTCCTTACCTTACTACCATGTGCACAACCAAGTGTTACATATCTAACACTCCCATCATCTTCCATTTTACTTCTTTGGGTCATTATGCCAAACCCAATCTGCTTCCCATATTGCTTATAGTAGTCAATGAGTTCTTGCTCACTTTTAAAAAAAATTTCAAGTGTTGGCTTTAAAACCCCATTATCATCGTTCCCAGGCGTTGGCTCTAAAACTGTATCATCATCATCATTCCCCGGCTTTGGCGTTAAAACCCCATTAGGTACTTCCTCATCATCTCTCACATTTAGGGTATCTGGATAAGTACTGCTTTAAGAAGAAAACAACGATCACCTAGTAGATGCGGTGTGTTCTGTCATGTCCTTAGGATTACTTGACTATCCCGAATATGGAATTTGTGGTCCAAATGGCATCGGTTCCTGCAACTTACAATATCAAATCATAAATGTAACCTCGAAAAATTCCTTGCTTGGAACATAACCACTTGGAAAATTAAATTTATCACCTCGTTTCTCCATAAAAAAGGGATAGCATTTGGATACGGTGCAAAAGGTTAAAAATATGTAGGTGGCATAGTCTCATGGTATCCATGGATATAGTTATACGTTGACCTCTGGATATATTGGTCTTGATATTTCCTGAAATAATATCGAGTAATGATTTATAACAAAATTACAAATCAAACCAATAACATGGCTTTCGGATAAGACAAGAATACCTGAGTGAATGCAACAGCGCTGTCAGGCATTGTTGTAGTGTTCATAGGCATTGCAGCAGTGTGGGCAGGCATTGCAGCAGTGTTGGTAGGTCTTGTAGATGTGCTTTCTCCATCGAGTTGTAAACCAAGAATACCTATTTAGAGTACAAAACTAACATCAAGAATGGACCAATGAACCATCTTGATATATTTAAGCACAACAGGAAATTAAAAAAATAAAATAAGTAAAAGTTTTGGTACAAAAAAGACAACTTGTGTTCCAAAGAAAAAAAAGACACATATTGATTCTAACATCACAAAGCACAAGCCTGATTCTAACATAAGCCATGATATTTTACAAATTATAGGTTTTTTTTTAACAAAATTTGTAACACCCCGTATTTCAGTGTATTTTTACTGAAGGATTATTTTTGATTATTCAAAAATTTATCCTCTTATTTTAAAATTGGTTGGATTTTTAGTAAGTTTATTTCTATGATTTTAATTTGGTGAAAATTAATTTTATGTGCTTTCTAAATATTTATTTATTATTATGCATTTAAATTGCTTTTAATATTTAAATTAATTACCGTGGGATTTAATTATTTCAATTTGACTTTACCATTACATTTAAATTATTTTATTTAACTTGTGGTTTTAAAATCGTCTCCGTTGGATCATTTTTGTGACCCAAGTTATGAGGATTGGACCTCATTTTTTTTCCTCCATTTTTTCTTTCCTTCCTTTTTCTTTTCTTTCTTTTCTTTTTTTTCCTTATTTCCTCTCCTCTCCCGCGCGACCTCTCTCTCTCCTCTCCTCCGCCCGTTTCCTTCGTCTCCTCCCAGCGCCGCCGTCGCGCCGCCGTGCGCGACACCGCCCAGCCGACCAGCTTCCCCTCCCTCCGGCGACCTCACCTCCCAAACCTCAGCCCCTACCTCGCCGCCGGTAGCCCACACGCCCCCCACGAAGTCGCGGGCCACCTTCACGCCAGCGCCGCCGTGAGCCGGCGGTGGCCCTCACCGCCCAGCCCATTAGCTTCCCCAGCCGCCGGCGACCTCACCCCACCAATCTCACCTCCATCCGTGCCGCCGTTAACCACCAGTAGCTCTTCGAAGCCGCGGCACTCCTTCCGCCGTAGCGCCGCCGTCGCACCACCATTGGCCACCATCTTCCTACCACTTCATCCCCGACCTCTTGGCAACCCATTGGACCCAACCCCACCTCCGATCCGTCACCGGTGAAGCTCCACCAACTACATTTCCGATTTGGGCATTTTGGTCTTCTACCGCCCATTCCGCCGCCACCCACGGCAAACCACCGCCACCATTGGCTTCACCGACCTCCCTAGGCCCTACCCTATCAATCTTGGGTCTTCGTTTGTCCTCGTTGAAAAGTTGGTAATTGTGACCCACGGCCACAGTGTATTTTACACTGTGGTGTTGCTCAGAAATCACCACTTGCAACTTCGAGATCCTCCGGAAATTATTATATTGCACTGTAAGTATTTTCCTTAAAGAACTTTCGTGATTTAAATATATTTTTGCACTAACGCATATTATCTGTGAATTGGGTTGTTTTGCCGGACTGAGTCCGAGGAGTTTCGGGGGTCGGATGGATTGTGGACGGAGTTGTGTTTGTTGCATTGTGAATTGTGGTTGTTGGTTATGACTTGTTTACGTACATCGCATATTGCATGCATGATCATGGTTGTAAAGAAAACTGGGTTTTCGTGTATTGCATACATGTTTATGTTTTTATTGGATTTGGATTTTCATGTGAGTAAAAGTAAAAGAGACTGTAGGGATGGTGGTAAGCAGGGATGGTGGTTGTGTCCCGCCTGTGATTCCCGCCTACAGTGCTCTGTTAAGTATTCATTGTGTGTAAAGGAACTGTAGGGATGGTGGTAAGCAGGGATGGTGGTAGAGTCCCGCCTGCGATTCCCGCCTACAGTGCACGCGATAGGGATGGTGGTAAGCAGGGATGGTGGTTGTGTCCCGCCTGTGATTCCCGCCTACGGTGCACGCGGTAGGGATGGTGGTAAGCAGGGACGGTGGTAGAGTCCCGCCTGTGATTCCCGCCTACAGTGTCCGATAAATGGATTGTTTGTGTGAATCATTTTATGGGAAAATGTTTTACGGATATTTTGGGCCAAAATGGGATTTTTGGCGTGTGTTGGAAATAATCATTTTTCTGGAAAAAAATGGTATTTTATGGCTAAATGTATTTTGCTATATTGTTGGTTGCATTAATGTATTTTTATCCCGAGAGTTGTTTGGTTTATACTTACCTGTGGTACCATTTTATGGTATCGCAGATTTTGATGCAGATGATGATGACGAACCTTAGCTTGGCTCCATTGGAGGAGTGATCTGGGATTGCTCCTGTTTAGTGAGTTATGTTTTTATCAATTTATGTATTTACCTTTTGTATTATATTTGGGATGATTGTATATTTTTAAAGATAAATTGTGTTAAATATTTGTATTTAAATTTCTGGTACTTGGTTGACTTATTTATACTATCCGCTGCGTTATTTTATTTGTACACTGTTGCATGTACACACACTGGCACTTCGTTGGGATGCGTGACCGTGTTGTCACCATCCTGGCGTCTCGATCCCTGTGTATTTATATAAGGGGGATTGGGGGCGCCACAGGTGGTATCAGAGCAGTTCGGCTCTGGGTAAAACCACATGTCCCATAGGTGTAGTACCAGAAAATTTTAAAATTTTGATTTGAAATTATTTTGTTGGGAGTACATTATTTTAATTTAATTTATTTATTTTAATTGTACGTTAATTGTTTGTTATTTATCTTATTTTTGTTATTTTAGTTTATTTAGTTATTTTATTATATGGCAGGCAATTTTTCTTGTTTTAATTATTTTCTTGTGTACTATTTCATTTGTTTTATTCCTTTTATCTTATGATATTTTATTTTGTTGGTTTTATTTTATTTTATTTTATGTGATATGGTTGTATTTTAATTTATTTTACTATAATTATATTTTTTTAGTTTGTTTTAAGCTGATAGTGGGGTTAAGGGTTACGCTATGGCAGGAAAATGGTACGACCAAGAAGGCAAGCTAATGAGCCCGAGGATGAATTACCGAGGGGTGATGGAAATTATGCCATGGCGAGGGCGTTGAATAGGATGACGGAGTTTCTTCAGCAGAATTTTCGTCCACAGCAAGGAGAGCAGTTCAGGGCGATGCAGGCCGGGTGCACCTATGAGCGCTTCTTAGCGCATAGGACCCCTGCTTTTTCTGGTGAAGAGGATCCATTACGGGCTAGAAGGTGGATTCAAGATCTGGAAAGAACGTTTGAAGTCTGTGGATGCACTGAGGCCCAGAGGGTATTATATGGGAGCTATATGCTGCAAGGTGAAGCGGCGAATTGGTGGGAGACCAAGCGGTCACTTTTAGAGATGGAGTTGGGATCCTTGGCTGCTGTGTCTTGGCAGCGTTTTAAGAAAGAATTTGATGATCGATTCTTTCCTGTTTCGGTGAGACGGCAATTGGCTCGGGATTTCAATAATTTGGTTCAAGGAGACATGACTGTCGAGCAGTATGCAAGGAAATTTATGGAGCTTGGGCGGTTTGCTCCTCACCTCATTGCTACGGAAGAGATGCGGGCTGAACGTTTCCAAGAAGGGTTGCGCCCTCAAATCCGCAGGCAGGTCGCATGCTTGGAAATCCAGAACTTTCAGAGGTTGGTCAATGTGGCCTCAATTGCTGAGCGAGAGCGAGGTGCTGTGGTAGATTCCCCTCCGGGTAAGAAGCGACTGAACGTTGATGGTGAAGGGAGCAGCTCCGGGTCGCCACAGAAGTTTGTGCAAAGGATCGGGGCCAGAGCGCAGGCAGCTTCCGGTATACGTATTGGGGGCCGAGCTCCAGTTTGTGGTAGATGTAATAGAGCCCACGAGGGCGAGTGTCGTCAGGGTTGGAACCAGTGCTTTGAGTGTGGTCAGACAGGACACTTTGCTCGTGAGTGCCCTAATTGGACCCAAGGGAATCAGGGTGGTCATCGCGGTGGTAGGACTAATCAGAGGCAACTAGTTCAGGCTCGGGTGTATGCAATGACTCCTGGTAGTGCTGGCGACGAAATTCCAGGGACTCAGGACGCTGGAGTTACGGCAGGTATGAGTCTAATCTTACCTTTCGTAATGGATGCCATGTGTGGTTTATTCTTGGGTTTTGGAAAGTTATGCAAGTTGTATCCATGCCCGTTGGGTGTTGGAGGTTGTGTGATTTTCTTAAGAGTGTTCTGGTCGTATTTGGTATCCTGCTTTAGAGTGATGATTGGCCCTACAAATTTCGAGGACGAAATTTTATTTTAAGGGGGGGAGGATGTAATACCCCGTATTTCAGTGTATTTTTACTGAAGGATTATTTTTGATTATTCAAAAATTTATCCTCTTATTTTAAAATTGGTTGGATTTTTAGTAAGTTTATTTCTATGATTTTAATTTGGTGAAAATTAATTTTATGTGCTTTCTAAATATTTATTTATTATTATGCATTTAAATTGCTTTTAATATTTAAATTAATTACCGTGGGATTTAATTATTTCAATTTGACTTTACCATTACATTTAAATTATTTTATTTAACTTGTGGTTTTAAAATCGTCTCCGTTGGATCATTTTTGTGACCCAAGTTATGAGGATTGGACCTCATTTTTTTTCCTCCATTTTTTCTTTCCTTCCTTTTTCTTTTCTTTCTTTTCTTTTTTTTCCTTATTTCCTCTCCTCTCCCGCGCGACCTCTCTCTCTCCTCTCCTCCGCCCGTTTCCTTCGTCTCCTCCCAGCGCCGCCGTCGCGCCGCCGTGCGCGACACCGCCCAGCCGACCAGCTTCCCCTCCCTCCGGCGACCTCACCTCCCAAACCTCAGCCCCTACCTCGCCGCCGGTAGCCCACACGCCCCCCACGAAGTCGCGGGCCACCTTCACGCCAGCGCCGCCGTGAGCCGGCGGTGGCCCTCACCGCCCAGCCCATTAGCTTCCCCAGCCGCCGGCGACCTCACCCCACCAATCTCACCTCCATCCGTGCCGCCGTTAACCACCAGTAGCTCTTCGAAGCCGCGGCACTCCTTCCGCCGTAGCGCCGCCGTCGCACCACCATTGGCCACCATCTTCCTACCACTTCATCCCCGACCTCTTGGCAACCCATTGGACCCAACCCCACCTCCGATCCGTCACCGGTGAAGCTCCACCAACTACATTTCCGATTTGGGCATTTTGGTCTTCTACCGCCCATTCCGCCGCCACCCACGGCAAACCACCGCCACCATTGGCTTCACCGACCTCCCTAGGCCCTACCCTATCAATCTTGGGTCTTCGTTTGTCCTCGTTGAAAAGTTGGTAATTGTGACCCACGGCCACAGTGTATTTTACACTGTGGTGTTGCTCAGAAATCACCACTTGCAACTTCGAGATCCTCCGGAAATTATTATATTGCACTGTAAGTATTTTCCTTAAAGAACTTTCGTGATTTAAATATATTTTTGCACTAACGCATATTATCTGTGAATTGGGTTGTTTTGCCGGACTGAGTCCGAGGAGTTTCGGGGGTCGGATGGATTGTGGACGGAGTTGTGTTTGTTGCATTGTGAATTGTGGTTGTTGGTTATGACTTGTTTACGTACATCGCATATTGCATGCATGATCATGGTTGTAAAGAAAACTGGGTTTTCGTGTATTGCATACATGTTTATGTTTTTATTGGATTTGGATTTTCATGTGAGTAAAAGTAAAAGAGACTGTAGGGATGGTGGTAAGCAGGGATGGTGGTTGTGTCCCGCCTGTGATTCCCGCCTACAGTGCTCTGTTAAGTATTCATTGTGTGTAAAGGAACTGTAGGGATGGTGGTAAGCAGGGATGGTGGTAGAGTCCCGCCTGCGATTCCCGCCTACAGTGCACGCGATAGGGATGGTGGTAAGCAGGGATGGTGGTTGTGTCCCGCCTGTGATTCCCGCCTACGGTGCACGCGGTAGGGATGGTGGTAAGCAGGGACGGTGGTAGAGTCCCGCCTGTGATTCCCGCCTACAGTGTCCGATAAATGGATTGTTTGTGTGAATCATTTTATGGGAAAATGTTTTACGGATATTTTGGGCCAAAATGGGATTTTTGGCGTGTGTTGGAAATAATCATTTTTCTGGAAAAAAATGGTATTTTATGGCTAAATGTATTTTGCTATATTGTTGGTTGCATTAATGTATTTTTATCCCGAGAGTTGTTTGGTTTATACTTACCTGTGGTACCATTTTATGGTATCGCAGATTTTGATGCAGATGATGATGACGAACCTTAGCTTGGCTCCATTGGAGGAGTGATCTGGGATTGCTCCTGTTTAGTGAGTTATGTTTTTATCAATTTATGTATTTACCTTTTGTATTATATTTGGGATGATTGTATATTTTTAAAGATAAATTGTGTTAAATATTTGTATTTAAATTTCTGGTACTTGGTTGACTTATTTATACTATCCGCTGCGTTATTTTATTTGTACACTGTTGCATGTACACACACTGGCACTTCGTTGGGATGCGTGACCGTGTTGTCACCATCTTGACGTCTCGATTCCCTTGTTTTTGTACGTGGGAGTCGGGGCGTCACAAAATTGATACTAAAATATAATGAGAAAACATATTGATTATTATTTAGAAACTACTTTTCCACTACAACAACATCTAGACTGTGGCGCCCTCAATCCCCTTTATATAAATACACAGGGATCGAGACGCCAGGATGGTGACAACACGGTCACATATCCCAATGAAGTGCCAGTGTGTGAACATGCAACAGTGTACAAATAAAATAACGCAGCGAATAGTCAACTAAGTACTAGAATTTATTTACAATCAAACATCAGTAAAAATTTAAATAGCAGTTATACAGTCATCCATAAAAATATAATACAATAGTTTTCAAATAAACAAACGAGTGATCCCAGATCACTCCTCAGGCGGAGCCGTCTCCTCAGGCTCGCCCTCCTCCTCCTCATCTGCATCAAAATCTGCGTTACCACAAAATGGTATCGCAAGTAAGTATAACCCAAATAATCCTCAAGAATAAAATGCATTTAATGCAACCAACATGCATGCATATGATGAAATATGCATTTTTCCTCAAAACATCATTTTCCCCGAAAATGATAATTTTCCAACACATGCCAAAATCCCATTTGGCCCAAAAATAATCCGTAAAACATTTTCCCAGAAAATGATTTACACAAAATCCAACGCACACTATTTTCCCAGAAAATAGCCAATTAATCCGTTATTACCTTATACACCATGGCCTCCCCTATGGACCATCCGCACGTTCTGGCTTTGTAGCGGTGCTCAGTTCTGCGCCCGGCGCGTACATGGCCAAGCACCCACACTACGCAACGAGCGATGCCCAGTTCCGCGCCTAGCGCGTACGTGGACAGACATCCTCTAGTCCCCGCCAGCAGAAGGACTACGGAGTCGGCACGAATCTCTCGTCAGATCCCATTGTCGCCCGGCGACAATCCAGGGGACGTTACTCAGTATATTCCGCTCCCGAGTAACCAGAGGAGCTCCACCGAGATAATGCCCCATCTCGGCTTGGGGTCATGATACACACGCACCCAAATTCCATACTCACATGAAAACCCAGTTTTCATGAATACATGAACATGAATGCAATACACAAAAACCCAATTTACAAACATGATCATGCGTGCCAAATGCAATGTACATGAACCAACACAATATCCAAACCAACAATTACCAATCCAATCAAATCCAACCAAACAACTCCAATCACCAATCCATCCGACCCCCGTACTCCTCGGACTCAGTCCGGCAAAACCAATCAACAGTTCAAATACAGTGAAATGTGTTAGTGTAAAAATACATTAAATTCACAAGAATTCTTTGAAGAAATACTTACAGCGCTATATAGCAATTTCCGATGGATCACAAAGCTGCAAGAAATGACGTCTGAGCAACGTAACAGTGCAAAATACACTGTGGCCGTGGGTCACAAATACCCACTTTCAAACTGGGACAAACGAAGACCCAAAAATGATAGGGTAGGGCCTAAGGAGGTCGATGAAGCTAGTGGTAGTGAAGGTTGGCCGTGGGTGGCGGCGCAATGGGCGGTAGAAGACCAAAATACCCAAATCGAAAATGTAGATGGTGGAGCTTCACCGGTGGCGGATCGGAGCTGGGGTTGGGTCCAATGGGTTGCCAAGAGGTCGAGGATGATGTGGTGAGAAGATGGTGGCCAATGGTGGTGCGACGGCGGCACAGCGGCGGAAAGAGTGCCGCGGCTTCAATGGGCTCGTGGTGGCTAACGGCGGCGCGAATGGAGGTGAGGTTGGTGGGGTAAGGTCACCGGCGGCTGGGGAACCAAATGGGGTGGGCGGTGACGGTCACGGCGGTGCGACGGCGGTGGGCTGGGCGGACGAAAAAAATGCACGGGGGAGAGGGAGGGGGAGCAGTTCGCGCGGGAGAGAGGGTTGAAGGAGACATAAGGAAGAAAAGAAAAGAAAGAGAAATAGAGGAAAAAGAAATGAGATCCAATCCTCATAACTTGGGTCACAAAAATGATCCAACGGAAAGGATTTCAAAACCTTAAGTTAAATAAAATAATTCAAACGCAATGGTAAAGGGAAACTAAAAAAGTAAATCCAACAGTAATTAATTTAGAATAAAGAGATTTTAAATGCATAACAATAATTAATAATAAGAAAGCACTTCAAAATAATTTTTACAAAATTAAAAATCATAAGAATAACCCAACTAAAATTTAATAATTATAGAATAAGAGAATACATTTTTGAATAAATAAAAATAATCTTTCAGTAAAAATACACTAAAATACGGAGTGTTACATCCTCCCCCCCTTAAATAAAATTTCGTCCTCGAAATTGGCAAGGTCAACATTAAGACTAAGATAGGAATAAGATTCAACTAAGAGCAGACTTAAGAACATACTGCCAAAATAGTCCGGTAAGACCACTCTATAAGCAACCAGCCAAACCTTCCCTATGATCTGAAAAAAGGCCAACATATCTTGGGCTAAGTTTTCCTTTCTTATCGAAGCGCTTAACGCCTTTCATAGGAGAGACTTTGAAATAAACCTAGTCACCTTCTTCAAATGATAAGTCTCTTCTTCTTGTATCTGCGTAACTTTTCTGGCAACTTTGCGCTTCAACCATCTTCTTCCTAATAAACTGAACTTGATCCTTCATTTCTTGAATTATCTCAAGCCCAAACAATTTGTTCTCGCCAACTTCATCCCAACATAAAGGCAATCTGCACTTTCGTCCATATAAAGCTTCATACGGGACCATCTGAATGGAGGAATGAAAACTGTTATTATAAGAGAACTCAATAAGCAGTAAGTGATTCTCCCAACTTCCTTGGAATTCCTATGACACAAGACCGCAACATAACCTCAAGAGCTTGAATAGTATGCTCTGATTAATCGTCTGTTTGTGGGTGATACGTAGTACTAAACTTCAACTTAGTGCCTAAAACTGCCTGCAAGCTCTTCCAAAAAGGGGATGTGAACCGCGGATCCCGATCCGACACGATACTCTTGGGTACTCCATGCAAACGCACTATTTCCTTGACATATAACCGAGTCAACTTACCCAAAGAGTTAGTATTATTAACAGGCAAGAAATGAGCACTCTTGGTCAACCGATCAACAATCACCCAAATTGAGTTCTTCCCACTAGGAGTCCTCGGCAAACCTACAACAAAATCCATAGAAATATTATCCCACTTCCACTCAGGAATAGGGAGAGGTTGAGGTCTACCTTGATGCTCAGCCTTAACTTGACAGCACGTGGCACATTCCTTAATGAACATGGCATTATCCAACATACCCATTTTAGTCCCCCAATGACACATCACGACCAGTATTCCTAGAGTGACTGTTATCCAAAAATCTCATTTCCTCGAGAACCTTAATACAACATCCAATAAATTCCAATGATCAAAAGCCCTTACAATAATATGTGCCAACTGCAATCAACTCCTATGCTTCAACTTCTAAACCTTCATTGAATTCTACTATTGGAAACCTAATAGCCACTTCCAATGTTAACCATCAGTAACAGATTTTGCACAACCAGATGATTAATCTCCAATTACAAGTATCTTCTCAAAATTCAAGTCACCATTAATTCTTCAAATCAGCACAATTTGAACTCCTGACTACAACAAAAATACCACGCTTCTGCTGTGCACTCTGATATTCGCCACATGCATAAAACTTACGTCCTCATGAAACTAACACCATCGAGTACAAGGTGGCTCCATTCCTACTAACCAAAACTCTTATCACAATTTGGTAGAAAAAATACTTTCTCCCAAAACCACGAGTTATAACTCAAATTCCTCAATTAACTCCAGCTGCCTTGATCAAAATCAAATTCCATAAAATACACCCATGATCATTGACAGAAAATCAATATCAAACAACCTCAACATCTCAAATTGAAAATAAGCAACTTCAACCCAAAATACATTCATCTCATCTACAATAAGAAGCATACTTTAAAAGACTCAATTCCAACCTAGCGAACCAAAAAGAGTGCCTAGAGACTTCTACCTAACAACCTAAACCCGAAAGCTCATCATCTACATTTTGAACATCTGATCTAGCGGTGACTAAACTCACTACGAACCACCATTGAGTACACTAAAACATTATCGAAACCATCTTGGTAACTCGCCCACCTATTTCTACTCCAATAAGCTAGTATTAACACAACTAGTTCCTTCAATAGCACATCACTATTAAACCTCAAAGCAAGCCATACTGCTCAAATATTCAATCCACCAAAAGCCATTGCACAACACCCAAGGATCCTAATGCTTTATTAACCCACATACTTGATCATATTATCCACTGTTGATGCTTAAGCTTCAACTTCGAAGATCTTATCATACACCATACATGACATCCCATCAATCTCTCTTCAAGTTAAATAACAATGTCCTTCATTCAACCAACTAGATGCTCAAACTCCAAAAGAAAGTATAGCCTTAAAAATTTAAATTCCTAGGTAACCTCAAGTCACAATTAATTCCTATAGATAATCACAATAATTATTGTCAACCGTCATTCCATTGAGTAATCCGTTTCGACTACACACTCCGATTGACTCACCAAAAACTCCAAACCAAAATCTCTTGAATTTAATACTATTGTGTCGACTCATCTTCAACACTTACCAAAGTTACTTTCTCCAAACCAAAATAAGACTAGAACCTATACCCTCCGAAATGCGTACACACACCATTTCTACGCATCAATCTCATGCACCTCAGCCAAAACCAATAATCCTCCAAACGTGCAAGTGATCATCCTTACCATTTCCATTACTAGACCTATATCCTCGAAATCAGCAAAAATCATTTCCTAAATCCGCACCATCTATTTTCCTTAAAATTTAATATGGATTAAATCATTAACCTGTCACTGTAACACCAAGCTAAAAAATAATTATTTAACCAAATTAGATCAACATCTTCAATCCTCAGAAAATAAAAAAACTAGATCATTACCTTCCATCTCTAAGAAAATTCTCGCCTGAAAAAAAAAATTCTCATATTAGTAACTCAACTCTCATCAATCCTATTTTAATTCAGCCCTTCAACTCTGCAATTCTAAAACCTTAACCCAGATATAAATCATTTCCTGAAATCCTCAAGATCGATAATCTTAAATCTAAAACGTTCGCCTTATAAAACTTATAAATTCTAAAACTCCAAATGTTATCAAATGGTTTATCAAGTTCGGCAAGATCGAAAACTTCTAATCTAAGTAATCCCTCAATTGCTTGTTGAACCTACCACCTTAAATCTCATAACTTATTTTCTAAAAACTATGGGGCCTCAAACCTTAGATGACCTCCTCATAAATCTAACCTTGAAATTCGTTGATCTTACAACCACCTACCCCATAGACTCATCACATAAATTCTACGGAACCTAAAACCTCAATTATTCTAAACAATTAAAAATTATTCCCCTCCTTAGCAGCAACTTGAGTACCTAATCCAAAGAGTTCACCCAGACCCTGATGTTCAAGCCTTGATATTAAAACAACCAATCACCAAGAGTTCAGACCTACTACACCAATGTTTAAGCCTAACAATGGCCTTCTCAGTCGTACCATCTTCCTGTCATAACATAACCCTTAACCCGCCTTTCAATTTCGAACAAAACAAAATAAAATAAAATTCCATAAATAAAATAACATACGACAAAATGCATAAAACCAATGAAGTAGTTCACAATAAAATAAATAAAACAATAAAATAATCCGCCACAAAATAAAACAATTAAATTAAAATGACATACAATAAAATAAATAAACAACAAAATTATTATACAATAAAATAAATAAAGCCAATAAAACCATACTCAACCAAAGGTAAACACTAATTAAAGCAATAAAATAAAATAAATCAAATAACATCAATTAACATAAAATAAAATAGCAATAAACTCATAATATAAAATAAATAACTTAACTTACACCACTTAAACAAAAATTTTATTATTTTAAAATAATAATAAAAATAATTTTCTGGTACTATCCTAAGGGACATGTGGTTTTACCCAGAGCCGAACTGCTCTGATACCACTTGTGGCGCCCTCAATCCCCCTTATATAAATACACAGGGATCGAGACGCCAGGATGGTGACAACACAGTCACACATCCCAACGAAGTGCCAGTGTGTGTACATGCAACAGTGTACAAATAAAATAACGCAGCGGATAGTCAACTAAGTACCAGAATTTATTTACAATCAAACATCAGTAAAACTTTAAATAGCAGTTATACAGTCATCCATAAAAAATATAATACAATAGTTTTCAAATAAACAAACGAGTGATCCCAGATCACTCCTCAGGCGGAGCCGTCTCCTCAGGCTCGCCCTCCTCCTCCTCATCTGCATCAAAATCTGCGTTACCACAAAATGGTATCGCAGGTAAGTATAACCCAAATAATCCTCAAGAATAAAATGCATTTAATGCAACCAACATGCATGCATATGATGAAATATGCATTTTTCCTCAAAACATCATTTTCCCCGAAAATGATAATTTTCCAACACATGCCAAAATCCCATTTGGCCCAAAAATAATCTGTAAAACATTTTCCCCAAAATCCAACGCACACTATTTTCCTAGAAAATAGCCAATTAATCCGTTATTACCCTATGCACCATGGCCTCCCCTATGGACCATCCGCACGTCCTAGCTTCGTAGTGGTGCTCAATTCCGCGCCCGGCGCGTACATGGCCAAGCACCCACACTACGCAACGAGCGATGCCCAGTTCCGCGCCCAGCGCGTACGTGGCCAGACATCCTCTAGTCCCCGCCAGCAGAAGGACTACGGAGTCGGCACGAATCTCTCGTCCGATCCCATTGTCGCCCGGCGACAATCCAGGGGACGTTACTCAGTATATTCTGCTCCCGAGTAACCAGAGGAGCTCCACCGAGATAATGCCCCATCTCGGCTTGGGGTCGTGATACACATGCACCCAAATTCCATACTCACATGAAAACTCAGTTTTCATAAATACATGAACATGAATGCAATACACAAAAATCTAATTTTCCTTTACAAACATGATCATGCGTGCCAAATGCAATGTACATGAACCAACACAATATCCAAACCAACAATTACCAATCCAATCAAATCCAACCAAACAACTCCAATCACCAATCCATCCGACCCCCGTACTCCTCGGACTCAGTCCGGCAAAACCAATCAACAGTTCAAATACAGTGAAATGTGTTAGTGCAAAAATATATTAAATTCATAAGAATTCTTTGAAGAAATACTTACAGCGCTATATGGCAATTTCCGATGGATCACGAAGCTGCAAGAAATGACATCTAAGCAACGTAACAGTGCAAAATACACTGTGGCCGTGGGTCACAAATACCCACTTTCAAACGGGGACAAACGAAGACCCAAAAATGATAGGGTAGGGCCTAAGGAGGTCGGTGAAGCTAGTGGTAGTGAAGGTTGGTCGTGGGTGGCGGCATAATGGGCGGTAGAAGACCAAAATACCCAAATCGGAAATGTAGATGGTGGAGCTTCACCGGTGGCGGATCGGAGCTGGCGTTGGGTCCAATGGGTTGCCAAGAGGTCAAGGATGATGTGCTGAGAAGATGGTGGCCAATGGTGGTGCGACGGCGGCGCAGCGGCGGAAAGAGTGCCGCGGCTTCAATGGGCTCGTGGTGGCTAACGGCGGCGCGAATGGAGGTGAGGTTGGTGGGGTAAGGTCGCCGGCGGCTGGGGAACCAAATGGGGTGGGCGGTGACGGTTACGGCGGCGCGACGGCGGTGGGCTGGGCGGACGAAAAAAATGCACGAGGGAGAGGGAGGGGGAGCAGTTCGCGCGGGAGAGAGGGCCGAAGGAGAAATAAGGAAGAAAAGAAAAGAAAGAGAAAAGAAAAGGAGGAAAGAAAAATAGAGGGAAAAGAAATGAGATCCAATCCTCATAACTTGGGTCACAAAAATGATCCAGCGGAAATGATTTCAAAACCTTAAGTTAAATAAAATAATTCAAACGCAATGGTAAAGGGAAACTAAAAAATTAAATCCAACAGTAATTAATTTAGAATAAAGAGATTTTAAATGCATAACAATAATTAATAATAAGAAAGCACTTCAAAATACTTTTCACAAAATTAAAAATCATAAGAATAACCCAACTAAAATTTAATAACTATAAAATAAGAGAATAAATTTTTGAATAAATAAAATTAATCATTCAGTAAAAATACACTAAAATACGGGGTGTTACATAGACCCCAAACAGTTACGGGCGACTCAACAAAAATTACAAGAAAAAATAAAGATTTATACCTTCGGATCCAAAACCCAAAGCACCTATGGGAGACCCACAACAATGTGAGTTTCATCTGATTTTCATCTGATTTATGCCTACAAGAGATTCATATTGAAAGATCCAAATGCCTAAAACACCGGATAACTACAAGCATGTTTTTAGTGTACTTGTTTTATGATGTCTTTAACAAATGTAGAGACTTCAGTAAGAGAAACACTTGGTATTGATTTCTTTCTTTTCTCATCTTTTCTTGGAAGATGGGCAGTGGAGAACACGACCATTGTGACTCCGACAATGGTGGAGGAGGCCGACGATGTGCAGTAGACACAAATTGAAGAGAGGGAAATTTTTCAGACCTCTTATTCATTTCTCATTGTTTTGTTTTTCAAATAGGAATCGGGGGCATTTTGGTCATTCGCATGAAAAACACGTGCGCACGTATGTAGCAACACTCCTAGCGTATATTGGTTGAGGTATTGGAAGTATATAGTAGTGTTATTGCAGTGAGAGGAAGAACAAGGAAGACATCACTTGTATTTGAAGAGATTCCATCATCCTGAAATTACGATTAGGAGAGAAAAATGAGTCTTGAAAAGGAAAGAGATCAATACTCAATAAATTTCTTCTAGACTTCGAAGAATACAAAGCATCATCTATACAAAATTTTGATTCTTTTGGCAATATGATGTTGGCTCTTCTGGAGCCTTCAATTAGGTTTGATGACTTAGATATTGTATTGATGTTGACCCTATATAATGTCAAATATTGAAAATATTAATTATCCTTAAGAATTGTGTGTATTGTACAACTGTCTGCTAGACACATATCTTCACCAATCATCTTGGAATTGGTCAATGCATAAATAGAATTCATGTCTCAGTGGTTCGGGAAACGTTACGCAAATTTCTTATCCAAGATCAAAAGAACACAACAATTGGCTAGAGTCTCGTGTTGATAACGTGTTATAAAACTAAAGAGACGTAGCAAACATATTCAAGATAAACTTGGCTCTTCAGGAGCTTAATATTATATACTACTAATTTTTATTTTCTTTGTGTAGTACACACTCATATTTATGAAGAGTCCCATGGGGAACTTCGGTTCTCTCCCTCCCTACCTCATCTTTTTCTCTTTTGCTTTTCTCTTCTATTCTTCTCATCTTTCTCAGTATTTTGAGCTCTCGACTAGCTTCTCTATTTATAGAGAAGCTTCTTTGTCCATTTGAATCGAAAAACGAAAGTTAGGTGTGACTTTTAGGTTCTTTGCTTGAGCAGTGTGTCAAGCGCGCTGCAAGAGAACTACAATCGAACATTGGCTCAAGTAGTATGTTGAGCGGAGCTCGAGCGAACACTAGGATTAGTGCTTTGCTCGAACGGTGTGTCGAGTTCCTATTGAGCGAACTCACAGGTTGATCTCGAGCGACAGACGAGCGAATTCTCTATTTGTGCCCAACACAAAATGATAGAGTCTACATGCCCATCCACCAAATGCATGTATTTATAAGAGTAATTAGTGCTACATGCATGGGAGATTGTTTCTATTTTCTTTGAATTTCCAATTCATTTCTTATTTCACATAATTTCATTAAGAAGAAGATCAATGATATAAATCAAAATTTGCAATCCTATTTGTTTTGTTTTATCATTTATTGAAATATAATTTTTTTTTCTATATCTTATCATCATTACTATAATCCACCAAGAGTCTAAGGCTCCGTTTGGGTAGTGGAGTGTTATGTGTTCCACTATTATTCATTATTTTATCATTACTTTTCACCTACTTTTTATTACTTTTTACTATTATTCACTATTATTCAATATTTTTTCAATATTTTTTCACTATTATGTACAAAGTATCTGAGATCATCTCACTGCCCAAACGAAACCTAAAATTTCTCAGTCTCTTCGCAAGTCTTCTATATCGTGCCCCCATGAAATAAACTCAATTCGACCCCACGGCCATGACACTTAATTTACTTCTTTGACGTCTTGTATGTGTTTGTTGAATAATAACAACGCCATTAGCTTACAGTCTATTTACGAATAGTTCGGACTCAGACTTGATAAACTCAAATTCAGTTCATTTAATAAACAAACACAGTTTTAAATTTGTAAAATTTCATGTTTATCATTGTTTTATTGAATTTTTTTAACTTTAAAAATAATAACATCTTAAATATTTAAAAAGATAAAGAAAAAATAATGTTCCAATGTGAAATATGTCATGATTTAAATCTTAATTTATTCATTGATGTAGATATGTAACAATTTATGTAATCTAGCTAGTTGGTTAAAACTTGTGAAAAAAAGTTATAAATGGTTTAATTGTCACAAGTAAAAAAAATTTATATATAGTTTACCTAACCCATTAATTAAAATATGATTATGTAACTCGTTAACTATAAAAATTGGAGAAAATATATATAATTTCAATAATGAAATGTATTTCTTCTAAAAATGAATAAATAAACTAAAAAATTCATGATGAACAATAAATTCAAATCGTTTTAAAAAAATAATTTATGAATATATGAAATAAAACCCAATAATAAGCCAACTCAAGTTAACTCGAATACAGCTCAAGCTGTCTTTCTAAAAGGACTTGCAGCAAAGCTACACCACAGTCAAATTCTCATCGTTAAATGAAAAATCCAAATAGTCGAGGGCTTTGGAATTTTCCCATAAAGATCATCAGTACTGTAATGGGACAGGTCCAAGAATTGCAAGCCCACTAATTAATTGTGAGATGATGCTTGGAATAAGGCCAGCCTTGCAAGTAGTCACTCACTAATGATAATGATAGAAATGTTTTTGGTTCTTCGTTATTTTTTTGTCTTGGGAATTTAAGACTGATTATAATGATGAGATGGAAAAAAAACTTTCCTTTTTGAGTGCGTATACTACACGAAGTTGATAAACTCAAGCCGACGATCAATATATTGCAAAGAAAAATCAACATGTGGAAACATGCATGCAGTTTTCTACTAACAAGGCCAAGCTAGCTCGACTTTAAGGTTGCCATGCACCAATCAATGGGTAGAAAATGTAGATATTGCAAAGAAAAATCAACCATGATTTTTAATTAATGGCCATGTCCTCTGATTGACTAGAGTGCCTAAAAATCAAAGGCATTATTGGAGTAAGTAGTCCCAATGAATGTGACAAAATGGATATGACAAAGTTCTAAATGCCTTGTTTATTATTCCTGGCTGTCACAACACATGGTGACAAGCTGATCAATGAATTCTTTAACGTGGTATAAATCTTGAGCCAAATGTATTACGATGATTTTGTCTTATGCCAGAACTCACGTCTCCTTTCAATATTCGTGTTGCTATTTTTTTCTTCCAAGTTTCGGTGATTTATACATATCAAATCGTTTAGTAGAATGAAATGTTTAAAACTTCTTTCTCTCTCTTCCCCGCTGTCCATATCAGTTGTATCTTGCATCGGATTGGAGAAGAGGATGAAGAAAAAAAAGGAAGAAATTGTAGATTTCTTGATCAAATTTGGGCACTAGTTTTTTGACTTTACCCTTAGCTTGTTCAACGGGGAATTCAATGGATAATGCAACTTCGTTATAATTCAATTAGAGTGAGATGAATGTCTTGTATATAATCCTTTTTGGTAAAGCTACTCCCGAAAATCGTTTCTTTAATTATTATACATGGTATTCTACCATGGGGCCTTTGGAGAAAAACATTTGATGACAACTGATTTTTCCATGTGTCGAGAACCCTTAATTTGCTTGATTTCTCAAGCAGGTAACCTATATACGACTTGGGAGTATTAAAACGTGGATTTCATTTTGAGCTGAGAAATTATATTTGCAGTCATAAAGTGCATAAATGGTGCGTATTCCTTTTAAAAAAAATGAGTAAATATAAGATTTATAAGAAAAAATTAATTTTTTAATAATAGACTTTACTCTTTTTAAAAATAAACATATTGTTAACGTCGTGTTTCGTATGCCTTTGGGCCAAGTTCCAGCAACTTGGGTCTTTAGAGCTATGCTTGCAAAACAAAGAAGATGATAATAGGAGAGGGCGGTCTTGGGGCTGGAGAATCTCCGATGCTTAAGTTAGTGAATGCTTTCTTGGAAGTTTGTAAATAAGGACTGAGAGTGTAGAGAGCTTCATCGTACCTGGAGATTGCTATTTATACTAGTAGTCGAGGGGGAACATATCATACCTGCTCCTGTGGGGCCCACGTCCTGGCTTACTGTTCCTTTTGCCAGTGTCTTTAATGCGGCATGCCCTTGCGACGGCACCATTAATGCTGCATAAGGCTTCCCGATTGCTTTTACCCTGAATTTCCCATCTGCCATCCATTCATGCTCCTGTGTCAGAAGATCAATGGCTCTTCCACTCTTCCCGCTTCGCTAAGTTCAATTTCCCAAGAGTGGGTGTGGCCGAGCTACGTCAGATCGGCCCGTCCCATCAATTCCTTCGCCACCTTCCTTAGCTTGTATGTTGCCATCTTTGGTGAGGCCCCTGGGCTCTTTAATGGCTATGGTTTGGGCCTACTACTTTAGGCCGAGTGCCTACTCGGCCTCTGTAAAGGGAAAAGTCCGCTTATAGTTACCCCGCCAATTCTTATCACACAGGTCTGATGGGAATTCTTTTCTTTCCTTCTTTGGCCTCGTGGCCTTGTTCTTCCCGGGAGGTGAACTGAGAACTCCTGGATGCTTGTGCCTAGTCATTTCTGAGTGGTCCTTTTGTTTTTATTCAATTTTTGGCAACGGTTTGTCTTCATCTTTATGGTCATGCCTCGACAGCTCTGATTTCATATTGAATGGCATCTCTTCAATCTCTTTCTCATTATTCATGTCAGGTCGTTACGTATTCCTTACATTGCGTCACTGGACACGAGCTGTGGGAATCGCATTGATTGTGGGATTCGGGTGTTGCGTGGGGCCCATGTGTTACTTCTGCCTCGAGATACCAACCGTTTCTTTTTCCTATATAAGGTCCCTCCTTTCTTGGTGATGAACCATTCTGCCTCCTTTGTCTTTCTGAACTTCTCCATCTTCCTTGACACTTCTTTGTTTTATCGCCTTTGATGTTCATGTCCTTTTTCCTCATAGTTGACCAAAGGCTCCCAAGAAATCCCAACACCTTCCTCACCCATTGATTCTCTTGTCCCTCCACGGTAGGATGTGACGTTTCGGAGGAGTTTGCTGGCCACCGGTGGCGCTTGGAGATGACTTCAAGGGAGCTGGAGTCGCTGATGGAGACTTACGGGATTCCTTGTGTCATTGAACTCAAGGTTCCACCTCCTAACGAGGGGGTAAAAGATTCTAAGGGCTTTGCCTCCAAGGTGGCAGTGTATCCTGCCATGTTTTCTATGGCCTCCGACCACGCTTCTACTGTCATGTGCGTGAGGTTATGGATTTCCTTCAGCTGGCACCCGCCCAGCTCAGTCCTGGTGCATGGAGGATCCTCGTATCGTTGCATTATCTGGCGTCGCGCTTTGGATGTGGCCGAGGCGGACTACCTGGACCTTACGATGCTCAAGTTCCTCCTCACCCATGAACTTCGAAGGCAACCTCGCCACCTTTGCAGCTTCAAACCACTCCTACCGTTGGTTTAGGTGGAGGCACAGTACAGCCAGGCTAGGAGCTAGGGGTGTCAATTCTTCTTCCCATCCAGTAGAGGATGGGAGTTCCCTGTGGGCCAGGTCAACCGGCGTGCATTCCCCAGCCGTGCCATATGGGGGGCTGTAGGCGATGGCGAGGGTTTCCACCTTACCACGACCCCGAAAAAGGCTATGAGGATTATGGGGGTTTGTGCTTGGGTGGGTGCTCATCTGGACAAGGTCCTGTCAAAGGCTCTACTAGTCGAGGAAAGCCTTTGTCGGTACTTGGCTCCTCTTACCAACTTGCGTTCTAATGTGGCCTTTTCGCTGAGGGAAGTCGAACCTCAAGTTCGCAGCCGCCCTCCAAGTCTGCCAATTGAGGGGAGAGGGAAGAAGCCCCGAGTGGCGTCTCCCATCAGGGTTGACTCCAATGACTTCGCAATCCCCTCGGGGGGTCCTTCTGTGGATATCCTTGTTATTCAGGTAGAGTTGTCTGGGTCGAGGGGACCAATGGCGATCGCGGATCTTCCTCGTAATGTGTGGCCAACCAGGGAAGTTGCTGGAGCTATTGGAGCTGTCCTTGTGACCCCGCCAAGCCCTTTAGGTGTGGGCTAGTCTTCTGCTTCCCCTCTACTCGAGGTGCACCATGCTGTGGTCGATATCTCTTCCACTAGTGACGAGGTGGTAGGGGCTGAAGCTATCTCGAAATAGGTGATTGATGTGGTCCCAGCGTACCAAAAGGTCGACGGTTTCGGAGAGTCGTGAGGACTGCATTCGCAAGACTGAAGGTCAAGTCAAGAAGTTCTTTGCTGAGGTAAGTTCCCTTTCATAAGCTTCTTACGCCCTATGTTGGCTTTTTATTGACTTTAACTTGGTGTTCATTGTAGGGCTTAGAGTGTTTGGCGGCAGTCATTGTGGACGGCAGAAAGGAAGTGTCGAGTGAGAATAGGGCACTTCGCTCACTCGCCCGGCTGGCCTTGTATTGTGCAGCAGAGGAAAGGGAAAAGAGAGAGGAAGCTGAGGCAGCCTAGCTGACACGTCGAAGTCCCAGGATGAGGCTGCCCTCTTTTGCCTTGATGCTGGCTTTCGAGGCCAGAGAAGGGCTAGAAAAATGCATCGAGGACAACCAGCTTGAACGATTGAAGGCGGCCCTCTCTCGACTGTGCAGATAATAGGAGACCAGGGTGTGCCAATACAAGTGGTTGCCTGGAGAATTTAACCAACTCTCTGAGTCCCTGATAAGGAAGAGGAATGCCCTGGATGGTGAGCAAAAGCAAAGCAAGGTCCTAAAGGCCGAGGTAGATGAGGCTAGACGCACTTTGGAGAACCGAGATGCTACTATCAGAGGTTTGTGGGAGGAGTCGTCGTATGTCTGGAAAGTCTGCAATGACGTCTGGTACTTTGGTTATATCGATGATTTGGAAAGGATGAAGGCTTACATCATTTAGAACCCTTGGTGCGACTTAAGGTCCCTGGGAGTGCAGGAGGTTCCCCCGGATGAGACATCCTGGGCCCGATCCGCTCTTCTTTGGAGGGATTTGATCCCAAGTGCCTTCAAGGGCAACTCCGCTGGTGATAAGCCTGCTCACTGACTGTGGTCTCTCCTTGGCTGTCGGTTGTATGCCTCTTCTTGTTCTTCTCTGTAATTGTTGGGAGGCTCAAGCGCTGATCCCTTCCTCTACCAAAGTTCAACCTCGCTGTCGGCCTTCATCTTCGCACACTCCAGCACACAACGCTTCTTCCCGCAATCTCGGACCTCCCTCTTATCGTTATCTCGCCTTCCTGTCTTCACCTCCCCCAACAGTTTCTCATACCTCTTGTCAGTCAGCTTGAGGCCCCTGGAGGTTGCCGCCACCGCACGGCTCACACAGTTGCCTCATTGCATCCCTATTGATTTTGTTAGAGGTAACGTCGAGCATTATCGGCACATCGTAGTGATAGAGATCTCTGTCGGGAGTTCCTGATGGGGCATAATTTGATCGAACTCTGCTTACGCTCTGGAGACCCTATATTAGTCGGCTTATCCTACTTATGGTTTTATGTTGTGGTTTGCAGCTTCTTGTTGTAACTTGTATATTGTAAACTTGCGGCCTTCTGTTGTGACTTGTCACTTTCCATTGTAACTTGTTTATTGTAAGCTTTTGTTCTTATGTTGTGACTTGTCGCTTTCTGTTGTAACTTGTTTATTAATAAAATTCCTTTACGCTTATGGTGCTAGTTTTGAATGTTCTTCCTCTATGCTTTCTCCCTTTTCTCTTTTTGAGAGGGAATTATAGGGGGTCCGCATCAGAAGGGAGGATTGCTGTCTACCCGAGCTTTACTGTTCACCCTGCTAGTGCTGAACCCCTTGATCCCCTATGACCCCTCCAGCCGTCGGTTCGCTGCTTGCAGTGTCCTTACTAGTTAGTTACCTTCCTGGTGCCCTTTGCGACATTCTGTCGTCGGTCTTTAGAATGCGTTCTACCTCGCTTGTTCCTTTCCTTTTGCCTTTTGTGTTGTTGAGTTTTGGGCCCTTTGGCCTGTGGTGAGATGTGCTTCTCACTTCTCGTTGTGGTGCTAATGTCTTTGTTTTTTGGTGTGACGTTTGGGCGGTTGATGGATCGGGCCCGCACTCCATCGGGAAGAGGCTGGGATGCTTCAAGCCATCCCACCTCTCTGGTTTCCCTGAGGAGGTAACTCTGGTAGGGGTGTGACTGCCTCACTCCTTCGTTGAGATAGGGATGGGGTAAGTTGTTCTGGCAGTCCGAGACTGAACCCGCTCCTGCCTATTGACATTGCCCATTTAGTCCCTATCTGAAACATAAGCATCTTATCATGATTCTATCCTTAGCTTGATGAGAGATTCGACTTTGCAAACCTGGGCCCTTCGGCTTGCGATGAGATGTGCATATCACTTCTCGTTGTGGTGCTGATATTTGGGCAGTCGATGGACCGAGCCCGCACTCTGTCGAGGAGGGGTCGAGATGCATCAAGCCACCCATCCTTTCTAGTTCCCCCAAGGAGGTAATTTGGGCAACGATGCAGCTGCTCCTCTCCTTCGCCGCGGTAGGGGTCGGGGTAAGTTGTCGGGCAGCCGCGGGGCTGTATCCACTCTCCACCGCGAGGAAATAGGGTGGTCATCGGATCAACCCTTCTGCTTGGTCCATGGGGAGGTATGTCATTCAGGCAGTTTGTTATTATACCCACTCTCCACTGAGGGGAGACATGGCGGCCTTTTGCTCAACCCATCTCCTTGGTCCATTGGAAGGTAGGTCATTCGGGCAGTCTGTAACTGGACCCGTTCCCATCTGTTGATGCTTACGAGGAAGGTAGTCTTCGTCTTTGAGTGGCTGAGGACCACTGGCATTCCGTCGGGATGGGGCTAGGATGCCTTAAGCCAAACCTTCCCTTTAGCCCCCCTAGGAGGTAATTCGGACAACGATGCGGCTGGTCTGCTCCTTCACCACGATGGGGGTCAGGTAAGTCTTCGGGCAGCATTGGGGCTGGACCCGCTCTCCATCGCGAGAGGGATTGGACGGCCTTTGGCTCGACCCATCTCTCTGTTCCTTGCAGGAGGTAGGTTGTTTGGGCAATCTGTAACTATACACGCTCCCACCTGATAACATCGCAGGGAAGGGTAAGCTTTGGGTCAGGTCAGTGCTGATTGTACACTTCATCACGGTAGAGGTCGGGGTAAGTTGTTCGGGTGGCCGTGGGGCCGGTCTCGCTCTCCGCCTCAGGGAGACATGGTGGCCTTTGGCTCAACCCGTCTCCTTGGTCCGCGGGGAGCTAGGTTATTCGGGCAGTCTGTTAGTAAACCCACTCCTGCCTGTTGACGCTTACGATGAAGGTAAGTCTTCTCGTTTAGGTAGTTGAGGACTAACCTGCACTACGCCGCAGGAGAGACAAGGCAACCTTTAGGCCTACCTTTCCCTTTGGTGCCCTGCGAGGGAGGTAAATCGAACAACGATGTGGCTTGTCCAGTCTTTTGCCGCGATGGGGGTTGGGGTAAGATCTTCGGGCCACCGGGGGGTTGGACCTGCTCTCCCAGATGAGGAGGTTGAGCCTCTAGTTCACCTATCATCCTTCGTGGGGAGGTAAGTTGTTTGGGCAGTTTGTAACTGGACCTACTCCTGCCTTTGACATCGCAGAAAATGGTAAGTTTGGGTTAGACTAGCGCTAATCCCACACTTCGTCGTGGTGGAGGTCGGGGTAAGTTTTCGATAAGACTGGACCCGCTCTCCATCGCGGGAGGGATAGGGTGACCTTTGGCTCAACCTGCCCATTGGGCACCGCGGGAGGTACGATGTTTGGACAGTTTGTAACTGGTTTCTGCCTGTTGACACTCACGAGGAAGGTAAGTTTGTCTCTGGATGGCCGAGGGCCAACCTGCACTCTCCACGAGAAGGATAAAGTAGCCTTTGGCATGACTTGCCCCCTTTGGTGTCTCGGGGAGAGGTAAGTAGTTGACAGAGACTTTATCGATGGAGATTATGTTGATGGACATTATATTCCTGAAATTCGACATCAAAACACAACACCTCCTTCATTAGGATTCGCAATTTTTTCATGAAAACACAAACTTACAATAACTAAGTCAGTTTTAACAATAATATTTTTGCAAGTGCTCGGCATTCAAAGGATGCGGCAACTCATTTCCTTGGGAGTCTGTAGGAGCCCTAAAGAGTAGTGGTGGTGACTACATGTAACGCCCCATACTAGAGGTCCGGAGGGCCAACTCTTGTAACCTAACTTCATCTTCTATAACAGATTTTTACACTTCGATATTCCATCCAAATACGAAATCCATTTATTCAAAATAAAAATATATGTCCATCTATCAAGACACTAATTAATTACCTCAAAGAAATAAATAAGAATTCTACATAGTTTCGAAATTTCCATGACTTACAGTGCCAAAAATAATATAAAGTCATAAATCAACTAAAGAGACTCCCAAAATAAATACTTGTACCCTGGGGTACTTATTCTTCTGCAAACTTCACAACTTCTCTAACATAGCCTACTCTTACTTGCCAGCAGGACCATCATAATGATCTAAAAAATATTGTGGAGATAAGGAGTGAGTTATCAACAACTCAGTAAGCAGAGAACATATACTAGTATGTAAACATGAGTATTTTTTAGAATTCAGAATGCAGAACAAAGTATTTACTTTCATATGGCAAAATCAGAAGCATTTTCTTTCAAATTGTAAAAACAGAAACATTTACTTTCAGAATGCAAAATCAAATCATGTTACCAAAACTTTTAGAGCAAAGTTTTCAGAAAACTTTCTTATTCAAAATCCTTTGGCATATCAAAATCTGAGACCTCATCTTTATTATATCGGAGCATCACATAGGTAGGGTTATAAACCACTATTATACCCGTAGCTGGGCCATATACCATGTTTCACTCCCGTGGTGGGATTAAACCACCATTATAACTTTGGCTGGACTGTATACCATGTTTAACTCCCGTGGTAGGATTATAAACCACCATTATACCCGTGGCTGGGCCTTATCCACTATTATAACCCGTGGTTGGGCCGTGTCCACCATTATTACTCGTGGTTGGGCCGTATCCACTATTATAACCCGTGGTTGGACTTAATCAGAATATGGAATCAGAGTCTCATGCTAAGGTTTCCAGATGTCACAACATATTCAAAACAGAGTCCTGAACAAATTTAGATCTTTTCACATATTCAAAAACAGTTTTAGAACATTTTCATATCATATGTACAAATTTTCATAAATTCCATATTCGCTAATTTTGCATAGTTCATAAACAGAATGTACAAAACTTAGCTCATGTATATACCAGTCATGACATAAAATATTTTCTCTTATACAGCTATCATGCATATGCGGTAACACATAATTGAGGTTGTTTTCAGATTTCTTTTCAAAACAAGCATGCATATTTTCAAATCAACCTCGTTTCATTTTCTTTCTATATAAAGTCTAGTATAAGAACTCCGCTTACCTGAATTTCTTAACTTTTCAAAATATCTTCACAACAGTGCCAAACGAATATCAATCGTCACCTATAGAAAATTCATATAACTTGAATAAATCTCCAATTGAACAATTAGTTCGTAATTACACTTGAAATTACTACTTTAATACTTCAAAACCTAAAATTTCTTTTAACTCCAAAATATCTCTATTTCCTAAATTTTGTTGACTTAACTCCTCTGACTAATACATTAATTTTAAAATATTTCTGTAAAATTATAATTCTTGTACTATAATAGAACGAGTCTAGGCCCAATTAAAATATTTTACAAATTATCAGCAAACCAGTTGAGGCGGAAGCTACAATTTACGTCCAAAAATAATAATACAGGCCGAAGCTACAATTTACGTCCAAAAATATTAATACAGGCGAGGACGCCTCTACAACCCCCGCTCTAAGTCCCGCTTCCCGGTCCCGCTAGTGTAAAATCTTGTATTTTTTTATTTCAATTTTTTGTACATGTATTTTTTTAACACTGTAAAATATTTTTTAAAAAAATAAAAAAATTATAATATCATTAAAAAACACTTACTTAATCACTAAATAAAAAAAAATATTAAAAAAAAATGTAGCGGGACCGGAAGCAGGACCGGGAGAGGGGGCTTTAGCTTTATCGAAAATAATAATACAGTTTTGGCTTATAACTCAAAGGGCATAAAAGTAATTTCATCAAAAGTATTTCAACATCATCCCAAGCTTTATTGTTTACGGGAGAAAACTAAAATACACTATTCCCAATTTAAAAATAAGCTCTACTGTGCAAGGAGGGGAAGTATTTACCGAGGGGACTTCGTGTGACGGCGGCCTGGGTGCGGTGAACAGCGGTCGTCACGACGGCAAGTTGAGCACTGGTAAGTGAGAGAGTGATGAGCGAAGAGAAAGTGATGGGAGAATGGAGAGAGAGTGATCACGGCATGAGGGAGAAGATAATACCGAGAGGAAGAGAGAGCAGTGGTTAGAAGCGGTGGTCGAGCAGTACGGTGGTGACGTGGAGGTTGGTTTCGCGTTAGCTGGGTGAGCTGCGACTAGGAGGCCCGTGGCCGAGCTGGGCTTCACGCGGGAAGGATGTTCCCAATGGCAACAGGCTGCTGCTGCAGTTGTTCCACAGTGGTCCCGTGGTTGGCTTACTATTTTGAGTGATTCCGTGCGGTGGATGGTTGTTGTAACGTGTCTGCCGAGGGGCACGGGGAGGGTGAGAGGCCGACGGAAGGGAGCTTAGTGGGGAATTTGAGCAAGAACTTGCTCTGTTTTCGGGAGCTAAAACAGGGGATGCTTCGGTTGATGTATGAGGCAGTGTTTCGGTGGTTGTCTGAGGGAGGAGCAACGAGGGTGGCTCGGCTTCGGTGTGGCAAGGCTAGTGGCTGGCGTTTTGGGTTGGTGTGGAGAGGATCAGAGTGCGACGTGCTCTGGGCTGAACTTCATGCATGCTACGGACGTCCATGCATGGGCTACGGCTTCGCGTGGTAGGGCAGTTTCATACGGTGGCTTCCGGCATGCTAGGTGCTGGTGGTTGGCTGGTACAGCAACTGGGTGAACAGCGGCTGGGTGGGTCGAGACCGAGCAGCAGTGTTGAAGTGAGTAAAGAAAATGGCTGGCTACTTGAACTGGGTTGTGCATGCATGCGGACGGTGATGCTAGTGCTTGGTTAGCAAGGGGTGCAGGTGGGTTTGCCGTGAGGCGTATTCATGTGCAAAGTTTTAGAATAACGCAGAAACAATATTCAACGGTCGAATAATAATGATGTTCCACCGAAAGAGGAAAAGTGTCGGGTGCTTGACATGATGAAAAACTTAGTGGGGGTGGTGGAACCGGGCATTAGACTACATATGGGCCTTCCCACTGAAGATCTCGTATTGTTGTTCCGATTTCTTTGAGCACCATGTCTCCAACCGCGAATTCTCTCGGACACACTCGTTTGTTGAAGCACCGTTTTGCCCATCTCTTGTTAGTGGCAGCCCTTATCTCGACCTCCAACCTGACTTCTTCCGACAGGTCAAACTGCTCTTCAAACCTTCTGTCCTTGGAATTCTAATCAAAATGTTGTACTCTGTACATGGGGATCCTGATCTCCACTGGTGGCATTGCTTTGTGACAATATGCAAGGGTGAAAGGCATTTATCTTGTTGGTGTTTTTACCGTGACTCGATACGCCCACAGCACGCCGGGAAGTTACTCTGCCCAAGTGCCCTTCCGATCATCAAGTCGCTTCTTGAGCATTCTCATCAATGTCTTATTGGTGGCTTCTACTTTGCCATTAGAGTGGGGGTACCGAAACTCAATCCCCAACTCCTGACACCAGTTATGGTAATGTTTAGAATCCAGCTGCCTCCCGTTATCTGATATGATGGTGTGCGGGATGACCATCACGGCAAACTACGTGATGCTGTTTGCCGTGATGGTCGCTAGGGCTTCAACCTCAATCCACTTGGTGAAGTAATTTACCGCTACTACGATGAACTTCATGCCTCCTTTGCCTAGGGGAAGCGGCCTGACCAGATCAATTCCCCATTGGGCGAAGGGCCATGGTGAGGTAATAGATGTTAGCTCTTCTAGCGGGCAGTGGGGCACCTTGGCGTACTTTCGACACTTTCAATATTTTCATGTGTACTACCTGGCATCTCGCAGGGTATGGGGCTAGTAGTATCCCACCCTCATCGCCTTTCCTGCCAATGCCCTTCCTCCCGAATGATTACTGCAGATTCCCTCATGTATCTCAGCCAACAAGTACTGGGCTTCCTTTTGGGAGATGCACCTCAAGGGAGGCATTGCGTCTCCTCTCCGATACAGGACTCCTTCGATCAAAGTGTACCTTGCCGCTTGGCTTCTAACCTTCTGGGCTTCTTGTCTATCCTCGAGTAATTCGCTGCTATCCAAATACTTGAGGATGTCCCTTGCCCAGTCAGGGGCTCCAGGTTGTATTTGCATCACCTCAATCCCTACCGCAGGCACTTCAATGGTTCGGGTCACCACTTGCTCTGGTAGAGGAAGCCTTTTTGTCCACGCCGCACACGCCAGCTTGTTTGCTTTCTGGTTTTCGACCCTTGATACTTAAGTTAGTGAATACTTTATTGGAAGTTTGTAAATAATGATTGAGAGTGAAGAGAGCTTCATCGTACCCGGAGACTGCTATTTATACTAGTAGTCGGGGGGGAATAGATCATACCTGGTCCTGTGGAGCCCACATCCTGGCTTACTGTTTCCTTTGCCAGTGTTTTTAATGCGGTGTGCCTCTACGACGGTGCCATTAATTCGGTGTATGACTTCTCGATTGCTTTTACCCTAAATTTCCCATTTGTCATCCATTCACGCTCCTGTGTTAGAAGATCAAAGGCTCTTTCGCTCTTACTGCTTCGCTAAGTTCAATTTTCCAAGAGTGGGTGCGGTCGAGCTGCGTTAGGTCGGCCCGTCCCATCAACTCCTTCACCACCTTCCTTAGCTTGTAAGTTGGCATCTTTGGAGAGGGCCTTGGGCTATAAGGGCTACAGTTTGGGCCTGCTACCTTAGGCCGAGCGTCTACTGGGCCTCTGTAATGGAAAAAGTTTCCTTACAGATATGGTTCTTTTATACTCATAATTGTGTCTAATATTATTCTTTTAAATATGGTTGAAAAATCATTGATGGTATTTTTTTCAAAAAGCTTGTTAATTTTTTCTTTTAATTTCTTTTTTTCACTAGCAATTCTTGAGGGACCTAGCCATTTAGCCCAGTTTAACCACCGGCAGTGGTGTAGGCATTAGGTATCGAATAGTGGTCTGAGCTTTTAACTACAGTAGTTAAATATACATGAAAATGAATAGCAATTTAGGGCATCTACTTTTTAAGCTTATTTTCTCTCTCTGTGAACAGTCTTATTATTATTTTTTTTTATCCTGATTTCTCTCGTTCGTTGTGTAAAATTGATCAGTGCATTTACAAGTTCTTCATTTTTTTTCCTCTATCCCCCAATCCAAACCCGAATAAAATATGTTTTTAGATTTTATCGAATAGTTTGCATTAGAAATATAATCAAAAAGTAATAATTTAATTAAAATGAAAGACATAATCGTTACATTATTAATAATAAAACTATCGTTATAAATTATAATAATTTAAATAAAATAAATTTTATTTGATAAGTAAATATAACTAATAGATATGCGAAATATGATGATAGATAATATTTTATTATTATATAGATTTTAGATGAATAGTTTAATGTGCAATTAAATTTCAAGTGGGATAGATAGTAGAAAAGGTGAGATATAGGCAAAATTTGTCTAATGAGATAGCTGTTAACGCTAATGCTCGAGGGGATTTGAACCTCCAAGCTTTAGGCCCCATGATCCCATAAGGACTAGGGTGGTGCTAGTTGAGTCCTATTGTACCGTATTCTTGTATGGGGGGTTCAAACTCTGACCGGAATTGGAGGTGATTTTGGATTCCGGTTCCGACTCCAATCGGAGTTGGGCCGGCCCAAGAGTCAGTTTCTGTTGACTTTTGACCCATTTCTAAAAACTTGTTAAAAAAAAAAATACTAAAAATCATATCAGCCCAATGAGCTTAAATTTTAGCCCATTGCAGAAAAATATAGTAAAAAAAACATAGTTATGGCCTATTGCAGAAAAATATTGTAAAAAAAAAATTAAAAAAAAAAATACAATGAAGAAATTACATACATTACAAAACAAAAGAGGAAAAAATTCACAATTACAATCACAATCACTAAAAGTGAAAATTACCTACATTACATCCCTGCACAACAATCATAACCACAACTTAAATTAAAAATGCAACATTCCAAAAACACAATCACGACTAAATGCAGCATTACACCCCTGCACAGCAACTCATTACACATACCTACATTAAAGTCCACCACAATCATAACCAAAAGTCACCAACCTCACCAAAGTTACAACACCTTACACCCTTGTAAAGTCCTCCACCAAAGTCACCAAACATTACACCCCTTTAGTGTCACCAAACTCATTAGCAAACTCCTCAACCAATTCATAATGTCTCAGATTTAAAAGAAAAAAAAAAGTTACCATGTATCAGAATTAAAAAAAAAAAAAAAAACTACAATGTATAAAAAACAAAGTTACAATAAATAACTCTCGGCAGCCAACTCCTCCAACTCCAAGTATCCTGCATTATTCTCAAAATTAAAAAAAGTTAGACATTAAACTACTTTGCCAAGTTAAACATACTAATAATAAATTACCTCACATGAAAGTTAATGATCTACTAGATTCCCAGCCATAATGCATCCATCTCAATCATGTGCAATTATTTTGGGGTTCACAACTAAGTCTCCAAAAACATAAAAATTACAAGTTAAATAATTAAAACAAGAAAAATATCTAATTAGTTATTTAAAAATGAAGGCTAAGCATAAAGTTACACGACTTAAATCTATACCTCTTGGCATCATCAATAGTATCTAGTCCAATAGGTGTAGACCTTAGCCAGCTATGTGTGCAAATGAGGGCCTCCATGGTGCTCAAAGCCAATGAATTTCGATAAGCATCCAACACAGGACCTTTGATGCTAAATGCCGACTCAGAAGCAACCGTAGTAATTAGAATGACCAACACATCCCAAGTTACTGGAGAAAGGACTAGAAACTTGGTGGAATGAAACTTCCTCCAAATTAATATATGAAATGTATCACTAGGAGCCTCGACATCCTCCATAATATAATGTTCAACCTCAGACTTATCTTGCATAATATTCCACGATGCTTAGATTTGATGATACCTTCGCATCAATTAGATTTAAGAAAATCATATAGCACAATTAATTCATAATTAATTAGGTAGAATATATGATTTAATAATATGAAAAATAAGTAAACCCATTAATTAATTACTAAAAAAATTAATTGGAAGAATAATATGTAAAATAAGTTAATACCTTAATACTACCAAGGTGGTAGCGTAGTTGGTACTAGCTAGTATTTTATAGTTTCGAGGTTAGGACTTTGATTTAGTATATAAGCTGAAACCACTTGTGGTAGTAAAGCTGAACCTTTGGGCCATGGGATGAGCTTTGGACTAGTTGGATATTTTGGAGGTGCTGTGGTGATAGGCTTGCCCTTGGGGCAGTAATTATGGCTTAAACCGGACATTCCTCAGCTGGGAGGTGCTCCTATTGTTATGCCTAGGGAGGGTTGCTACACTGGTTACCTACGCCTTTCCTTTTGTTGAGAAAAAAAAGGTTAACACCAAAGTATTTTTAATAGAAAACACTATATGTAAAACTAAAAATATTTAAAAGAATAATATTTTTTAAAATGCCTAAAGAACCTAATTCACCTTAATTAATCTATAGCACAATCGGTTGCAAACAAATAATACCTAAATTATATAATTATCTGTTATTTGATATATTCTTGCATCCTGAATTGTTGGTGTATATTACTCTCGTGTCTTATATCAGTGACATTCGCATGTTGCTCATAACGTTTGAACATAACTCAGCCAACTGATTTAAATATATTTTAAAAACATTACATTCACAGGTAAATCCAGTAATGTTTGAATAAATTTAACATTGTTCATACATATACGTTCGAATGTACTTAATTATAAAACGACGGTTATTATTAATGTTCGAATGTATATTATTAACCGTGCGAACGTTGTTTAAATTATATTCCAACTTTAGTGACAGTTTAAAGAAACAATCACTAAAGGTTATCTCTGATGATGGTTTAGTGACCGCCATAGACTCTAAATCGATACAAAAATTCAAATCTGCTGTAACGGTAGCGTATGTTAATGATTGAGGTATTGGAAAGTAGTAGTAGTGTTGTTGCTAGTTTGCCCCGAGTTTTCCTTTGGTTTTGACCGTTAGCGTATTTTTTAAAACACGTCAATAGAAAACAAAATAAAATTGCACTAGAAGTCAAATTCAGGGGACCCTATAGCAGGACGGACCCTTGAATAGATTCCATCATCCTGATTCTCCTGAATTTACGATTAGGAGGGAAAAATGGATCCAAAAAAAGAAAGAAATCATTACTCGGAAATAGGAAAACTGGAAAAATTTCTTGTAATTAGTGCTGTATGGGATTATTGTTTCTATTAAAGAATCTCAAATTAAAGGACCTTCATTTATGCACTATGAAATTCTCATCATTAAATGAAAAATCCAAATAGTCGATGGCTTTGAAATTTTTCCCTTAAAGATAGGTATAATGGGATAGGTCCAAGAATTGCAAGCTCACGAATTTGTATAATGGGACGATCCATCCATGATCACCACGTAACATCATCACGACCTTTGAAGGGGAGAGGCCTATAAAATATTTTTCGAAAGAAAATCTTTAGCTTTTGTTTTTTGAAAAGTGGACAGAAAAGCCGACGACCAATAGATTATTTGCCCAATACCAGGGTCACCATGTAGATATTCCAATGAAAAATCAACTTTGAATTTTTAATTGGACATGTCCTCATTGACTAGAGGGTCTAAAAATCAAGTGTAACGTCCCGGTTCCGTAGGAGTCGGCGAGTTACTTCCTATTATTTAAACTCACATTTTAACAATATAATAATAGATTCCAAATTCCCAATATCATATAGAAATTTTGATTCAAACTAATTTCTTCAATATGACCAATTTTCCAAAAGGCCAAGTCATCATGACACAATAAAATTTCTTAATAAAAATCGGCAATACTCTTAAAAACTTTCTATACTTAAATCATCTCACCCCATACCTTATAATCTTGATCCCCAGCTGAACCATCAAAATACTTGAAAAATATTATGGAGATAAGGGGTGAGTTATCAACAACTGAATAAGTAGAGAACTTATACTGGTATGTAAAAATGAGCATTTAAATAGTTCGGTATGCAGAACAAAACATTTACTTTCAGAATGCAGAAACAACATATTTACTTTCAGAATGCATAAACAAAACTTGTTACAAAACATTAGAGCGAAACTTTCAGAAAACTTTCTTATTCAAAAATCCTCCGGCATATCATAAATTGCGACAACATCTTCATATCATATCGGAGCATTTCATTGGGACAAATACCATGTTTAACCTCGTGGTAGGGTTATAAACCACCATTATACCCGTGGCTGGGCTGTATACCATGTTTCATACCCTTGGCAGGGCCTTAACAGAAACCGAACAGAACAACGTCAGAACTAGATCATATTTAGATACGGAATCAAAAATTCATGCCAAGGTTTGTAGATGCCACATCATATCAAAACCGAATACTAAACAGTTTCAAATCATTTCACATGTTCGAAATAAATAGAATCAAAACATCTTCATTTATTCATAGCAAAAACTTTTAGATTTTTATATTCGCCCTTTTTGCATAGTTCAGAAACAAAATGCACAAAATTAGCTCATGTCTATACCAGTCATGATAAAAAATACTTTCTTTTATATAGAATTTATGCATATGCAGAACAAACATCTGTAGTCATTTTCAGATTTCTTTTAAAAAACAAACATGCATATTTTCAAAGTCAACCTCATTTCATTTCTTTTATGCAAAACTAGTATATGAACCCCGCTTACCTGGACTTCTTAAGTACTATTCTGAATCTTCCCACAATCAAGCTGAATGAATGTCAATCGTCACCTATACAAAACACTAAGCGTTACTAAACTTCTAAAAAGACTTGCTAAAACTCTCCGTTTACTTAAATTCATACTACGAAAATAGTTTTTTAAAAAATAATTATTAGCTATCAGAAATCTAACAAAATATTATTGTCATTCAAAGTATATTCTTAACTTATTATAATATAGTTTTATCAAATATAGCAAAACAAACTTAAATTCGTTTCGAAAATTAACTTAATTATATTTAAAATTCAATATCAAAATAAACATCAAAAGGCAAGAAAGCATACTGACTTATAAACTAGATGTAGTAATATAAATATACTTAAAATTAATTTCTTTACTATGCTTTACAAATGCTATGCAAAAAAGTGGCTTATTAATACCATTCAAATAAATCTGTAGGTAGGAACCGAAAACCAAAAGCAGAAAATACTTCCTTATGAAAAAGCAAATGGAAAATTGGAGGAAGACAAAACCATGTGAATAAGTTTGGGCTCATCGAGAGAAATGGCCAGGAATGATGGAAGCGATGGCTGGCTAGGTCGATGGTGTACGGTGTTGCTGAAGAGCACACAAAGAGAAAGAGAGAGAGATGAGAGAGAGTAAACACAGAGGGAAAAAGAGAGTAAACCGTGAGAGGGAGAGAGACCACACGAGATACTCACCGAGAGGGCAGTAATGCGGGCGACAAGGTGGTTGGGCAGCGGTAGATCACAGACTGGTTGGGGCTTCGGCGTCGTTGGGCTTCCCTTGCCGTGGCTGGTAGCACCGAACAAGATGAAATGCCCTATTTTGAGATGTAAAAACAGAGGTCCTTCATTGAGGTTGAGTGTTGTGTTCTTCGACGTGGGTTCACGGCTGGCTATGGTAGTGAGGTCTAGCTAGATGTTTACATGGGGTGGACGAAGTGAGCGGCAGAAGCAATGATGTTGGCGTTGCAAGGTGGCTACGTGGAGGCTTCGAAGGTTGAGGCATGGCTTAGTCTCGATTTGGTACTAGGTCTCACAGTGGTTGGTTGTTTTCATGGTATTTCCGAAAATGAGGGGGGGTTGGCCTATGGTGGTGAGCAGAGATTTGCCGTCCTGGGTCGGTTGTCGTTGGGCTGTGTAACGCCCCAATTGAAGGCCCAAACGACATGGCCTATACTCCAAAAGGACTAGTTAATGATACAATTGGAGCCCTATTGGAACCTTATAAAGAGCAAGAACTTCTCTTTCTCAAGCAATGTGGGATCCTATACACCACCTACCCTTATCCATATCATATGGGGTATCACAATCTACCCCCTTAAATTCTAGATGTCCTCGTCGGGCCTGTCTATTGTAGGTGGTATGGCTCAAGTCCCAGATTTCTAGTTGGGATAGTCTCTGATGCCATTTGTAACGCCCCAATGGAAGGCCCGAACCACATGGTCTACACTCCAAAAGGACTAGTCAATGATACAATTGGAGCCCTATTGGAACCTTATAAAGAGCAAGAACTTCTCTTTCCGAAGCAATGTGGTATCCCATACACCACCTACCCTTATCTATATCATATGGGGTATCACAGGCTCGGTCCGTGGTGATGCGATGTGGAAGTCCTACCTTGGGGAAACTTTGCTCTGTTTTTTCTTGTTTAGCACAGGCCAGGCCTCGGTGGTGGTGGCATATGTTGTGCAAGGAGGAGGTGTGGTTTTCTTGTTTGTGTGGGCGAGGTGTTTTCGTGTGATGGAGGCTGGCAGTTGTGGCTTGGTGGAGTTTTGGACATGGGAGAGAGAGTCCTCATGCTGCTAGGGTGATGTGTAACACCCGAATCCTGCCAAGCCTGATTTTTATATATTTTGGACTTATGAGTATGAAAAACTCAATTGAGTGTTCGAGTTTTTTTTTTTTTGGGAGTAGACTACGGGCTTAAAATCTTTGTTTTTGAGATTTATGATTTTTCTTTGATATTGATAATTAGATTACAAATCTTTTTATGAATCGAGAAAATTCTTGGACTAGCTGAATTATTTTTTAAAAATTGAGTCGTGACTCATGACTCAAGAAAAGAAAAAAAAAAAAAACCCAAGACCCAAACCCACACCCGTTTTTTTTTGAACCATGGAAACCAACTATCCGTTTTATGATCATTTTCACTGCCACGGTTCCACTCCCACACACGTCTCCCTCATTTCTCTAGGATTTTTCATCGCCAATAAATATATATATACACACGTACCTGCATGTTAATTTACCAAGCCTATAGCTGCCGCAAAACTCCCACGGCAGTCTCCACCTACGCACGCATAGAAGCTCCATCGCACAGAACCTCAGCCACCCCAAACTACCGACGCAACCCAGCCCCACGAAGACCCACGCCACAGCACCGGATCAGTCCACGTCCAGCAATCATCTGTAGCCCATTCTTCACCATGGAAACTACCGCCGCACCACCTTCAAGTAGTCACTGCAACTCCACGCTCGGAAAATTACAAGTCACCGTAAAGCGAGAGGACCCATGCCGCCAGCCACTGCCTAGAACGAGATCTCCCTGCCATGATCCTCCATGAAATCCCTTGCACCGTAGCCCACTGCTTAGCCGCCGCAACACTACCTTGCACCACCAACCAACGCTGCCGAGACTGCTTGAAGACGTTGCTGCAACCTCTGTTTCTCCTAGTCAAAAACAGAGCAACAACGTGTGAGGGCCAAAGCTTGTTCGACCACCCTCTTTAGAGCCACATCTCGCACAAGTGTCGGCCGGAGATCTGGAGAGCCACTGTAAGCCACCGGCTAGCCATGTCCAGTCCACCCTGTGCAACGTCGCACGCCTCCTCTTCGTCTCACGGTAAGTTTCTGTTTCCTTCCGCACGCCGTACTCTCTCCGTCTCTCACTCATTCATTCACCGTGTTCGTTCATCAGTTCTCTCTCATCTCTCTCCCTCTCAGTGACTTTCCGCCGCCCTCAACACCTTCTTCCACTCGCCAGGCATCACCGCTCGTTGCTCCTCTCGGTAGGTCCCAGCCCTACCACCCTTTGCTAGTTATCTTTGGTTTCCAAAATAGGAAGAAGTAATATTGTTCCGAATAATTGAACATAAAATTTTGATGAAAGTACGCTTATACCCTTTGAGTTTACAAGCCAAAGTTTGAACTTTAATATATTTCTGGTTGGACGTGAAAATTACCATGGGCCTTAGTAGAATTGGAGAAATTAGGTGAGAGTCAATTATTTATTTATGTATTTTTTTTGGGAGATGATATTTTAGGGTTACGAGGATGGGTAGATATTGAGGAAAAATATTAAATTTTATATCTCAAGTTTTAATTACGAAATGTGTATTTAATTGGAAATTTACAGAAGTTACGTGATTATTTTATAAGTGACAATTGATTTTTGCTCAGTACTATTATGAGGAAATTTTGAAAAGCTAAAAACTCTAAGTAAGTGGGGTTCTTATGCTAGACCTTATACGAATTATTGAGACTGAGTTTGACTTTTTGAAAACTTTGCATATTTTTGTGATGAAATGAGAACTTGGAAAAAACCAACCTCGGTTGCTTATTTGCATTACTCATGAAATTTGTATGAAAAAAAGAAGATATTTTCTGACATGCATTGTGTAGACATGAACTAAATTTTGTTATGATGTCTCTGAAATGTGCAAAAGAGCGATATTTGAAAATTTTGAAAAATTGTGCATTTATTTAGAAAGATACTCCGACTTTTATTTTCAGTGCGTGAGAATGATCTGATTATGTTTTGGTACTCTGTTTTATTTTGATATGGCATCTGAAAACCTTCGGCATGGTGTACTGATTTTGTATTTAACTCTGTCTCTGCTCTGCTCTGTTATGCTTTGCTCTATTTGGGTTGGTACCAACTTCTCTGTCTCTGAGTGCACCCATTTTGGAAACAAAGTAGTTTTATTGTGGTCTTTCCTGTGTGCACACTTGGGATTCCGAGAAGAATAAGAGAAATATTTCACCTCTGTCTTTGCCCGGTTTGACCACCGGGGATAGCAAAACCTTATCACAGGGGTGAAACATGGTCTCTGCTTTGTAAGATACTCTGTTTTGATATAACGAAGATGCTCAGGTTATGTTATGCCAAAATGTTTTTGAATACGAAACGGATCTTGAAATATGAACATTTGACTCTTTTGGAGTATGAAAAGATTGAAAAGTCGCTCTGATTTTCTGATAACATGTTTATGAGATCTGCATATAAAAATATAATATTTTGTTTTTGCATACTGAACTTTTTGAAAAGGCTTATGCTTGCACGTTAGTATATGTTCTCTACTTACTGAGTTGTTGATAACTTACCCCTTATCTCCATAACATTTTTCAGATATTTTTATGGTCAAGCTGAAGAACCAGAATATGAAGTATTGGAACAATCTGATGACCATAGATAAATGAGTGCTAAGGGTACGAGTATTTTGGAAGATCATATTTAGTATTTTACTCTCTAGCAGTTATTTTGGTGCGTCAAGTTATGATTAATTTGGGTCTTTATGGAGATGCTATTTGTTATATTGAGGTTTTGTTTAGTATTTATGTGGAAGGATACAGATTTTTGGATCGAACAAATAAGTTAAGTATTTTGTGGAGTTTTGCTTATTTATTACTGATTATTGGAGATGTTCTTGAGGAATAAGAGTTAACTCTCCGGATCTCTGGGAACGGAGCGTTACATGGTATGCGTGGGGTGAGGGGTTGGTTTCTTGATATCACGCATGGGGCTTAAAGTGATGCATGTATGGTGAATGTTAGGGGCTACCCTTTGGTTGTTGCTGCGAGATGGGAGTTGGGTGAATACATGCTGCAAAACTTACGTGCATGGAGGATAGCGGTTGCTGCTGTTGCCGCTTGATGGTTGTGAGCCGAATTACTGAACATGGGGAGGGAAAGAAAAATAATGTGATGTGTGGTGAAGAGGAACTAGAGATAGATTAACTGAGATTTGAAAATAAAAAGGGATGGTGCAAGAGGCTGAAAAATATATAGATATATATATATATAAATGAATTTAAGAATTTTAAAAAGAAAAGATACTCTAGAGTTGTAACCCTAATCCGTTTGAAATTGATAACTAACATTTTAAAAAATAACAAAACATGGGTTGGATCTTCGTAAATAAAATGGGCCCGTAGCCGAAACCCAAAATTTACTCATTAAAACCCAGGTGAGCTTTTCATCCATATATATATATATATATAAAAAAAAATCAAACAAGAGTTTCGTGTTGGACCCGGGTGTTACACCGATTCTTTATTTTCTCTGATGTTGCTTTTGCTTGTTTTGAGATAATAGTTGGGGACTTCCACCCCATTGAATCTTGTATTTTTGTAACCACTTAGTTATCTATATTATGTTTACCTTGAAAAAAAAAAATCTTAATACGTAAATACATATACAGTAAAAGGCCTCGGCTACACACGAGCGAGGCACGACTGAAGTTTGAAGAGCTGCTGAACAAGGAAATACAGAGACTTTTTAATGTAGTCAAGAACCTAAGAAAGCATCCACCTTTGCATTCGTTCCCCTAGACAAAAACTTCATGCAAATGGGTGGATTAACACCTGCCAAGGCGAGTATTGAGCTTGGCAGAGTCCAAATCCCATCACCACAAATCAAACCAGACGCTACTGCTGGTCCAAATGCATCGGCCTTTGCCTTGTTTATCTTCCGCCACACAAATAGGATCAAGCTCCCTACACACATGTCAATGGCAAAGTATGATCCAAGATAAAAGGGTATTGCCATTGCCATGGGAAGTGGAATAAAGCTAGCCTTCTTCGTTCCAACTAAATCCCTGATCCCGTTGATTACTATGGCTGCAAAAAAGAAAACATAACAAAGTGTGAGGCAATGCTTCGGCAAAGCCGAGAACCCTTCAACACCTAGGATTGACATATTGCGGTAAACGAGCGCATAAGGAGCCGGGTATTGTGAACCAGGAACTCCAAGATCATTGAAGGCCTTGTAGAAGAGCCAAAATACACAAGGAGAAATAACGCAACCCATTGCGGTTCCAATAATTTGACTCACGAACATGGACCTGGGTGAAGCCAACGTCATATAGCCTGTCTTGAAGTCCTGCATCAAATCAGATGCTGTGGACACAATGTTCATCATGACTCCACATGCTGCCAAACCAGCAAGAACCCCACCATGAGAGGCCCCTGCCCATGCCCCAATCGTAAATATGGCCAGCTTTCCATACATGGATGCTAATGACCAATCTGTCAGCCCGCAACCATAAGCATTACAAAAGGCTAGTGTTGGCGCTATTATGTAAATTACCACAATATAGTACCACTTGAGCTGGCTAAAGATGTGCGGAAGTGTGAAAACAGATATAATTGCTATGGTGACATAACCGGCAACAACAAGCCATGTTGGAATCTGGTCCTTGAGAAATAGTGCTGTCCGACGCTGGTCATCATAAGACAGAGATGGAGGCAATTCGGGGGGGATCGACCTGATAAGGGAATAACTGTGCCTGGGTCTTTGTTTGATAGTTGGTGATACAAGCCATATAGAGTGTGACTGAGGACCTTTAAAAAGTTATAGAGGCCATCACCAAGGATCATGGCTATAGCTATGAACACCCTGTAACCTTGAAGGCCATGTAGGCTGCTTGGGCTAAGCTCTGCAGAGTACCAAGAGCCCTTCCTTGCATCTATCAGTGGCCACATAATACCCCATGAAAGAACGGCTCCAACAAGAAGAGATATGTTGATTAGATATGGACAGATCATTCCAACGCCAACATAAGTAGATGAGAAATCAAAGTAAAACCTGTTATCAAAGGCTTTGAGACCAAATGTAGGGAATTTGGCAAATCCACAGCCATCACCTCCAGTAAAAAACCATTGGAAGAAGCCCCAAAGAAAGCTAAAGGAGAAGAACTTCCCCAATGCTCTCACTTGTTTCTTTGCTAGCTTGGCACCCTGTGGAGTATGGAAGCTGTTGATAAGGTGGGCAGTTGCGGTACCACTTGGATATATCAACTTGAAGTCTATAATCATAATCTTTCGAAGAGGCACCACGGAAAACAGACCGAGAAAGCTAACAACAAAAAGAAACCCAATCATCCATCCCAATGTTGGATTCTTAATATTTTGTGCATTGTTAGCCTCTGTAGATTGTTTGGCAACAACTTCACTCATTCCAAAGAGGTAACTGCCAAAGCCACCACTGAAAGCAATGCCGGAGGAGGCAACAACGCAGGTCTGTATAACGGTGTTCTCTTGCCTGGTGAAAGGTTGCCTCAGCATCCCGGACTTCTCTAGCAACTTGGTCCAAGTCTTGACGAAGAAGAAGCCCAGCAGCCCCGCAGACACGTTGAGGGATGGTATAATCCCAGTGGTCAGGTTGAGCTTCATCACGATGAAGGTGAAAAGAACCCCTAACACGAAGCTCACCACAAAGGCCCTCAACGTCAGCTGCTTTTGCCATGGAGGCACCTCCTTGCTCGAGAATACTTTCTCAACGGACAACAGTTCCATGTCCTCGGCAGCTGCTTCTCCTTGTGCGGAAACGGTCAGGTCATCGGTATTGGAAGTAATCTGATCCTTCTTTTGCTCGCCTCTGGTCCCCATCATTCAAGATATGCCGATCTTCGTTTGCAATATCGGCGCTTCTTCTGCGGTCACTCTCCCCCTGGCTCGGGTCACGGCTCCGACGAAGTTAATGCCTTGTATATTACTCCTGGCTCTCATACAATCCCCATGACTCGCATGTGATCAACAACCTTATCGTCATCTAATATTTAAGGACCATACATGCACTGCGACACCCCGGTCTAGGATGGGGTCAGAGAGTTACTTCTTGTCACTTAAACTCACATTCCAATAATATATTTATAGACTCCGAATTTTTAAGGTAATATAAAATTTACTGTTTCAAACCAATTACCTCATTATAATCAAACTTCCGAAATACCAACTCATCAGAACACGACAAAATTTCTTAACAAAAATCATTAATACTCATAGAAACCTTCTATGCTTAATCCACTATGATAAAATCATTTCACCCATGCTCTATAATTTTGATTCTCAGCTGAAATATTCAAATTATCTGAAAAATATTATGGAGATAAAGGATGGATTATCAAACAATTTAGTAAGCAGAGAATATATACTAGTAAACATGAGCATTTACAGAGTTTATAATGCAGAAAAAAAAATATTAATTTCAAAATGTAGAATCAGAACATTTTTTTAAACAAGGAGAATGGCACCTCCAAAACTTTATTGAAAACAACTCTCATTTATGACGGAGGAAAACCTAACAAAACAAACAATAACCCACTTAGTCTTACCAACAAAATACTAAACACCTGCAACAAAGGCGACCCCACCCAAACCTAAAGCTATTTCCTAAAGCTAGGCAAGTCAAGATAATCCAATCTAATCAAACCTCTCAAATGAAGGGGCAAATCATCTATACCCATGAATGTACAATTTGTCCCCTTCTCCCCCTGCCTTGCTAAAAAATCCGCCAATTTATTACTTTCTCTAAACTGATGTGTAATCATATAATCGAAGTCATGAATAACCTTAATAAGCTCTTCCCAAAAATCCCATATATACCAAACTATACAAGAAAAGTTTTGCAACCACTGTACCACCGACATCGAGTTGCACTCAATCTCTAACTTCCTTATATCCAGGTCCTTACAAAGTAATAAACCATGAAATAATGCACGAAGCTCAGCTTCATTATTTGCACCATAATCAAATTTTGCTGAAAAAGCTGCAACAACTCGTCCTCTATCATTCGCACCACTACACCGCCCCCACAGCTACCCGAATTACCTCTACAAGAGCTATCAACATTTAACTTGAACCAACCTTCTCTTGGCCTCTTCCAAGAAATCTGCATAGGACGTCGAAAATTTTTATGCAGAACTGATACCTCAAGTTCCTTAAGGATAGCACGGTCCAAGCAGGACACAGCCCCAACCTTCAGAAGCTTACCAAAAATCAATCTCATCCAAGTTTTAATAGACAACCATACACTGTCCACTGAATCACATCTCCCTTCCATCCTAGCTAAGCACATCCACTTCCATAATCTCCAAGAGCTTTAAAACTGGCATCAACCCAATCAGCACTCCCTTTTGGGATGACTTCTTGGCACACCAAAACCAATAGGAAACCTGTCCTCACCAGCTCGTAAACTCTCTGCAATTTATGCCTAACACCACCGACGCCCTCTTCCATATTTCTTTGGCTATATCACCTGAACTTAGAACATGATCCCAATCCTCTATCTCACCCAAACCACGACAATTGCAACCAGAAACTAAAGGAACACCAATGGATTGAACACGAGCATCTAGTGGGAGACAATTAAACCTCGATTTCCACATGCAGATAGAAGCTTTTTTCGGTAAAAGATTACTCCAAATCCATTCCATTCCTTCCAACTTAGGCCCCTTCACCTGAATCACATCCCACAACAAAGACGAAGAGAACTTACCATAACAATTTGGGTGCCAGATTTGCAACCAACCAAGCTTTCTAACAACTGCTCATCCCAAACGTTATCAACCCAACAGTCTTCAATTTTCAACTGCAAGCAAGAGACCATAGAGTTGGAAATAGCTAAAGGTCCATTAGACATCCACTTATCAAACCAAAACGAAACATTACCCTCTCGCACCTTGATAGACATATTTTCCAGGACTTCTGGCAACACCTTACAGATTGATTTCCAAAGCCTAGAGTCGCCACTATTAACTTCGGACACCAAAACATTCTCACCTTTCAAATATTTTGCTTTAAAGAAACTCGCCCACAAATTATTTGTTGACAAAAGTCTTTTGAACATCTGAAAAATTTCTAACGCCCCCCCCCCCTCTTCAAACATTGGTGTATACATATGTGACCATGAAACCCATTTCCTTTTAGACTCTCCCCAAAAGAAATTTGATAAAATAGAATTCAGCTTACTCAACACCATCTTTGGAACATCCAAAATCACTAGCAAATATGTCGCCATACAAGAAAGAACATGTTTAAGTAGGATCAGCTACCCACCTTGTGATAATAAGCGCCACTTCCAACCTGCCACCTTATTCTGAAATTTAATCACCAAGGGCTTTAAAATACGGCCCGTAAATCTCCCAAAGACAATCGGTGCACCCAAATACCATGTGGGCAAACTCCCTTCTTCAAAACCCATAAAACTCATAAGGTTGGAGCGCCGAGCTAAACTGATTTTTTTTGGAAGAACATAGCTGCTTATTCACGGTTAACTAGCTGCCCCGACCAACTAGAATACACATCCAGCACCTTGGAAATTCCTTTAAGAGTTCGCCTCTCCCCATTCAAAAAAATTAGTAGATCATACAACAAATGAGAAATCAAAGGTGCACCACGAGGCTAAGAAAATCTCTCAATCCCACCTTCCTCAAACCTTTTGTGCAACAAATAAGACAGAATCTCCTCCATTAAAATAAAAAAATAAGGAGACAACGGATCAGCTTGACGGCTGAAAAAACCCCTTATACGTCCCATTCATCAAAATTGAAAACCATGGAGATTTGATTCACATCTCCACCAAATCATAGAATTTTTTCGTAAAGCCATACGCCGCCAGAACATCAAGTAAAAAATTCCAGTCCACTATATTATACGCTTTTGCCATATCAATTTTCATCATCACATTACCGCCACAAGATTTCTTATTTATCAAATGAAGCATCTCCTGCGCTAAGGAAATATTCTCAAAAATGCTTCTACCTGGAATTAAAGGCCCCTGTTCGGGAGAAATAATAAGAGGGAGATACGTCATCAATCTCTTCACTAAGATCTTTGAAAAAATCTTATAAGCCACCGAACACAAACTAATCGGACGAAATTTATCAAAACTCTTTGGCTCCTGCATTTTCGGAATCAGAACAATAAAAGAAGAAGAGTAATACCTTGACAAAGAATTCCCTAAAAAAAAATCACACGTCGCTTCCACAACATCTTCCTTCACAATATCCCAACAAGAAAGAAAAAAGGCATATCCAAATCCATGAGGACCTGGACTACCGTTTTTTGGAATTGATTCCAATGCCCCACGCACCTCCACCTCCGTCGAAAGTCTACAAATGTCTTCATTCTCATCCACCGAAAGTACCAGACTCACTAACAAAGATAAATCCGAAATCTGAGTTGCGCCTGCCCTAGTGAGAAAATGCTCAAAATACTTCACAGTGTCAAGATGCACTTCTTCCGGTGAACGAAGTTCAACGCCATCAGGCAAAGACATTGATGCTATAGTAGAACGTCACCTGCTCACATTAGCCACAACATGAAAATATTTTAAGCTCTGTTTTTGAAATCCACAAGTCCAACTCTAACTCCTTATCAAAACCCGATTGATGTTGGAAATCTACCTATTCAATCCTCTCCTCAATCTCATTAATAGTATTATTAACATGCCTAAAGACACGCCTATTCCAACCTTTCAGAATTAATTTTAATTTCTTCAACTTTGCAGCAAGCTTTATTAAACCAAGCTCTAGCACGGGCTCCTTCCAAATCGAAACCACTCCCTCACGAAAAGAAGGATGCTACTGCCACATATTTTGAAATCTAAAGGGAGCTGAACCATACCTTTCCTCAACTTTCGACCCCTAAATCAACATAGGAGCATGACCCGAAGATTTTCAAGATAAGTACTCCATATAGGACGACGAATACTCTCTAAAAACTTCAGCATTCATAAGTGCTCTGTCCAGACGAGCCCAGCTTCTAGCACACCCCTGTGGCCATTACACCAAGACATTTTGCGGCCTCTAGCCAGAAGATCGAATAAACCACAATAGTTTAGACATTTTGTGAAGTCCCCCATCACCACTAAAGGACTTGGATTTCCACCAACTCTCTCCCCATCATTACGAATGATGTTGAAATCACCCACAACCAACCATAGAACCCTCTCACTATCCATGCGTCTTAAAGCATTCCACCAATCCCGTCTATCCAAATGTCTACATTTGGCATAAACCAACGTTAACAAAGTCTTCTGCGCACCACCTTCAATAGAAATAGTGAGCAACTGATCCGACATATCCATAATGTCCACCCTCAAATCCTCATGCCATAATAACCATAGTTTACCACCCATTATAGCATTAGAACCCAAATTCTTGAAACCCAAGTAATTCGCCAGACTGGGAAGCTTATCCACCCCTGCAAATGGTTCCGCAATAGAAACAATTGATACTTTTGACTTCAAAACCAAACTTTTAAGCCGACACTTTGACATACCTTCACCCCACACGTTCCACACTAGAACCTTATCAATCATAAATTCATTTTTGAGGGGCGGGGTAACACTTGTTGAAAATGACGTAATACCATACCATATCTATTCTTCGAGTGACCCCGAGAACCCCTTGCTTCACTTTCAGAACCATAACCCTTCTCTTTTGCAAACTGAGTAAGCAAAACATTTTCATCATGGTCTGACATCTGGTCCTCCTCCACTACATAGTCCAAACCTGCACCTTCCAGCGCCAGTAGGTCATCTACAACCCTGGATGAACCTCCTTCCTCCCAAGCCAATCTATTACCACCATCCAACCTTAAGAAATCAACTACAGGAGAGACGTTCTAAACTTTTAAAGGAGACTCAACACTCTACAATCTCACCTAATTCTATCGGACTACCCCTTCCATCAACACCCTCTTCCCTCCGAGTAACCCCCTCCATCTGCGGAGGCACCCCCAACACCAACAACGAAGGACTATCAGCAGCTGGTAACGTCTCATCATTCCTCTTCTCTGCCGTACTTTGACCGAAAACAATATTTTGTACCTTCTCCACACCCTCCAACAAACACGTTTGGCCTTGCTCGGCCTCGGCTGTAGCAGTCTGCTATTGCACCATTAGCTATTGCACCAACGATGCCTTCTAAACCCATTTTTCACGCCACACATTCATTATTCCCTCCCTGATTACCTATGTCCCTCTTCTCCTCTTTTTTCCGAACTGTTCTTTGTTGGTCCATTCTGCACACCACTTCTGTATGCCCCTGATGGCGACACTTAGAGCAATAAAAAGCTAATTTTTCATACCTCACTGATTGCCATATTTTTTTGTTAGCCACCACAATAGGAAAACCTTGCAGCAAATCAGCTGACAAATCAATCTCCACACAAACGCAGGCCCCCGTTGCACGAGTACGAGACAAAGTAGTGTTATCCATTCCTAGATACCTCCTAAACCGATTGGCAAGAATCTGAAGACAATCCCTACGATACAAGTGCATCGGTAAACCAGGGAAAAATATCCATGGCACCGCCATAGACGGTTGCGCATTCAGATCAAAATCCTTAGTCCATCAAAAAATACGAAAACTACAGCCATTGATCACACAACCTTCTTTCACCAAACCATGCGCAAAGTCACACTCACTAGCCATATGAACCAAAACATGATATTCATCCATAAAACTCACCATTGGAATATCAACCAGATCCCAAGTTTTCACAATCGCCAATCTCATTGAATCAATAGAAGGTCGACTACATAAAAATTTCAAAACTAAGGCAAAATGAAAGTCCTCTGCCGCCTTATTCATCTCAGCCTATATAGAAACAAATCCCACTTCGCCATCCACATCCACGAGGTAACGCATCGGCATCTTGAAAGTCGTAGTGTTTGGACGAGCCAACGCTTGCATGTAAGACTTCTGAGGAACCCCATCTTCCTTCTCACCTAGAGAACCACCAGATATAACTTCCAGGCAAGCCCCACTAGACGCCGCCGACCATTATACCCGTGGCGGAGCTGTATACCACTATTATACCTATGGCAGGGCCTTAACAAAGACAAAACAGAGGCAACATCGGAACCAGTTTATAATCATATACATAATCAGAAATTCGTGCCAAGGTTTTCAAATGCTACATCATATCAAAACAGAGTACTGAACAAATTCAGATCATTTCACATCTTGAAAAACAAATTCAGAATATTTTGACGTCACATACAAAAATTATCAAATTTTCATTTCGCTCATTTTTCTCAGTTCATAAAACAGAATAAACAACATTAGCTCATGTCTACACTAGTCATGACAAAAATACTTTTATCTTTCATATGAATCTCATGAGTAATGCACAACAAATAACTAAGGTTATATTCACATTTTTTTTCAAAAACATATCATGCACATTTTCATAAACCAATCGCAATTAATTTTCTTTTATGCAAACTCTAGCATAGGAACCCCGCTTACCTAGATTTCTTAACTTTCTGAATTTCTTCACAACAGTGCTAAATGAAAATTACTCGTCACTTATAAGATTGCCATGTAATTTCCATAAATATCCGAAATTAACACATTTTTCAATAGTCAAACTTGAAATGCTAAGTAACATCTTTTTCTAAAAATCTAAATTTCTCGAAACCCGAAAATATCATAAGTTCTCAAATACCTTGATATTCACTTAAAATCCCTGACTATTTAAGCTCTAAATTTTTTTGGTAAAATAAAATGTACGGCTAACAAAAGTACTCAATTACAACTAAGCCCATGTAAAATACCTCTTCAGTTTAATATCCTCTTCAGTTTAATATTCTTTTAACATAATTATAACAAAATATATTAAGTAAAAGGCAACATTTCATTTAAAAAAAATAGACTTAATAAGTTTTTAAAGGATTAAAATAAAATTTCATACTTACTATTTACTTCTGAAATTCATTTGTTAAAAATATTAATACTATATAATATAATTCAAAACCATATTTATTTTCTTTATAAGTCCTTATATTTAAAAACAAGACCCTCACAAAATAAGTGTAATATACAAACAATGTCACTCCCCAATATACAATTCGCCTAATGAAAGGGGTGTTTTAGGAAATGGCCATAACACGCATGGACTCTTTGGGAAGGCTAACATTTACAAACCAACTTTATGGAATTACAACCACCTAGACCAGAGTCGTGCGACAGTATAGACCATACTCACCGAAAGGGGAGGTGTGCGGTGGAGCAAAGGACTAGGCAGCTGTCGTGGGTGGTTAGCGAGGTGGGAGGTGGCTGACTCGGCATTGGAACACTAAGAGAGAGATGGTGAAAGAGAGAACTAAAAAAGATAGAAAGGGATGAGAGGGGAAGCAAGAAGAGGTTGTGGCGCACGTTGTGAGCTTACCGAGAGGGAGAGTGGTGGCTTGGGATGGCGTGAGGTGCCTGACGACACTTTCTGTGTAGGTGGCGACGTTGGGGTGGGGGATGGCAATGTGTCTCACGGTGGGGAATACTTCCCCTGTTTCAACGTGTAAAAAACAGAGCCCTTCACATCCAAAGCTTATCGGTGGTTGGGTACAGAGGTGCAGGGCAGGGTTGTGGCGGCTGTCGATGTTGCACCATGGCTTTATGGCTGAGGAAAGTGGCGACGTCTGTGCTGCACCTACGCTTGTTGGAGAGAACCAAGAGGTACTAGTTGTGAACTGTGCTTCTCCTTCTCATGGCCTTGGCTGGACTGTAGTAGTAGTGGGAATATCCCATGGTGGTGGTTCAGACGAGCATAACGACTCAAGGCAGTGGTTTTCGTTCGGGGCTTAAGGCAGTACATATAAGGAAAACAACACTTAATGTGAATAACGTTTTTATTCAAAACTCTGCTGTATTCTATATGTAGTGCTTTACATATATATACATGTATTGACTTATAAACAAGGAAAGTAATTTACAAGGAAAGAAATGAAAACAAGGAAAAAGCAGAGCAAGTCAGTAAGCTGGAGGTGCGGACGTGAAGGTGTTGAAATCATGCAGATCGTGATACGCTCCTGTGCTGGAATCATGCAGATCGCAATATGCTCGTCAGCTACGACGTTGGCTTGATTGGTGGGATCTCTTTTACATGCCCCCGCAAGATCCACTCGCCATCGGTGATGTCGATCTTGGATCTCAAGAAACCAAAGCGAGAACGAGGATGAGCTTTGGTCATCAAGTCAGCAAGTTGATCATGCGAGGATACGTGACTGACATGCAGCAGCACCTTTGCAACGTAATCCCGAACAAAATGTAAGTCTATTGCAATGTGCTTCATGCGGAAATGATGGATGGGATTTAAACTTAACTGAGTGGCCCCAACGTTGTCACAAAGTATTCTGGGAGGTTGAGGAAGGGACATGCGTAGCTCACGAAACAGAGAAGATAACCATCCAAGCTCTGACACAGTGGCTGCCAATGCACGATACTCTGCTTCGGTGGAGGAACGAGCAACTGCCCGCTGTTTATGGGTACTCCAAGAGATGGGATTAGCACCCAAGAACACAATATAAGCGGTGGTGGAAGTCCGATCATCCACGTTACCGGCCCAATCCACATCTGAGTAAGCTGTAACTACTAAGGACGGAGACCGACAGAGATGCAAGTCGTGGTATAGAGTTCCTTTTAAATATCAGAGAAGTTGTTTTACTGTGGTCCAGTGAGTTTGAGTGGGCTTGTGCGTGAATTGAGCCAAGTGATTCACAGGAAAAGATATGTCTGGTCTGGTGAGAGACAAATATTGTAGGGCATCGATGACACTACGGTAGAGGGTGGAATCCGTAGCAATAGAACCATCATGAAGTCGAAGAGGTTCGGTGGTGGAGAGGGGAGTCTGAACTAGTTTTGCACCCTTGAGTTTATAGCATGATAGTATATCACGTATGTAGTGATGCTGACTTAAGAAAAGGCCGGTCTTGGTATGGACAACTTCAACTCCCAGAAAGTAGTGTAATTGACCCAAGTCCTTGAGGCTAAATTGTTGTCCCAGGGTCTGAACAATGCGATCCAGTAGCAAGGAGTTGTTACCTGTGATAATTAAATCATCCACATACACCAAACAGTAAGCAATATGAGCATCGTGATGATAAAGAAAAAGTGAGGGGTCTGCTTGAGACTGAGTGAAACCCAGAGAAAGGAGGATGCGACTTAGGGCCTGATACCAGGCTCGTGGGGCCTGTTTGAGACCATATAACAATTGTCTCAATTTGCAGAGATAAGTGGGCCGATCAACATCAATAAAACCTGCTGGTTGTTGCATGTAAACATCTTCACTGAGTGTGCCATGTAAAAATGCATTATTAATATCAAGTTGGCGAAGAGGCCAATTATGAGAAATAGCCAGTGACAAGATAGTCTGAATAAAATGTCTCAGTATAATCAAGACTAGGCCGTTGATGAAACCCCTTAGCCACAAGCTGGGCTTTATATTTATCAATAGTGCCATCAGCCCGCTATTTAATTCGGAAGACCCATTTGCATCCCACAGGTTGAATATGTGCAGCAGGAGGCACCAATTCCCAGGTGCCATGTTTTACCAAGGCATTGAACTCATCGCTCATAGCTTTCCTCTAATAAGCACTTTTAAGGGCCCCACGAACATTGCTAGGCTCAAGAGAAACTAACATTGGATGCTTAGTAACATGAAACAATTTTTTTCGATTTGAAAATATTGTTCATACCTCAAGTCACCATAGGATGTGTGCGCTCAGCAGCTGGAGCCGGAGTCTTGGAGCCCGATGAAGAAGGGCCACTGGAAGAGACCGGCTCAGAGGCATCATCCTGCAAGGAAAAGGGAGGAATAGATGAATCCACATGGGATGGGGCTGTGGGTGATGGGTTGGCGAGAGAGTGGGCCATTTTAGGGCTGGACGAGTTGTTAGGATGGGAGGAGGTACGAGTAGGACATGGAGGGGAGACACCAAGGTTGGGAAGGAGGAGTGGTGGTGGGTTGGGTGGGTTGGATGGTTCAGCTGTGGTGAGGCTTGTGGGTGAGGATGGAAATTCAGACTTACTAAATACTACATGTCGAGAGATGTAAATGTGAGTAGTTTGCAGATCCATGCACAGATAAGCACTCTGGGAGGTGGAATAGCCAAAAAATATGTAGGGTTTGGATTTTGGATCAAATTTATGTTGATTAAAAGGTTTGAGCCATGGAAAACAGAGGCACCCAAAAACTCGTAATTTTTGATAATTGGGAGTATGACAAAAAAGACACGCAAAAGGGGATTTATTCTAGAGGATGGGAGTAAAAGTCGATTAATAAGGTACACAACTATTTGAAAAGCAAGGCACCAAAATTTTGGAGGGAGATTAGCTTGAGAAAGGAGGGTCATACCGGTTTCCACAATTTGACAGTGACGACGTTCAGACAACCCATTGTGTTGGGGGGGGGTGAGGAGGTGTGGTGAGGTGACTTGTGCCATTTTTGCTAAGATAGGATTTAAGTTTAACATATTCACCACCATTGTCAGTGTATAGATTTTTAATAGGCAAACCAAATTGTTTTTCAAGAAGTGCATGGAGTTGAGGAAAAATGATACTAACATCAGATTTTGAGTACATCGGAAAAAACCAACAATAGCGAGTGTAATGATCAATAGAAATCACATAATACCGAAAACCTTTGTAAGAAGAGACATGAGGTGGACCCCACACATTAGAATAGATATACTCAAACGGTTTGGTACTGACTATGCTATTGATGCCAAAAGGAAGTTGTTGGCTCTTATTAATGCAACAAGAACTACAAACATGATTAAGAGATGAAGATGAAACTGACAAATTATTGAATTTAACTTGGGAAACAATTCGTTTTGAGGGTGGCCCAAACGGCGATGCCACAAAGTACCGGTGGTGCGTTCGCCAGTATAGGCAGTAATTTGGCGTGGAGTTGTAAGAGTAGAAAGCAGGTACATGCCATTCTCACAGCTTCCTTGTAGCAAAGTCGCCCCCGTGATCCGATTCTTCACAAGAAAATAATCAGGGTGAAATTCAATGAGCACATTATTGGTCTTAGTAAAATGATGCACAAAAATAAGATTCTTGTGAATAGCTGGTACACAAAGAGTATCACGTAATTGAAAAATTCGACCAGCAGACTGTAAAGCGAGAGAACCAATATGAGTGACAGATAAACCTGAACCATCTCCAATGACCACAACATCAGTACCATCATATTCAAAGTGGATAGATAAGCTAGAGAGTTCTGAGGTGATGTTGTGGGAAGCACCAGAGTCAAGAAGCCATTTCGCACTCTTGCTAGTTGATTTACTGGCACAGTTGGCAGACATAGACTGCAATTTCAGACACGAGCGGGCTGTGTGTCCAAGTTCTTCACAAAACTGACATTTTGGTTTTCTACGAGGTCGATTATTATGATACTGACCTGGATCAGTTTGGTGAGACCCACCACGGTAGTTGTTCTTGAAGGACCGAGTGGGAGAAGGACCATCATGTCACTGGGCGGCGTTTGCAGTAGCAATGAGCTGAGCTTGAGAGGTATCCAAGCGCTTCAAGTATGCCTCATGAGAAGTAAGGACATCATGGAGTTCTTCAAATGACAGGGAGGTTGCTCTGGTGCGGATAGGAGCTACGATGTCCTTATAGTCAGACCCGAGGCCATTGAGTACATAAAGAGTAACATCATCATCGGAGAGAGGCGCATCAATCATGGCAAGTTCATCAATGCTGGTATGAGCAGCTTGGAGATAATCAGCAATGGATCAGTCACCACGTTGTAGAAGGGTCAGTGACTCCTTGAGTTGCATCACCCTTGTACGGGAACGATGTGCATAAAGCCGTGAGAGACGAGACCAAGCTTCAGCAGAGGTCTGCACCGTGGCAATGAGAGGAGAGATAGGGTCGGAAACAGATGCCAAAATGGCGTTGAGTAGCAGCTGGTCCTAGCGAAACCAGTGTGCAGCAGCAGCATGGGCAGAGAGATCAGAGTCACCATCTGGACATGGCGAGCACTTGGCTGAGCCGTCGAGAAAACCCATATGGTCATTTCCATGAAGAAGGGACTGCAAGGTGGTAATCCACGCAGGAAATTTTGATGGTGTAAGTCGCTGCAATTGGTTTGTGTTGATGGTGATAAGAACAGGATCTTTATCAGAGGAAGAGATGGAAGACACCATTGTTGTGGAAGCAGGGGAAAAAAAAAATTCAGAATCGGACGACGTCTGATACCATATAAGAAAAACAACTTAATGTGAATAAGGTTTTTATTCAAAACTCGGATGTATTATATCTGTAGTGCTTTACATATATATACATGCATTGACTTATAAACAAGGAAAGTAATTTACAAGGAAAGAAATGAAAACAAGTAGAAAGTAGAGCAACTTAGCAAGCTGGAGGTGCGGACGTGATGGTGCTGAAATCATGCAGATCGTGATACGCTCCTGTGCTGGAATCATGCAGATCGTATTACGCTCGTCAGCTACGACGTTGGCTTGATTGGTGGGATCTCTTTTACAGTACAAAGCTCACTCTGTTTTCGGCATTGTTGAGCAGAACACTTGGTGACATTGTGGAGACTAGTTGGCCATGGGTGGAGGCTGGCATTTTAGTGTTGGGTGGCACTGGGGTAGATTCCGTTGTGCAAGAGCAAGTGCTGGACATGGTGGTTGGTAATGGGAAGGGGCCTTACGGTTGTCATGTCTTACACTGCTATTGGTTGCAGGGTCACGGGTTTACTTCCTTCATGGGCGTATCTGTCAAGCAACATTGCATGGCTGTGCAAGGAGGAGTTGGAAGGCGGATTTGGTTGGCAGGAGGCACATGAGAGGGGTGGGAGACAGATGTGGAAGAGAGATGCATTGGGCTAGGGTATGGCTTCGGCGGCAAAACTCAGAGAAATTAGAGGGGTGTACGTGTTAGCTGAGAAGAAAAATAAAACCGTGTGAGAGAGAGTGATGGGGAGAAGCAACCGTCGGTGGTGTGGGGATGGCCGACATGGGTCGTGGCGTTGGCATGTGAATGTGGGATGCAACTAGTTCATAGTGCTCGTTAGGTATTACTCCAATGTGGCTGCAGGAGGAGGCTGCTGGTTGTTGACTGATTGTGGTGCTTCTTGGACGTAGGAACGTGGGGGACTGAACGTGCAGCAACTTGGGGAAATTCCAGGGAAGTTTCTACGTACATGAGGGTATGTATGTACTTATATAGGTAATCGAAACCCTGGAGAAGTAGAAAAACAAAAAGAAGAAACGTGCATGAGATATTGAGTAGTCGGGTTGGGCTTTTAGAATAAATCTTGGGCCAACTATAAGAGAAATGCACACTTGGTCTATAAATTATTAAAAGGGCTTTAACTTAATTACAAGCTCAATAAAAATTTATATACTACTAAAATAAAAATAAAAGAATAAATCTTGGGCCAACTATAAAAGAAATGCACACTTGGTCTATAAATTATTAAAAGGGCTTTAACTTAATTACAAGCTCAATAAAAATTTATATACTACTAAAATAAAAATAAAAGAAATTTTTGGACCCCTACCCTATTCCAAAATGACTCGTTAAAACTTAAGTGGACTTTTTGTCCATATCTATCTAAAAAAAAGAAATTGGATGCGAGCTTCATGTTGGATCCGTGTGTTACATGCATAAGCTGTCATGACTAGAGCAAGATTTTTTTATAATTTTATGACTCAAAATTTTTAAAAACTTTGAAAAGAATAACAATATGTAGCTTACAACAATATTTTGAATATTAGTACTCTTGAGTAACATGAATTTCGACATTATATATAATATAGTGCACAAACTATATCTATCATGATTCAAATTGTAGAAAATATTTGAGAAGCAAATCTCTGTTCCCCGTAACTTTATTCGAAAATAGAAATTTCTCTATAAACAACTTTGCCAAACGGACCCATTCCGACAATAGTAGAGGATTTCCACGATATCTACTGCCACGTTTTCTTGTACTGAATACATGTTTTTTAAATCCCTCTAGTCCTTCTAGACGTATCTTATAATGTATTCAAAAACTGAAATACTTATACAATACATTACACACACACACACACACACACACACAACACTTTTATCCCATTTTTGTCTGGTTGTATTAATGTGGTATTGTCTATTAACCATTAGATGAACTCTTTTTTTATGAATAATGTGGTATTATTAATGTGGTATTGTCTATCATCCTCTCACTTACATATGCTTGGGAGACAAAAAACCAATTAAAGGGATCAAGTTCAATTGTCCAAAGATAATAACTATACTAGTTCAGGTATATAGTTAATAGCTTCTAAGTGTAAGTTAGACTCAACTTCAATGCATTTCTAGAGTGACAACTTTAGAGCGCCAACATCCTAAATGACAACTTTGACGGTGTTTTTATTTTTTTCAGAAGGGTTTCTATTTTGGACAAAAGCGATAGACCTAGATAAATCCACTAGAGCCCAACATCTGGCAATCCCAACCCAAGCTTAGATAAATCTCCACCTCCACCTAATCATAATGTACTTTTCCGGTAACACTCGGACATCCCTTACGACAAAAATTGCAAGAATGTGCCTGCATATAATTCCTCTCTTCTCAAATAGTCTACATATGCACTTCGTCTCACACTCATCTTCATTGAAGTATGCCTACATAGTAACTCATTTAATGCAGTCTTCAACTTGCCTCTAGTCATGAACTTGATAAGTTGTAATCGCCCCTTCCGTTTTTATGAAAACACAATGAGAATAGATAATCCTCATTACTTCGGTGTGTACTTCCTTAAACTTAGAATTCGTGTACACTTCTTGAAATTTCTTTTTCACTGGTAAATGGATATACATGAGATTATGCAATTCAATGAGTGGAAGTCTACTGCCATCTCATTCTCTACTTTATTCCTTAGTGTATTGTCAAATTGATCAACAAATTCTTTAATGAGGTCCCCGAATGTACAAATCCATCAAAAAAGGGGTTCATGCTCTCACTCCCCTGAGTTGTGCCCATCCCGACCTAGAATGTACCTTTCAGGTATACATGAACCTAATACATTCGCTCACTATAGAGACTTTGAAACCACACATTCTCGTGCAAATTGTAAGTATCAAGAAACATCTCTCAAGACTTCTCAAACTTATGAGAAGTCTAACAATCATAAACAAATTTGTGCAATTAACTCTTCAAACCACATTTGTATTTGGAAAGTGAACTCAACTTCTCTGGCAGTTTTTGCATTGTGTGTAACAAACTATATCTATGTTGGGCGTTTGGAAAAAATATTACAATAGCATTTTTCATGGCCATGCCTTGATCAGTGATGATAGCTTTTGGTGCTCTACCATCCATGCATTTCAACCAAGTGTCAAATAACCAAACCAAGGTTTCAATATTTTCACTTGATATCAAACCTAGTCCCAAAAGTATTGATTGTCCATGGTGGTTAACACCGACAAAAGGGGTGAATGTCATGGCATATTAATTTGTTAGGTACGTTGTATCAAATGTCACAACATCCCTAAAATACCCATATGTTGCTCTGCTACGTACATCGGCCCAAAAGACATTTTGTAATCGTCCATCGTCATCCAAAACCATCAATGAGTAAAACTCATTATTCTTTTACTTCATTATCTCAAAATACCCACGAAGTGCATCAATACCTCTTTTGCCAAGTTTAAGGATCAGGCATTGTCAATATAATTATGTGCATTTTTTTTAATAAATTGAAGATTCTCGAATCCACCAGCCTCGACAGCCAATGCGTTGAAACTTTTGGCCATACCTATGCATGCCTTGTCGTTAATGTCTAGTTGCCTCTTTAAGGAATCATCAGTAGCTCGATTACATCTAAAGAATCTTACCTTTTGTGGACTTAGCCCATGGTGGTGTGCATTTCGATTAGTATTTATGCACAAGATATCACCAACCAAGATTGTATTAATCTTCACCTTACAATCGGCTTTCGTTGTCGGGCATGGTTTAGAAAGGTTGGTAGTACAGCTCCTTGGCTTACCAACACGAGCACAACCAAGTATTACATACCTAACACTCCCATCATCTTCCATTTTACTTCTTTTATACAAAACCCAGTCTGTTTTCCATATTACTTATCGTAGTCAATGAGTTATTGCTCAGTTTTAAAAACAATTCCCGCAATTGGCTCTAAAACCCCATCATCATCATCATTCCCCGGCGTTGGCTCTGAAACCCCATCGGTTACTTCCTCATCATCTCTCACATTTCGGGTATCAGGATAAGTACTGCTTTCAAAAGAAAACAGCGATCGCCTAGTAGATGAGGTGTGTTTTGTCATGTCCTTAGGATTACTTGAACATCTTGTATATTGAATTTGTGGTCCAAATGTCATTAGTTCTTGCAAGTTACAATATCAAATCATAAATGTAACCTTGACAAATCCCTTGCTTGGAACATAACCACTTGGAAAATTAAATTTATCACCTCGTTTCTCCATAAAAAAGGGTTAGCATTTGGAAGTGGTGCAAAATGTGGAAAATATGTAGGTGGCATAGTCCCATGGTATCCATCCATATAGTTATACGTTGACCAATCCGAATATAATGGTCTTGATATTTCTTGAAATAATATCAAGTAATGATTTATAACAAAATTAAAATTCAAACCAATAACATGGCTTTCGAATAAGGCAAGAATACCTGAGTGAATGCAACAATGTTGAAAGGCATTGTTGCAGTGTTCATAGGCATTGTAGCAATGTGGGCAAGTATTGTAGCAGTGTTGGTAGGTCTTGCAGATGTGCTTTCTTCCCCTTTCTCCATTGAGTTGTACACCAAGAATACCTATTTAGAGTACAAAACTAACATCAAGCATGGACCAATGAATCATCTTGATACATTTAGGCACAACAGGAAATTAAAAAAAATTAAATAAGTAGAAAACTTTGGTACCGAAGATAACTTGTGTTCCTAAGAAAAAGCCATACTTGTTGATTCTAACATCACAAACCACAAACCTGATTCTAACAGAAGACATGATGTTTTACAAATTATAGCTTTTTTAACAAAATTGATACAAAAATATAATGAGAAAACATATTGATTATTGTTTAGAAACTACTTTTCCACTACAATAAAATGTAGACCCTAAATAGTTATGGGCGACTCAACAAAAATTACAAGAAACACCTTTGGACCCAAAACCCAAAACACCTATAAGGGACCCAAAACAATGTGAGTTTCATCTTATTTATGCCTACAAGAGATTCATCCATAAAGATTCACCTACCCCGGATAACTACAAGCATAGTTTTAGTGTACTTGTTTTATGATGTCTTTAACAAATGTAGAGACTTTTGTAAGAGACACTTGGTATTGATTTCTTTCTTCTCACCTTTCCTCTTGGAAGATGGGCAGTGGAGGACACGAACACTAAGACTACGTCGATGCTGGAGAAGGTTGGCGATGGGCAGTGGAGGACACGACCACTACGACTCCGTCGATGGTGTAGGAGGCCTGCGATTGGCAGTGGACACAAATTGAAGAGTGGGAAAATTTTTAGACTTCTTTTCATTTCTCGTTGTTTTGTTTTTCAAATAGGAATCATGGGCATTGTAGGACTACAAGGGACTATACATAGCAGCACTCCTAGCATATATTGGTTGAGGTATTGGAAGTATATAGTATTCTTGTTCTAGTGAGAGGAAGAACGAGGGAGACATTGCTTGTATTTGAAGAGATTCCATCATCCTAAAATTACGATTAAGGGAGAAAAGTGGGACCAGAAAAAGAAAGAGATCAATACTCAGTAAATTTCTTCTAGATTCTGAAGAATACAAAGTATCATCAATACATAATTTTATTTCTTTCGGCAACACGATGTCAGCTCTTCCGGAGCCTTCAATTAGGTTCAATGACCCAGATACTGTATTGACGTTGGCCCTATATAATGTCAAATATTGAAAATATTTCTTATCCTTAAAGAATTGTGTGCATTGTACAACTATCTGCCAGACATATACCGTCACCAATCATCTTGGAATTGGTCAATGCATAAATAGAATTCATGTCTCTATGGTTCAGAAAACGTTACACAAATATCTTGTCAACGATTCAAAGAACAAAACAATTGACTAGTGTCTCGTATTGATAACGTGTTATAAAACTAAAGTGAAGAAGCTAACATATCCAAGATAAACTTGTCTCTTCAGAAGCTTAATATTATTTACTACTAATTTTTATTTTCTTTGTGTAGTACACACTTGTATTTATGAAGAGTCCCATTGGGGACCTTCAATTCTCTCCCTCTTTGCCTCATCTTTTTCTCTTCTTTTCTTCTCATATTTCTCGGTATTTTGAGCTCTCGAGGAGCTTCGCTATTTATAGAAAAGCTTCTTTGTCCATTTGAATAGGAGGAAGAAAGTTAGGTGCGACTCTTAGGTTATTCGCTCGAGCGGTGAGTCAAGTGCCATTAGCGATCATTCATTTCTTATTCCACATAAATCAAAATTTTCAATCCTATTTGGTTTGTTTTATCATTTACTGAAATATAATATTTTTTTTATTTCTATATCTTATGATAATTAATATAATCCACCAAGAGTCTCTCTGCAAGTCTTCTATATCGTGCCCCCATGAAATAAACTCAATTCGACCCCATGGCCATGACTCGTAATTTACTTCTTCGACGTCTTGTACCATGTACATGTTTGTAGAATAACAACAATTCCATTAGCATAAGACCTATTTACGAATAGTTCAAACTCAAACTTGATAAACTAAATTCAGTTATGGAGGAGTTAATATTGGTCTAACCCAAACTAGGAGCCCAAGACCCTTCACCCACAAAGGATAACTATTCAACAGAGTCGTCTGGATCAAATGGCCCTAGCAGCCCTCGGGTTACAGGTATGGATAACATGGTTGTCAAATAGTTCCTACACACCAGGGATAAGCCTTATAACGACAAAGTATTGTGCTAAGTTGATTAATTTATTGTACTTACCCAATATTCTTCATGCCTATGTATAGGGACAACAAGTAATCAAATCATCTAATTGAACATTCTTGTGGCCCCCTCGACCCCCACGTGTGATTTGGTAAAAGTCATGACATCGGAATGAGAACAACACGGATCATACACCCCATTGCATTGTGCAAGTGTGTGCAAACATGCAAATGTGTACGGCATAAATATCGCAGTGGACAAAAATATAAGGCAGTCAAACTAAGTGCTAGAAAGTTTAACAACAATACAACCCGAAACAAGGTCTTCCAAGAGGTTAATACAATCATCTGGCTGAAATAAAGGAATGTAAAACAAAGGTCCAATAATAAAATAACACGATAAAGCCCCAGACCATCACTCCTCAGGTGGGGCTAGTCCCTCTTGCTCAAATCCTTCTTTTGCATCAAAGTATACGATTCCATGAAACGGAAACGTAGGTAGGAATACCACAATGAGATTTTGCAATCTCAGCAAATGAATCAACCGAACAACAACCAAGAGATTCAACCATGAAATTATACAAGCTAACATGCTCAGTAGTTATGAAAGCAATAACCCCAAAAATATTCATTTTCACCAGCTTCCCAAAAATATCAATACTTATAACCACTCACGCCAAAAACCCCTTTGTACCCAACCACAACCATTTAATTACCGTGTAAACCGTGGTCTCCCCTCGGGACCACCCACGCACCCTAGCTTCCCTTGTCTGACCACAGGTAAAGACTGCGCGTGTGACTTTGTTACGAGCGATGCCTAGCTCTGTGCCCGACACTTAACTCGACGAGGCATCCTCTAGCCCCCACCAGCAGAGGGGTTTCAGAGTCGTGCCAAGAGCATTACCGTCTTGGCAGAGCCTACTGTTGCCCGACGATAGCCCAGGGGAAGAAACTCAGTTTTCCACGCTCCTAAGTGACCAGAGGAGCTCCACCGAGATAATACTCCATCTTGGCTTGGGGTCGTGACATGCACGCACCCACACAAAATATATTTACCAAAAACCCAGTTTTCAGATTACACAACTTAACACAGAACATAACACAATTAAATAAATCATGACAGATATCAGTAACAATAATATGCAGATGCATGACAGACAGTTTATTTGGATGGCATGACATAGCACACAACAATCATACACAATAACATAGCAGTCACAAATCCAGAATTTCCCAAACCCCAACTACATGCATTTCCCATCCTTCATCCGGCCATCGGCCCAAATTCTGACAACAACTAGGTCAAATATTCCCAACACTTCCTCAGGCCCAAGGCTCTTCTCAACACAACCAGGCTGCAACAAAGTTAGTGATAAATTTCATGTTAGAATTCCAAGAGTCGTGCTGGAGAGTTACTTACAACACAGAACGTAAATATTATGGATGATCGTGTGTGATGTTTAACGGTGTCCCGCGATTGAACGAGTGCGCGCATCGCTCCAGGGATGGACAAAGACAAATGGGTTAAATCAGAATACAGACTGACGATTAAAAAAATATAACAAAGAAAGGGCAAATAGCTTACTGAGGTGGTGCCAAGAATGGCGGAGCAGCGGTAGGGCCGAGGCGGAGCAAGGCGGCAGAGGCGGATTTTGTGGAACAGAGGGCTACTGGTGGGGTTTGTCTCGAAGGGGTGGCAGATCCGACGTGCTAGTGGGTGTGGGTGAGGATTTTCGCAGCCAGAAGCGGCAGAGTAAGGCGAGGCAGCAGCTACGGTGAGCTTTAGCTCAAGGGTTGGGTGGAACTCAGGAAAGGGGATGGTCGGAAATGGTAAGGTAGCACTCAGAGGTGGTCGCGAAGCCACCAAAACAAGGCTGGGACTGGCGGCGCACGATGGCGCTAGCGCAAAACTATTCCTAGAGGTTTCGTGAGGTAGATCTGAGGGTGACGGAGATGCTAGAACTTGATTTGAGGGAAGGAGAGATCACTTGAGGGATGATTTCAGGGAGGAGAAGCTCGACCTATTTAAGGGTCGAGGGGTGGTTCTCGGAAATCGCAGCCATGACTGCGATTGGGGGTGCAAGGCGGCATGGGCTTCACGAGTGTCACACGTGTGGCATGCGACGAGTGGCCACTAGCGGCATTGCACCATTTCCATGGCCGAAATGGCTCGAAAGTATAGGTAGTGGGGGAAGGCTAGAGAAAGGGGCACTCGGATTGGGGAAGAAGAGAGGTGGGCAGTCCATGGTGGAGGTGGTGCACTACGAAGGACGGGGTGCGAGGAGGATAAAGGAAAAGAAAAAGAGACGAGTGCGGCGCTAGGGGAAGAAGGGAGAAAAATTTAGGGTTTTTCACTTCCTCAGGCCACTAAACAATGTCGTTTTGAAGGGGGGGGGGGGGGAGGCTAGGCACCCAGCTAGCCCACGGGCTTGGCCCAGTTCTCCTCTCTTTCTGGCCTAAAAATTTGCCCACATCACCTACACAACCCAAAAACCCACAACCATCCAAATGGGCTCTTAAAAAAAAATAAACCGTTAAAGAAAAGAATAAAACACAATAAAATAAGATAAAATAAAAGAAAACACACTAAGTTTTTTGGGGTAACACACTTCTTGAGTTATTATCCCTCACTTATTGTTGACTTAGGCATTGGAGGTGTGACAATCACATCGTGTCGCCTACGTAACGATTTCTAGGTTAGCGATCACGACCAGTGGTGGGATACATCCTCTATAGTGGTGCCATCTGTGGGATTCTGCAATCTGTGATTTCAGTTTTTCATTGGACTTCAACGTGGTTCCCTCATGCTGACCGTGACACGTTCTGAAGCAACTCGTGAATAGGAAGTAATTCACATAAACATGGAAACATGGTTAGCAGTGATAGAAGAAAAGTTGAAGATGACGTTAGACACCATGGAAAACCTAAGGAAAGAGAACGAAGAGCTAAAGTGCCGCAATGTCGAGCTCAGTAATGCTACCATGACCAGCCATAACGAACAGGGAGAAGGAGAAGCCCATAGCAATGGGGGAGTGAACACGGAGGACATGAAAAATAGGAAGCTACATGATGAGCTATGTGACCTCACTAACAAATATGAGGGAGGAGATGGCGAAGAAGATGGGAGAATCTTCCTCGGTGGAACGACTGTTAAGTCGGATGAATTAGCCTTATAGCGCAAAAATAAGGGTTGTGTTGCTCCCGCCAAAGTTTAAAGTGCCAAAGATAGAGATGTATGATGGGTCCAAGGACCTAATAGATCACTTGGAAAACATCAAGGTGCATATCACACTCCATGGTTTCCTAGGAGAAGTTGCCTGCCAATCTTTTCCCCTGACTCTAAGGGGAATGGCGAGAAGATGGTTTGGAACACACCGACTAGGATCCATCGATAACTTTGAAGAGCCAGCTAGATAGTTCTTAAGACTCCTAACCATCAAGCAAAGGGAAGAGGAGAGCCTAAAGACATACCTCACCCGTTTTAATAAAGAAAGGTTGACGACAGATGATCAAGACGAAAAGATTACTCTTACCGCCCTGTTAGGAGTGATTTGGCCACGCAACCCATTCATGGCTGAGTTGGCTAGAATGACCCCCTCAACCCTTAGAGAGTTTATGGATAGGGCAGATGACTTTATCAACACTAAAGATACATTACAGGCTCATGTAGAACCAAGGAAAGGTAAGCCAAAGGTGGAACACAAAGACAATTCAGGGGACAAGAAAGCTCCACTAAATTACCAAGACAGAAGGCAGGAAAGGCGACAAGAGCATAACATCAGACGCACCCACAATAATTTGAGTGTGCAAGAAAAGGAAGAATCAGAAAGAGAACACCACCAGCCCAAAACCGGTAGGCGCTACTGCAAATATCATCAAACGGACTCACACTGGACAAAGGACTACATAACCATGAAGAAAAGGGTGACCAAACTGGCGGGTACTAGAGAGCTTGAATGAATGGTCGTAGAGTGAACAAAGCTCAAACGATGGTTTGAGAGAGAACATAACCCACGTAGAAGCAGCAGTCTCGATAGGCGGTGCCCATTGAGGGAAGACGCCCATAATAATGATAGGGACAAGGCGCCACAAAATAACAATAGGGAGAGGGCGCCCCTAGGTGAAATCAAGACAATAGCAGGAGGGCGGATGCTCGAAGGGTAAGATACGAAGAAATCTATCTAGCGGACAGGGTGCTCAAACACCAAAAACTTGACGCCTCAGTAGCTATCTCTTTCGAGGCAGAAGATTTTGAAGGATTGTTACCCTACCAGGCGCATCCTTATTGACAATGAGAACTCAGTAGGCATACTATTTTGGGAAGCTTTTGTGAAGATAGGTATAGACGCCACTAAGTTGAGACCCTTTCCGATGCTGCTGAAGGGCTTCTCTGGAGACATGATCCAACCGATGGGCACCATTACCCTCCTAGCCACGGCGGGAAGAGGGATGCGTACCACGACAACCATGATTGATTTTTTGATCGTGAAGGCGCCCTCCTCGTATGATGCTATACTAGGGCGACCAATATTGAACAATCTTAGGGCATTTACGTCCATGTACCACCTTAAGATGAAGTTCCCAACTGAAGGAGGAGTGGGAGAAGCATAAGGCGAGCAAGCCCTAGCATGAGAATGTTATGTGCAGGAACTGAGGAGTAAAAGGGAAGAAGTGTGTACTATTGCAGGTGACTGCGACCAAGCCACCTAGGAGGGCAGCCACGCTATATTGCCCCTACCCCCCACAATCCTTTTGGACATGGGCTTGGAGGTAAGGGATGGGCAAAAATTACGACAAGTAGAGGTGAATGAGTCCTTGGAGATCGTAATATTATACCCAGATCATCCCAATGCAACAATGCAGATTGGAACTCAAATTCCCCAGAAAATTGAGAAGCCCTAAAGCAACTATTAGTAAAGCACCAGGATGTATTCGCTTGGTGCCACAAAGATATGCCCAGGATCAACAACAACATCATCGAGCACCAAATGTGCATGAACCCCATGCACAAGAAGGTGCGTCAAAAGAGAAGATCATTCAGCATGGAGAAATATACAGCCATCGCCAAGGAAGTAGAACGCTTGCTCGCCGTAGGGTTCATCAGGGAAGCCCACTACCCAGAATGGCAATCCAACATTGTCCTGGTAAAAAAAAGCAAACAAAAAAGTGGAGAATGTGCTTGGACTTCATTGATCTAAATAAAGTCTGCCCAAAAGATAGCTTTCCCCTGCCACGAATCAATGTCATTGTAGATACCACTATGGGGCACAAGATCTCGAGCTTTATGGACGCGTATTTAGGCTATAACCAAATCTGAATACACCCAGAAGACGAATAGAAAACCTCCTTCATCACAGACCGTGGGTTGTATTGCTACCAAGTCATGCCATTTGGCCTAAAGAACAAATGGGTGACCTACTAGAGGCTAGTTAACCAGATGTTTACAAACTAGATTGGTCAGACTAAGGAAGTTTATTTGGATGACCTATAGTCAAAAGCAAAGAGCCCAACCAACATTTGGTTGACCTAAGAGAAGCGTTCACGGTACTACGACAGTACAAGATGAAGCCGAACCCATTGAAGTGCACGCTTGGGGTAGGGTCGGGTAAGTTCCTGGGGTACATCATGTAAAAAAGAGGAATTGAAGCCTCCCTGGAAAAAGTTGGAGCAATCATGAACATGAAGCTGCTAAAAAATCTAAATGACATGCAACGGCTGGCCGGAAGAGTGGCGGCCTTGAACATGTTCGTATCTAGATCTACAAACAAATGCCTCCTCTTCTTTAGGGTATAACAAAAGGTACACCCCTGGAATGAGGAGTGTGACAAAGCTTTCCAAACGTTGATGCAGCATTTGACCAATCCCCCACTCTTGAGGCAACTTGTAGAAGGAGACATGCTTATACATATCTAGGGGTATCCCCCCATGCCATTTCAGCCGTCCTTGTTAAGGAAGAAGGGGTGGTGCAATTGCTCGTGTATTACAAAAGTTGCACCTTAAGAGGAGCAGAAGTCAGATATCCACGAGTGGAGATATTGGCATTTGCCTTGGTGACAGCGGCTAGGAGGTTGCGCCCATACTTCTGGGCCAACTCAACCAAAGTACTCACAGAAAGCTTGCTAGCAAGGGCATTGTAGAGACCAGATAGCTCGAGGAGATTTTTCGGGTGGTCAATTGAGCTAACGAGTTTGACATTGAGTACTTGCCAAGAAAGGCCGTAAAAGGGCAGGCATTGGCGGACTTTGTTGTCAAATTCTAAGGATTCCCACTGCAAACAATCGCAGCCCCGACATAAAAACTGTGGATCCTTTTATGGATGGCTCCTCTTGTCATGCTGATGCAGGGGTAGGAATCCACATAATTAGAAACGAAGGGCAAGAGCGTTGCTACATGGTGAGACTCACATTCAAAACCACCAACAATGAAGCAGAATACGAGGCACTTGTAGTAGGGCTATTGGTGGCTATTTTCCTATTTTAGCATAACTCAAGTGCCTAGAGAACACAACGCCTTGGCGGACAGGCTGGTGACTACATCCTTGAGGATGGAAGACTCCACCCTTCCCTATGAAGTTGAGAGGAGAGTAAAAGAAGTCTCAGCAATAAGTCCAAAAGTCTACATGGTAGGCAGCAACAAACTCAAGTGGGCTGGGGACATCATTAAGTACTTGGACGCAGGCGAACTCCCTGAGGGGAAAGAGGAGGAAAGAATGGTAAGAAGAAGGGCGGCGAGATTTGTAAAGGTAGATGGGATACTCTATAAGAGGGGTTTCACCAGCCCCTACTACGATGCAATTCACCGCAAAAAGTATAGTACATGTTAGCAGAAATACATGAAGGAATTTGTGGAAACCACTCTAGGGGAAAGGCATTGGGCAGAAAAGTGATAAGGGCGAGATACAACTTGCCCAATACACTCGGAGATGATAAAGAATTTGCAAAGAAGTGCGTTAAGTGTCAGATGTACGCACCAGTATCACATGCCCCCCCCCCCCCCCCCGGTGGAGTAACTAACTTCCATGACTGCCCCTTGGTCTTTCGCCCAATGGGGGGTTAACCTAGTTGGGCCCTTCCTGCTCGGGAAAGGTGGAGTCAAGTTCATGATTGTAGCAGTGGACTACTTTATGAAGGGGTGGAGGCAAAACCTTTGACAACCATCACGACCAAAGCCATGACAATGTTCTTGTGGAAAAATATCATTTGTCGGTATGGAATCCCGCAAAGCATAGTCTCGGCTAACAAGTGACAATTTGATTCAGAGCACTATCGGAAGTGCTGTGCTGAGCTAAAGATATAGGAAAAAAATTCATCTCCAGGACACCCATAGGCAAATGGACAGGGTGAGGCTAGGAACAAAGTATTGCTAGGAATTCTGGAGAATAAAGTTTCGAACAAGAAATGGGAAATGGGCGAAGGAACTACCAGGAGTATTGTGGGCCTACAGGACCAAAATAAACACCTCTACAGGAGAGACCCCATTGACCTTAGCATACGAGGAGTGAAGCAGTACCCTTCGTGGAAGTCAAACTGCCAAGTTATTGAACCCACCATTTCTCAGTGCCCAAGAATAATGAAGCTATGGAAGAGCACCTTGACCTTCTAGAGGAAGAGAGAGGTGACTAAAGTTAGAATGATACTAGACAAGAAAAAGGAAGAACATTATTTCAACAAAACAATCAGACTCAGGACATTCAAGATAGGGGATCTAGTGTTAAGAGAAAGTAGGGTCACCACAGAAGAGGGCAAGCTCGGACCCTTGTGGGAAGGACCATACATGGTAGTGGCCAACCACAGGCTTGGGTCGTACCGCTTGAATGATAGCCAATGCAAAGAACTGCGACACCCCTGGAATGCAGAACACCTGAAGAAATTTTACCCTTGATTATGTTAATTTCTTGATTTCTTAGAACTCTACTGTATAAAGCGTCAGTTCCAAGCCAATACTGACTCACACCTAAGGGAAAAGGTGTGAGAGTCAATAGACCACACAACCCTTAAACACCAATGACGAGTCCAAAGACTCACGGTACCAAGGAAAAAGGGCACGGAGGTCAATAGGCCACGCGACCCTTAAACACAAATGATGAGTCCAAAGACTCGCGGTGCTAAGGAAAAAGAAGGCGGAGGTCAACAAACCACCTGATTCTTAAACACCAATAATGAGTCCAAAGACAGGGCTGCCAAGGAAAAAGGGCATCGAGGTCAACAAACCACGTGACCCTTAAACACCAATGACTAGTCCAAAGACTCGCGGTGTCAAGCTAAAAAGGAGTCGAGGTCAACAGACCACAATACCCTTAAACACCAATGACGAGTACAAAGACTCGCGATGCCAAGGAAAAAATACCCAGAGGTCAGTAGACCACTCGACCCTTAAATACCAATGACGAGTCGAACGACTCACGGTGCCAAAGAAAAAGGGTGCGAAGGTCAGCAGACCACGCGACCCTTAAACCTCAACGAAGAGTTCGAAGACTCGCAATGCCAAGGAAAAAGGGCACTGAGGTCAACAAACTATGCGACCCTTAAACACCAATGACGAGTCCAAAGACCCGTGGTGTCTAGGTAAAAAGGAGTCGAGGTCAATAGACCACACGACCCTTAAACACCATTGACGAGTACCAAGACTCGCGGTACCAAGGAAAAAATACCCGGAGGTCAGCAGACCACACGACCTTTAAATACCAATGACGAGTCAAACGACTCACAGTGCCAAAGAAAAAGGGTGCGAAGGTCATAGACCATGCGACCCTTAAACATCAATGAAGAGTTCGAAGACTTGCAATGCCAAGGAAAAAGGACGTGGAAGTCAACAGACCATGCGACCCTTAAACACCAATGATGAGTACAAAGGTTCTGAATGACGAGTCTGTAGACCATGATACCCTTAAACACCAATGATGAGTCTGAATACTAGTGGTGCCAAGGAAAAAGGGCGCTTAGGTTAGCAGACCACGCGACCCTGAAACACCAATGACGAGTACAAAGACTCTCGATGCAGAGGAAAACGAGCAAGGATGTCAGCAGACCACATGAGCCTTAAGCATCGATAACGAGTCCGAAGACTCGCAATGCCAAGGAAAAAAATCATGAAGGTCAACCGACCACGCGACCCTTAAACACCAACGATGAGTCCAAAGACTTGCGGTGCCAAGAAAAAAGTGTGCGCAGGTCAATAGACCACGCGATCCTTAAACACCAATGACGAGTCCAAAGACTCACGGCGCCAACGAAAGAGGGCATGGAGGTCAACAGACCACATGACCCTTAAACACCAATGATGAGTCCAAAGACTTGAGGTTCAAGAGAAAGGGGTGCAGAGCACAACAATGAGAAGTACAAAAGCGAGCCACTCGTAGAGTAAGAAGAAAGAGCCTCGTGAAATCAAAGCAGAACATAATATGATAAAAAGCCAAAACTGGCTAAGTGTTCCCAACATGCACAAGTACAAAAGACAAGTACAAGAGTGTTCTTATTATTTACAAAATCTATTACAATTGCAACCGTCGAAGTCAAAAATTAACAAAAGCTAAGTGCTAGGACTGCCAAAATGCCACGCGCCTCAGAGAGATCAAGGTTAACTTGCTGCTTGCTTTCCTCTGAAGCTGCCACCGCCTCCCCTAGCTCATAGCAGCGTCTCTGGGAACTAGAAAACTCCTAGTAGATAGAATTTAGCTCTCGAGTAGGATCTCCAACTCCGTCCTCTCAACCTTCCACTTCTCAAATTCCCTCTTGGCATAGAAAAAAACACACGCCTAGAGTGAACTTCATCCTCCAAGTCAACACGGTCCGCCATTATCCAGGCCACCAAATCGTCGATACCCTACAAAGGTGAAACCGAAGAAACTAAAAAAAAAAAAAAAAAAACAGAAAGAGAGTGACGAAGAATCAAAGTTATAAATAATAACTTTAAAATAATGGCGGACCGTGATTTTTATTGATTTTTTTTTATCTTTAAAATAATAACATCTTAAATATTTAAAAAGACAAGAAAAAATAATTTTCCAATGTGATATATGTCATGATTTAAATCTTGATTTATTCATTGATGTAGATATGTAACAATTTATGTAATCTAGGCAGTCCGTTAAAACTTGTGATAAAAAGTTATAAATGGTTTAATTGTCACAAGTAAAACAATTTTATATATAGTTTACCTAACCGATTAATCAGTGGCGAACTAGCAATTATTTTTAACGGGAACAACTTTTCTACTACACAAGATGTTTATGTAAAATGAAAAAATATTATAAAATCATAAAACATAACTGTATATAAAATTAAATTTCAATAATTTACCGAATAGGGTCGAAATAAAATTTTAAAAACACAGTTTAATGTCTGTTTCAGATATTTTAAGATAATATTTCGTAGAATAATATCCATCCATTATTATTTTTATAAATATGAAATATGCAAAAATTATTTTTTTCATTGCAACTATCAAGTGATCTTTTAGAATGTCATCTTTTATTCAAATATTTAAGCTACTTTATCAAATTTCATGTAAAATCTATCTATTTTGGTGTCACATTAAACATAGAATGCTACAATTGAGACCTTAAATAGACTTTTTCTTGCTCAATGAAATTTAATTGATAAAACATCTCCACTATTTCTCATATAAATCATCAACCTCAAATAGTTTTTCTTGTAGTTTCACTTTGAATTCTATATTAAGAAACTTAATATTGTATAATAAAAAACTTTGGGATCAATGTTAATAGTTTATTATTTATCTTAAACTTAGTTTTAATTTAATTTTAGTGGGGCCACATTCTTGAAAATATATAATATATAGAAATCATACAAAATCTAAGAGTTATAAGAAAAAATTGGAGAGAGACATTTCAATATATATTGAAATTTTACAAAATTTTAGAAAGCATATGGGAATAAGGAAATTATAAATTTTCTTTTTTTTTTTGGGGGGATTCCTATATACATGGAAGTATGAATAAAATTTCGGGACTATTTTAAATTTTGAAAAAATTTTGGTGTGGCCAATGCCATTAATTTAATAATGAACTCGTTAATAATAAAAATTGGAGAAAGTATATATAATTTCAATAATGAAATGTATTTCTTCTAAAAATGAATAAATCAACTAAACAATTCATGAACAATAAATTCAAATTCGTTTTCAAAAAACAATTATGAATATATGAAATAAAACCCAATAATTAGTGAGCTGCCTTTCTAAAAAGACTTGCAGCAAAGCTGCTGCTACACCACCATCAAATTCTCGTTAAATGAAAAAACCAAATAGTCGAGTGCTTTGGAATTTTCCCACAAAGATCCAAGAATTGCAAGCTCACTAATTAATTGTGAGACGATGATTGGAATAAGGCCTGCCTTGCAAGCTGTCACTCACTAATGATAATGACAGAAAATCCGAGTCCTTGAGCATCCATCACTGCCATGTGTATCGTTTGTTTATTGAGTTAAAATGAGTTGAATTGAGATAAAAATTAAAAGTTGAATAAAATATTATTAAAATATATTTTTTTAATTTTAATTTTTTTTTAAAATTTAAAAAATTAAATTTTTTATTTTATTTTACGTAAAAATTTTAAAAAATTATAATAATTAGATAAGATTAAATAAAACTTATCAAATTAAAACTTAAATCCAATACGCCCTTAAAAGTGGGAATGCCTAGAAAAACACACTATTTTTTGTGCGTATACTACACGAAGTTGACAAACTCAAGCCGACGACCAATACGTGGAAACACGCATGCAGTTTTCTACTAACAAGGCCAAGCTAGCTCGACTTTGAGGTTGCCATGCACCAATCAAGGGGCAGCAAATGTAGATATTGCAAAGAAAAATCAACCATTATTTTTAATTAATGGCCATGTCCTCTGATTGACTAGAGGGCCTAAAAATCAAAGACATTATTGGAGTAAGTAGTCCCAATGAATGTGACAAAATGTATATGACAGTTTTAAATGCCTTGTTTATTATTAGGCTATCACAACCCCCCACTTGCATGTCATGTTCGACAATCTTATTATACTCTAATTAGTGACAACACATGACAAGCTGACAAGCTTTCATGACTAGAGCAAGCTTTTTTATAATTTTATGATTGGGATATTTTAAAAGATTCGAAAAGAATAGATATATAATATGTAGTTCACGTCATTGAATATTAGTACTCACGATTAATTAATATGAATTTTAGCATTAAATACATGAGTGTAGTCCTCCCATTTGGTTAGACCATAGACTCATGTGTAGTAGCCCTTTATTTTTCACTTTTTATTTGTTTTTTTTGTCCAAATTGTGGCTAAATGCCGATCTACTGTTTTTCGAAGCCCAGCGACCACCACGTGTCCCTCCACAGGATTTTCAGGCTGTCGATCCTTCGAACAGGAAAAGGTTTTTGTCAAATGGAGTGATGCATGAGTCACACGCACGGGTCATATCAGCGCATGAGATCCACGTGCCACCGCACCAGGAAACTTCTACTACCGTCACACGCATCGTTTCTAGGACGAGAGACCTCGGTTTCTTCAGACTCAACTGGCCGCCAAACTCCTAGCTTGGCGCGTGTCCCTCACGCGCGACCACAGTCTCTTTGTTTCTTGTCTTTTGCTTTCCTTCAAGTTGAAACTCGTATCTACAGTTGTAATCCGTCATTTTGACATCCATGTTTATGTTTATTGTTATTTCCGTTTATTTAGGTAAAAATAAAAATGAAATAGTTTTTTGGACATTTTTTCCATAGAGTGAAAGTCCACTCCTCCTTCGGAGGTGGGGTTTGAAATCTTTGCTTTAGGCAGAGTGTGGTCTCTCAGATGGTTTGTCTATAGAGAGTTATAGAAGTTAAGACCATACTAGTCACAAAGGAATTTATGTATTGGTGGAGCCCCAACCGTGAGTAGTTGGCTTATAATCTAGGATTTTTCCTGTATGTATCAGGTCACAGCTGTAACTTTGCTTTTATGAATGAATGAAGCCTATTTCCTTTAAAAAAAATATCTATCTTGATTCAAATTGTAGAAAATACTTGAGTAAAAAATTCCCGCTTGCTGTAACTTTATTCCAAAATGTGAATTTCTTTACCAGCAACTTTGCCAAATGGACCCATTGCAACAATAGTAGATCGAGCAATTCAACAGAATCTACTACCACATTTTCTTGTACTTGACGTGTAAAAGAGGAAAGAATATGACAATTAAGAACCTTGAGATCATGAGCTTGTACAAAATCTATTAATTAGGTTGCGTTTGAATGTTGAGTTGAGCTGAGTTGAGTTCTCTATGAATAGTAGTGAGTTGAGATGGTGGAGTGAGTTCCGTGAAGTCCACCTAAGAAAAAGTATTTGGATGTTAAGATGAGTTTAGATGTATTTATGAAAAGTTGAAAAAGGTTGTGGGTCCCACGTGTAAAAAGGTGTTGAGTTGAAAAAGGTTGTGAGTCCCATGTGTAAAGTGATTTTGAGTTGAGATGAGTTTAGTGACTTGAGAGTTGGGTGTTTGGAAATTGAAGAGGTCTAAATTTGAACCGAACTCAGCTGAGTTGAGTACAGTCAAGGAACCAAACGAGCCCTTAGATAGAGTTATTTTCAGATTACTGTAGCAATTAGATTTTTGACAAATAAAAACGTACATGAGATTTTATCATTTTACAGAAATACCACGTCATCCCATCATAACAGTGTGCCCGCCTGGCTCTCTTCATCGAACCTTTGAGTAACATTAGCCGATGTGACTTCATCTTGAGAATGCATTTAGCGTCTCTAGACCCTACCAGTAACAGGGCTCCCTTCGTCACTCCAATGTTTATACCACCATTTATACCACCCTTTCATCACTCCAATTTTTTTCTTTTTTTGTTTGTGAATGAAAATCAATTGGATATTATATCATATATAAATTAAGAAGATATATGTCATGATAGTATCAATTTTACTACAATAGAAACTAAGTTGATAGTTAAATTATGGTTATAATATGAAAAATGAATAAAGTACTAATCAACTTATTAGCTATAATGATATAATTCTAGATGCCTAAGATATATTACAAGAAAGGTATAAATCTAGTTAATAGTTTGAGTACATCACTATAACAAAAAAGAGCTATTAGGACGATTTTTCTTTGGAACGAATTGAAAATTGTTCCAAAAAATGAGATGTAGGGACGAATTTCAAATTTCATTCCAAAAAATCAACGGAAGGTCTTTTTCGTTCGAACGGATTATTTGGGAATGAAACAGTTTGTCCCTAATAAGATAACCGTTCGAACATCCAGAAAAAACGTTCAAACAGACTAAAAAAAAATATTTGAACAAAAATTATATACGGTCGAATGTTAATTTGGCGCATTTAGTGAAAACATTTAGTAGTACATGGACTTAACATTCAAACAATATACAAAAACGTTCGAATGTTAAGGTATAGTGCAGTCCCGTTTGAGCGGTGTATCATCCCGTTCGACAGTTTGCCCTTTCAAATTCGTGGTCGAACGCTCCATTGTACCGTTCGAACGTTTATGCACTATATTATTACATATTACTATATAGTAAAATATATGTTACTAATAGCTATATAGTAACTATATATACTATTATTCTTAGTGTTATATTATTATTATATTATTATATAACTTATATGAGTATAGTTATTTTTTTTTTTTTCATAATAAACTGATCTCATTAATCAAACCAACCATATACAAGATGAACCAGTATTACAAAGGAAAAGACAGGATCAATGCCTCATTTCCTCAGTAACCACCTGAAGGATACAAGGGGGGCATATTTCGATGTCATAAAGATCTTTAGTGCATTCAAGGGCCGCTTGGGCAAGCTTGTGAGCTGCCATGTTAGCCTCCCGATATACATGAGAGATAAACCAATCAGCAGCTGAGATTAGAACAACTTTGGCATCAGATATGAGGCAACCACCTAAGCTCCAGTTAGGACAACCTTGGATCACTTGGTCCACGACCTGTTTTGAATCTCCCTCCAAGTAGAATTGCCTTATTTCAATTTCCATACAAAAAACACATGCCAAAACAAGCCCATATGCTTCAGCATCAAAGGCACTGCCTCTCAAAGGTCTGTTAGCACGAAGTGCACCTATCACCAGCCCTTGATGATCTCTGATTAGGACACCAATGCCAATCCTTCCCAGCCTCGATTGCACAGCTGCATCCCAATTCACTTTAAAACCACCTATTGCAGGCTTTGTCCATCTGTGAACTCTTGCCATGTTCTCATAGTTAGCATCAACCTCCTTCTTGAAAGCCTCTTCATGCAGAGACAATTCTGCCCTGGCCTGGCCAATGACTTCTTAAGGGTGTTTAAAAACTTTCCCATGTAAGACATCATTTCTTCTCGCCCATATCACTCTCATTGTAGCAGCCACCTCATTTAAATCCCCTGGTTCAAGCTTGCCAATCAATTCTGCCCAGATATTAAAAACCAAGTCATTGTGAAAAGAAAATTTTTGCACTCTCTTTGGGCCTTGACACCAAACATCTTGGGCATTGCTCATCCCCATAAAGCGTGGCCAGAGGTTTTAGATTCCCTTTTGCATATCAAACAAATGTTATCCTTTACCGCCTTTTTTCTTTTCAAGTTAGCCATAGTGGGCAAGGCTTCACTGCATGCCCTCCAGATAAACATTTTGGTGGCAGGAGGAACCTTGAGTTTCCAAATGGACCTCCACACTTGGCAGTTCTCAGCTCTGCCGGAAGGTTCTCCTCCTTGCTCTCTCTCCAATTCTTTGCCAAGATAGTATCCACTTTTAACTGTGTAGCTGCCATTAGGAGAAAACTGCTAGGTGAGTTTGTCTTCTCTATCTCCTAAGCTGATGGGAATTGCCTTTATGCCCTCTATTTCCTGGTTAGTGAAAAGTTCAGATAGGATAGGTTCCTGCCATCTCTTCTGTTGAGGATCAATGATGTCACTGACTTTTTCGCACCAACAATCAGCTTCTCAAGGGGTCAAGATCTTCTGTGTAGGTAGAGATGGTACCCATCTATCTTGCCAGATGTTAATCTTCTGTCCATTTCCAACCCTCCAAATGAGGCCTTTTTTTAACAAACTTAATCCAGCATGTATTCCTCTCCATGCAAAAGAAGGCCCACCTCCCAGCTTAGCATCAAGCAAATTTCCATTGTTGAAATACTTCTGCTTTAAAATTTGTGCCACTAGAGATGTATGTTTTTGGAAGATCCTCCATCCCTGTTTGGATAGTAGAGCAAGATTGAAGCATCTCAGGTCTCAAAACCCAAGCCCTCCCATATCCTTCCTGCCACTAAGCTTCTCCCAGTTGACCCACTGAATTTTTGAAAAATCTTCATTGAAACCCCACCAAAACTTCCTTAGTATCTGGTTTAATTTCCTTGAGAGGCTGGTAGAAGGAACATCCCCATTGCATAGGTAGGGATAGCTTGGAGCACAACTTTGAGCAGTATCTCCTTTCCTGCTGCAGAGAGAAATTTGGTCCTCCAATTAGTGACTCGAGACCAGGTTCTATCAACTAAAGAGTGGAAGGATGCTATCTTCTTTCTACCCACCAATGAAGGTAAGCCCAGGTATTTCTCAAAGCAAGAGGTGGATTGGACACCTGTAAGGTGCATGATCAGTTGTTGGGTCATCAAGGCAGTATTCTTGCTGAAGTAAATGGCAGACTTATCCTTGTTAAGAACCTGACCTGATCCTTTCTCATATAACTCAAGGATGTTAAGAACACAATTAATTTCCTCATGCTTGGCTTGGCAGAACAGAAGGCTAATCATCAGCAAATAAGAGATGGTTTACTTTAACAGGACCTCTACCAATTGCCACAGGAGTTATACTGCCACATGTCTCAGCATGTTTGAGGAGGGAAGAGAGGGCTTCTGCACATAGTATAAATAAGTAGGGTGACATGGGATCACCTTGTCTTAGGCCTCTCGAAGGTGCAAACTTATTTTGAGGATCTCCATTAAGAAGTATAGAGTAAGAGACGGAAGTGAGACAAGCTTGAATGATGTGGATCCAATGAGCATGAAAATCCATTTTAACCATGATGGCTTCAATGAATCTCCACTCTACCCTGTCATAGGCCTTGCTCATGTCCAGTTTTAGAGCCATAAAACCTTTCTTCCCTTTCATTCTAGAGTTCATAGAGTGAAGAACCTCATAAGCAATCAAGGTGTTATCAGATATGAGCCTTCCAGGGACAAAGGCACTCTGATTGGGGGCAATAATCTGTGGCAGTAAGTGCTTAAGTCTATTTGCCATGGTTTTAGACACAACCTTGTATAAGACATTACAAAGGCTTATTGGTCTGTAATCCACTACTCTTTTGGCGTTCTGAACTTTGGGTATGAGAGTAATAAAAGTGTCATTTACCTCATTGAGGGTGCCCCCATGATTAAGGAAGCCAAGAGCAAAATTACAGACTTGATCCCCCACTGCCTCCCAATTCTTTTGGTAGAATTGGGCATGGAACCCATCAGGGCCTGGAGACCCCAAGGGATTCATTTGAAAAATAGTTGCAGTGATCTCCTCCCTAGTGAAAGGGTTTAATAGCCAAGCCTTCTTAACACTGTCTAATTTGGTGTCCATTGCAAGCAGACATTGGTCAATAGAACTGGGATTGGAAGTAGTGAAAAGAGAGGAGAAGAAGCTTGTGAATACCTCTCCAATTGCTAACTGGTCAATGACACACCTTCCTTGAGGATCTTCTATGCTTTTAACTGCATTGGTCTTCCTTCTCTGGCTTGCTTGCATGTGAAAAAACTGGGTGTTTCTGTCCCCATGTTTAAGCCCATGTTGCTTTGCCCTTTGTTTCCACTTGATATCATTTGCTATAATGGCAGAAACCACCTCTTCTTGGGTTTGTTTCATAGCTGCCAAGTGCTCACCAGTACCAACATTCTGAAGATGCCCAATAAATTGTGTCCCATTTTTAATGATCTGGTCCTCTTGTTGCTTAAGCTTTTGCCTCCAGGTCGTGAGACCCTTTTGGCAGCATTCAAGCTGTGTCCTTAAGGATTTGGCCTGACCATCTGTTATACCAGCATTTTTCCATGCCTCTCTCACCATCTTCTGACATTCTTCCTTTATTTCCCATGCCATCTCATATCTAAAGCACCATCTCCTTTTCATCCTTCCCTGAGTGGTGTTGTGCAGACTAATTGACAAAGGATAGTGATCAGATCTAATTGCAGGAAGTGCATTACAAACCCCATGACCATATAACTCATTCCATTCTTTATTTCCAAAGGCTCTATCAATTTTTTCTTTAGTAAAATCATTCCCACATCTGTTATTCGACCAAGTAAACCTTTGCCCATGAGAGTGTATATCATTTAGACCACAAGCTTCCACAGCTTGTCTAAAGTCCTCAATCTGTTTATAAGGTTTGGTTGCTCCACCAATCTTTTCACTCTGATGAAGGATCTCATTAAATTCCCTTGCACATAGCCATGCTAAGGAGCTGGTGGGTTTAAGCATCTTCAGCAAATGCCAACTACTGCCTCTTTTCCCTGTATCAGGGTGTCCATAGAACCCCGTGAATTGCCATGTAGGTCCATCCTTTATCTCCTGGATCAGAGCACTAATGTGCCATTTAGTATAATTAATGATGTTAACCCTCCACTCATCTTTCCAGAGAAGGGCAATCCCTCCACTAAATCCCATACAGTCCACAGTAAAACACCCATCCATTTGCAGCAACCTCCTAATTGCCTCCATTTTATTTCTTCTGCATTTAGTTTCCACTAGGAAAACCAAATTGGGAAACTTTTCCTTAGTCAGATTCCTAAGGACCTTAACTGTTCGAGGGTTCCCAAGCCCTCGGCAGTTCCACACTAATATGCTTATTGATCATGGCAGGGCTGAAAGCCAGCCTCTGCCTTAGTCATGGGAAAATCTGTTGTATTGAGGCATCTCCTAGTCTGTTTTGAACTAGACTCCTGAAAGGTTGAGACTCTTTTGCACCCCCTTGCATACAAGTTCCTTGCATTGATGCAGAACCATCAGCTAGGCTTGTATTACTATTGCCTTTTGTATTGGTCTCACTCTCCCGGGCATTCCTTTTCCATTTCCTCATAGTCCTCATACCCTCAACCTTTGCCATTGGCATGATAGTGTCTTCACCAGGCGTTTGATCGAGAGCCATGCTGCCTATTTTAGAAATTTCCTTTGTAACCCTTTCCACCCCTACTTCCTTCATAGACTCATGGAGGCTATATGTCCCCGACATTAGGTTAACTGCAGAAGCCTCCCCCACGTGAGAAACCTGTATCTCCTGAGGGCCACCAGGTTCTAAGAACCTATCATCCTTCTGACCAAAGGTAACCTTTATTGGGTCAGACAATTGACTTACACCCTGGCTTCCAGCCAAGATCCCGATGCATGGATCCTTAGCAGCACCTTCTCCTCCTTTCCCATCTGTATGTGACTGATTGGTGCCTGTCTGAGACCCTTCTTCCTTCTTTCTTGCTGACACCTTCTCCTTTTCACCTGCCACCTTTTTCGCGAAGGCTTCTGATGTACGAGGCACAAATATATCTTGGACAATAGTACCCTCTCCCCCTTTCTGCCCCATCTGTTGGTTGTTTCCGCCTTTTGATCCACCGTATCTACGGCTATCGAAAATGTTTGTGTTCCTAGGCTGTCCTTGGAGCCATGGACCAAACTGAGCTGGGGGCAAAGTCTCTCCTTGCTGAGCATTACGAGCGGTCAAGCAACCTTTGCCTTTGTGACTAAGAATACCACACTGAAAGCAAAAGTTTTGCAGCCTCTCGTATTTGAATGAGATCCAGTGTTGTTTGTCATCCAGCCTTAGCCATTTCCCTCGAAGTAGAGGTCTGTTAAGGTCCACAACCACCCTTACTCTTAGGCATCTGCCCCATGCACATCCATCTGCCTCTGCTTCTACTCTTATAACCGAGCCTATAGCTTCTGCAAACTGCTCACCGAAATCTTCTGTCATGACTGATAGTGGGAGGTTGTGTAGCTGTATCCAGAATGGTTCAAAGCAGAACTTCAACCCATCTATGGATTCCTTCTCGTGCACCTCCATCATGGTGAGGAGGTGTCTATCAAAGAACCATGGACGTCCACTCAGTACCTTTTCTTTGTCTTCTATCTTCTGAAACTCGATCAAGAAGTATTGATCACCAAGTTCCTTAAACGTCACCCACCCGTCCAGCCTCCATATTTGAGACATTGTTATTCTGAATCCTTCACTATTCACTCCCTTCTCCGTCAAAGCTTTCCCAACAATACAGTACTTTCCTCTTCTTATGTCATCGCGGATGCTCTTCTGCTGGACATGGAAGCAAGCACTTTCTTCCTTGGAGAGATGAAGCCTTTCCCATCGTGATGCCAGTTCCTCCGCCTCCATCTCGTCTAGCTACCCAACACCACTGTCACAGAAAAAAACTCCCCAAGGTGAGACTAAAACCTTTGTTTAAAACAACAAAGGCACTGGAACCCCACGCTTTCTCCCCGAGAAAGGGAAGGCACTCTTCCGTATGAGTATAGTTATTATAACTTATAATAGTTATATAGTTAGTATAATATAATACTTATATTATACTTCTAATAGTAACTATATACTATACTTTATGTTACCTCATTATATATAACTTATAATAAGTGTAGTTATCATAACTTATATTAGCTATAATTATACTATACTTATAATAGTTATCATAACTTCTAATAGTAACTATAGTATAACTGTATTATATACTATATTATATATTATTAGCTATACTTAATGTTATATTATTATATAACTTATAATAGTTATACTTATACTATACTTATAATAGTTATCATAACTTTTAATAGTAACTATAGTATAACTGTATTATATACTATATTATATATTATTAGCTATACTTAATGTTATATTATTATATAACTTATAATAGTTATACTTATACTATACTTATGATAGTTATCATAACTTTTAATAGTAACTATAGTATAACTTATAACAGTAATTATAGTAACTATTTTTTTTTTTTTTATGGAAATAGACTTTCATTTCATTCAATGAACCGAAATTACAGCTGTAACTTATCAATACAGGGAAAAACCCGGACTACAAGCCAAACTAAAGCATCTACCCTGGGGCACCCCCACACACAAATTTCTTTGTGACGGGCATTGTCTTAATTTCTAAAAACTCTCTCCTAACAAAGATGAGCGTTCTGTAAAATAAAACTAAACACCCCATCTTCCAAGAAAAGAGAAGTACTGTCTTCATCCCCCTCAAGAGGAGGATTACTACCTCTCCGACTCCTCCCAAAGGAGGAACGGGACTCTACTGCTATAGACACCAAAGTCCAATAGCCTATTCCTTATTATTTTTACCTAAAAAACAAACAACAGAACTCCAAATTACATAGAAGAACCAGAGAAACCAGATCTGCAAACAAAATAAAAGTTGGATTGAAAAAAAAACACAGGAGAAGGGGCTCTAGTGGCGCCACTCTGGGAGGAAGACCGGCGGTAGATCTAGAAAGTCCCGAAGTCGCAAGCCCCCAAAGTGCTGCACGTGTCATCGGCAAAGAGCTCTCGCAGTGGCGCATGAGAGCCATGCGCCAACCTTCAAGCCGCATGTGCGGGCTACGTGCCACTATGTTTGGCACCGGATTCGGTGGTCTTGCAGATCGGCGGCTGGGGAACACTGTGGTGGGGCGCGTGTAGTCTGTTGGTCGCCAGAAAGTCCCAGATCGACAATTCTCCCTTATTCGGCCTGAGAAAACACAACACCGGAAGTAACAACAGAGGTGAAGGGAGGGCGAGGAGGGAGGGGGGGGAGGAGTCGAAGCTCCCACCCCCTCTACCCGGATTCGGTCTTTGGAGAATTTAGAGAGAAGGGAGAGAGTTTTAGAGAGAGAAGAGTAATTATAGTAACTATAGTATAACTTCTAAGAGTAAATAAATTATATATTAGTATTATAGTAGATATAACTATAGTAATTATATATAACTAATATGGTATAGTAACTAGTAGTAATACTCATAGTTATTATACATAGTATGTACTAATATACTTATACTAATACTATGTTTTTATATCACAATATATATAGTGAATTAATAAACTAATTATGGATAATATAGTTGAATTAAATAATTATAATAATATAGTTCGATTAAAAGAGATAAAATTACTAATATTTCAATTTGTAGTACGTTTGAACGGTCTGCAACACCGTTCGACCGAACGTAACAAGATCGAATGGTAATTTACATAAAGAAAGGTGTTCGAACAGTTTGTAGAATTTTTCGCACCACAAAATAGTGGCAGATTGTCTACTACGAAAGTGTTTGAAACATAGAAAATCATGTGAACGCCATTTTACCCATTCAAATGCCAAAATTATTCATTCGAATAGTATACGACGACCCAGGTGACAACTTATTCCATTGTAATAAGTGGGTTATTAATTAGAACATCGTCGTTTCAATATGTAGAGAACTTGTTACAACGACAAGTGTCGCCGTAATAAGTTTTAAAACCTACTCATCCTTCAAAACCCCTCAGCCTGCTGTACTTCTCTCATTTTCTCAATTCTTCTTTTTCAACCAGCACCCAAAACACTCATTTTCTCTACAATCCTCCACTTTTCTCTCCATAATCCTTCATTCTATCCGTGAAAGCTATAAAATTTAGCTCTATATTGATTCAAGGTATGTTTTTTGTTTAGATTTCTATATAAATTAACTCATTCTCTTCATTAGAGTGATAATATTTATTTAAACACCATTTCAGTGGTGTTTATTGAGTTATTTCAGTTTGCACGGCTCAAGGTATGTCCAGATTTCATAACTTATAGTTTTTAATATCAAATCTATGTATTTGTCTATCTATCTTCATTGTGAATTGATTTTTGGGATGATTGATTGTGTTTTACGATTGTGTTTTGCTCTCTGGTTCGTATTCTAGGTTGGACCGTTCGATCAGAATATGACACAGTTCGAACATTAAATGCAAAAAACAGTTTAATTACTAAATTACAATTATTAGATAACAAATAAATAACAATACTTAATAATTAGGATAATTGAAATACACTTAATATTAAAATACATAATAATTAGGATACATAAAATACACTTAATAATTAAAATACTTAAAATACACTTAATATTGAAATACATAATAATTAAGATACTTAAAATACACTTAATAATTAAAATACATAGAATAAACTTAATATTAAAATACATAATACTTAGGATCCTTAAAATACACTTAATATTAAAATACATAATAATTAAGATACTTGAAATACACTTAACAATTAAAATACTTAAAATACACCTAATATTAAAATACATAATAATTAAGATACTTCAAATACACTGTCTTTTTTTGGTAATGTACTACTTTTTTAATTTTATATAGTTTATTTTTTGGAGGTACTAATTTTAATATTGACTTTATATCTTAACAATGTCTCTTATAGCAAGAGTTAGACACCAATTAATAGCAAGAGTTAGA